>NC_133024.1:107224305-107538333 GCF_048771995.1 Taeniopygia guttata | reverse complement strand
ATGTTGTTTTCCTGTTGGAGATGTGCTTTTTCAGGCTGAGCGCCGGGAGCTCAGGCAGTGAAGCTCTAAACACCACTCCCATCGATTCCTGCCATCATGCTGAGAAGAAAAATAAGATAATCTCACCAGATCCTGCTCATGTCATGAAAATGCATAGGCAAGAAGACAGCACATGGAAAAGCACCTTGTCTCAGCACAAATGTCCCCCTTGATTAGGGCAGGGTTGCTCCCACAGGGACACCAGTTGCATTGCTGGTCCTTGGGCTGAGGTGAAGTTTCTGGCACGGACAGCCCAGCTGTGGATGTGTGAGCAGGTCTGGCCCATCCCAGCAGGAGTTTTCCCTGTGGGATTCTGTGTCTGACTGCAGTGATGGGAGCCAGAGCCTTCACACTCAGGGGCACTGATCTGGAGCTGAGGGAGTGAAGAATCACAGATCCACAGAATATTCTGAGTTGGAAGGGACCCACAAGAGTCCAGCTCTAAAGCACCAGAGCAAACCCAGTGGGCTGCCCCAGGCACAGGGCTTGCTCACACTTGGGAGGAAGTTTTCCCTCGCCCAAACACACTTCAGGGCTCTCACCAACCTTGCAGCAGGCAGAGCTCAATGCCTACCCCAGAGGCATCCAGGCAGTCAGTCCTTGTGTACAATTAACTTTTCTGAGCTTTGGGACCTGCTTTCTCCCAGGCATGGGACCAGCAGCCCATATGCCCATGCAGCTTGCTCTCCCTCGACAGGCAGCCCATGGCTGATTTTTCTTTCTGGAAAGGATCAGGAGTCTTGCTTTAAGCCTGGTTTTCAGGAAAAAGGAATAAAAGAAAAAAAACCCACATGATTTTACTCTGTGTGTACAAATGCCTGGATCTCCCTTAGCAAGCTTTGAATCCATCAGCCCAGCTCACCCAGATCTGACCAAGGAGTTGGTATTTCCAGCTGCCCTTGGTGGGTTAAGAGACCTTGGAGGTGGCACAAATTAGGGGAATGTATGTGTCACAATCCCCACAGGGACATTTCCCTCTTCTGGAAACCAGAGCCTGTGGCTGGAGGGACTGGGACACTGGCACCTGACTCTGTTTTACCCTCCTACATGGTGAGGGTAAATCTGTGGGAGCCAGGAACGCAGAGGCTTGGGGGTTTCACAGTCCTGACACAGCCAGAGACACCTGGCTCCTGCAGGCTTTGTGGGAGCACTGGGTATTCATGTTCTCCCCAGGGAGAAGACTGAAGCATGAGGGCATGTTTTTTTGGCAGGGAGCCCCCATGCCAGAGAGAACATGTAGACAGACCTCACAGTGCCCCAGCTTCAGCAAGAGCTGCAGCTGAAGCTTTCCTTTCCTCAGATGTCAGAGTGGGACTCAGATTCAGTCAAAGAAAGAAACTGAGAGTTTCTAGCCAGGCAGATGCCTGAGAAAGAGCTGGAGAGAATGTAAATAATTTTTTATTTCTTTTGTTTTTCACATTGTTTATAGTTAAGTTCTATCACTGTGTGTCAAGCACTCTGCACCAATGGTGTAAATTGTTTTCACTTCAGAACCAATGGATTTGGTCATTGCGAAGCTCTATATAAAAGAGCGCTGTATCTTGAATAAATCAGAGTTTTACTCTCAACAGCCTTCTGAGTCAAGTCTATTCATTCCCATCCTGCCTCAACAGCAACAGTCAACCACCACCAAGACACAGCTCAGTACCAAACCACCTGCTCATCAGCTCTCTGACTTGCTGCTTCCCATCTTCTCTACCCAGCCCCCAGCATGCTCACTGAGCCCACTCCACTCCTGGGCTTTACAGCTTAAGAGGAAAGTATCTGCATAAAGTAATACGTTTTTATAGTTTGCATTTCTATTCTGCCCTGCACATCTTCACATCTGTCACAGGTTTTTCTCAAGGTCTCAGCTCTACAAGCAGGACTCTCATACACCCTAGGATGTAAACCTGAAATCACAAAATGATCTCATGCTTTTTTTTCCCCCTCTGGTTTCAATCTCCCTTCCCTTTGCCTTCATACTTCCAATATATAGAGTATGTTTCCCTGCATTAATTTTCAACTATTTTCTATTTCCATTTTTGCCTTTTTTCCTTCTCCTTGCTCTCTCTTTTTGTCTGTGTTTTGTCTACTAGTCCTCATTTCCTCCTTCTGTCCTATTCCAAAATCATCCTATGAGCCAAGCCTACTATCTGTAAAGAGTAATGCTGTCAGCTTTAATAGGAGCTGAATTAACTCTCATGGCTTTCATCTTCCCATCTTTTTTTTTATTTCCCTGCATCCTCTGTTCCCAGACAAAAAAAAAAAAAAAAAAAAAAAAAAAAAAAAAAAAAATTTCCCGGTTCCTGCTTCCATTTTCAACTTCTCTGGAATTTACTTGAGCTTTTCTTTCTATTACTTACCTCATTACCTCACACCCTTCTGCAGACCCTCCTTGAGTCTTCCCAGCTCTTTTCCCTCTATCCATCTGGCAGTAAACAACCCACCTAATCTACCATCTCCCCGGCTACTGAGCGTTTCAGTCCACACCCGCCACTGTTGGATGGGAGCACCTAAAATATATTTAAGATTAGGATCTCTCTCCCGTTCTCTCCCCTTCCCTTCACAAATGATGCCAAAAAGGCTGCTGTGGGGTTTTGTTCGGTAGTTCTGGCTCTTCCTTCTCTGCTCCTCCCTAGCTCTCCTGGAGAAACAGAAAGCCAGAGATGTGGGTTACACAAAATTACAATTAGCCTGTTAAATACAGGAGAGATTTACTGTCTTGCTTTCTCCCCCAGAACACGACATGAAGCCTGATGTAATATCATCCAAATCCATGCAAGGACTGAAATGAAACTCCCCACGAGCAGGAACAGATCTCGGGGAGAAGAGATTGGCAAAGAATGTGTGGGAAAAAAGAACTGGATGGGAGAGAGGACTGTAGAAGATGGGAATAAATGGGAATATTAGAGGAAGCCCATGTTACCTGACACTTGGTCTTCTCCCTTGTAATCAGGGTCTCCCTTGAAATCTGTATTTTACTGAAACAAACTATCATTCCCTGGGAAAGTAATTTTAGGAAGTTGATCTAGACAGTAGGGTAATGATCATGATCACCCATCATGATCTCAGCTATTTCTTTCCCATTGTTCATAGGAAAGTAATTTTCTCACAGCCACTGCTTCTCTCAAACTTCTCTGCTGTTCTGGGAAGCAGAAAGGAAAAGGGCAACTTTGTGTATCACCTAAACTTGATCACAAAAGTACAAGCAGGTCTGGAAGGGACTCAGTAACTTTGACAGTAACAAAAAGCAGTGGATCCTGCTCCCTTCTGTCCCCAAAACCAGGAGGAGAGGACAATGAGAGATGTTTTTTGGAGTACCTCCTCTTTCTGTGGGGCCAGAAGGGAAAGAAAACAGAAATCACCAAGAAGGGTTGAGAGATACGAGCATCTCCTACTCTCTTCCAAGGTGTGAGAGAGAAGAGGAGATGGGGAGCAAGGATGAGAGCCTCTTCTAGATTTCCCTGGGCAGTGAAACATCTGCCTGGAAAAAGCAGTAATATTTAGGGTAGGGTGCTGGGAGCAATATGGGGGTCAGAGGACTGAATCTAGCCCTCAGATTTCTTCACAGATTTCTTCAGCTCCACAGTGGAAAAGGGCCAAAGGTGAAGTAAACTTCCATCCATGTTTTAGAAAACGTGCTTCCAGCCCTGGAAGTCTGTCTAGGCTGCTGCATGCAGGCACTTCTCCAAAACACAGGGGCTAAATGCAAAAAATGCAGACAGGAAAACCACCCCAGGTTGCCAAACAGCTTCTCTGAGAAGGAAAAGGAAAGAGAGAGGAAGGAAGATACTATGCAGTAGAAGCAAGAAGGAAAAAAACCCCAAGATCATAAAAATTTTAATTCAAAATATCTTAATTCACAGAAATTCAAATCAGCTACGTTAAGTACATCGTGCTAATAAGTTAGAATTGCCTTGACTTGCTTTATCTAGACACCAAGTTCTTTAAGTGCATCATCAGTAAATTATATAAATTAGTTGCCATGATGTTCTTGCAACCAGAATTAGATTTCTGCAGGTTTTAGTTCTCCTCCTTTCCTATGGCAGGAGCTGAGATAGAAATGAGGAACAACTCTGTTCATATGCTTCTCACCATTTCCCATTCCTTGAGTACTCAAACTTTCTACTCCAGGCACAGAGTAATTAGAAGCTCTTTCTGCTGCACTGAGGTTTGCAGCAGGTACATGGCACCAGCTCATGTCCCCAGTCTCAGTCCACAACGCTGATTTAATATGGTGTGGTTTTCCACAGACTTCTATAACTGCAGGGAAATACCTGCAGGAATGAAAATGCAATAATTCCACATCCATTCAGACAAATTACAACCCCAAAAGAATAACTGGAAACTTGCTTGCAAAGGTCTGTAGACTTGAGAAACAGTAGTTTGTGAAGAGAGGTAACGATGTTGATTGTCACTAGAAAGAAAAGGATTGCAGTATAAATAATGCAAGAGGGAAGGAAGAAGGGACAGACAAAAATAATATATTATTGGTCATAATCAATAACAATCATCATACAGTTTTTATGAGAACCTATCCTCCTTGAATAGGTGAAGGCATGGGAGCATACCTCAGTAGCCTAAAAATTAGAATGTTAAAGAGAAGAAAAGCAGACCATGTTTTTACCACCTGTCAAGTAAAACACGACATGCTCCTGAGTAAATAAGGCAGTATGTCTGCTGGCAAAGCATGCAGAGTATAATGCAGTCATCTGGATATTGAGGGAACTCAAATCTGCCAATTCAGAGAAACTGGGACTTCCTAGAAATTAGTCATTTTATCCAATTAATAATGAAAAACTCTTCTCTCTTTGCTTAAGGAACATCTCCTCTCTTTGGGTCAACTTCTTGGGGAATCCTCCCACATCAAATTTGAACCTGAAGAACTTGTGCCTAATGGTTCTGGCAACTGGCTGTGTCAGAGAGCACAGTTTAGGAGGCATCCTCAGAAAAGCCTTTACCTGATAGATTCCTCAAGTGGCAGAGATTGTCTCTTTCCTAGTGCCCCAGAACTGCCTTTCTCTGCTCCACTGCATTGGTTTCAGATTGTGCCTTTTGTTGTCTATGCACCTCAGGGTGCTTTCCTTTCCCTCTGTAAAAGCACCTTGATTTTATAACAGAAACTGAAGGATGCTTACATGTCTTCATACATCCACGAAGCTCACAAATAATGGAAGAGGTCTTTAAAATGCATTTGTGTTTCCTCTGCAGAGAAAACTGAGAGGACTGAGGTCAAAGACAACTCACCATCTCTCCAACAACAGTCAGTGTGAGGCATCTATACTTAGCTTTGCTTCACATCCTTTGGTATTCTCGTTGCTAAACACTTGTGTTTGCTACCTTGAAGCTGGAGCAAAGGTGACCCACTCTCCTGCCTTTAAAGGCAATTTAGAAAAGGGGAGATATTGCTGTGCAACAGCAAGAATGACTTGGCAGCTGATGCTCTGCCAGCATGAGTCATGCTGCTTTCCTAGGAAGGGACTTTCACCATGGACTGGATATAGACCAGATGACTTTTTTTTAAAATTCAAAACACTGTCCCGTAAACCATGCACTGACCTAGTGATATTCAGGATAATTGAGTGGAAGGAAGGTAGTGTACAGCTTAGCCAACAGAGTCTGAACGATCAAGCACCCAAGGTAGTCACATTGTGTTCCTTTCAATATGCTCTGACAGTCCACAGACAGCTGGTTGGTCATATGGTGCCAGTCTCTTTTCCCTGCTTCTAGCTGCTACATGATATTAAAAGGAGAAGGAAGCAAGGAAAGGAAATCCCTCCTTAAAATCATGTATACAAACAATAGCTGCATCAATGCAGATGGAAGGGGATTCTGTCCAAAACACACAGTCAAAAGCAGCAAGTGCTTCAGAGTCTGACAGCCAGTCTCTTCTGAGACTGACTTTCATGGAGAAAGGCACTGCACCTGGAGATGTCCCCAGAGCACCAAGTCAGGGGAGGAAGAGGAGGAGGGACTTGGTGTGGCAGCCCCTAAAGCCCAGCCCTTGATGTAGAGGGCAGCTCCCACTGCAACCAACATCATCAACATCCTCACCCTGTGTGACTGTGTGATTCAGGCCATGGGGCAGGGCCCTCAGCCACGTTTCTGATGGAAGCTCTTCTCCAGAATTGTCTGGGTAACTCATTACACACATGCAGACCAAAAGGGCACCGTGGGCACCAAGGCGTCTTCCTCGTCCTGCGTGGTGACTCCAGGTCAGATGGGGCATGGTGAACAACATCCTCCCCTACCTTCTGCTTTCTGTGTGAAGGAAGCTGGGCAGGAAGTTTGGAGGAACACTGTGGGTTAGCACTCTTGTTCACATTGCAGTGGATTAATTTCTGCTTCTCCTTCTCATTAAGGCAGCATCTTCTGGCAAAATCAACAGGCATTCCCTCCTACTCTTTCATGGTGGTACAGGCTCCTGCCTGCAACCTCCTGTGTTTTCCAGGTGGCTGCTCTAAGAGTAAGGAGGGAACAGAAGCTGAGAGTCAGCATAGGGCATGGCAAAGCTCCAGTGCCACAGGGAGGGTAGAAGAGAGAGGCTGGCTGGGAAAGCCATTGCCATGCAGAGCTACGTACCCAACGGAGAGAATTAGGCAAAATTCTTGCTGCCTTCCTTTTCTCTTCATCCACGATGGTTGCAGCAACAGCAATGGAAAATTTTACCTTGCACAGTGATGCGGAGGCAAGAAAAGAAGTCTGGTTGCTCCTGTGCCACAGTAAGATCCTACCTCCTGCAGAAGGCAAGGTGAGCCAGAGGAGAGAACTGTGCCAAAATCTGCACTCCACTTAGCCACAGCTTCCACAAGAAATGGTTTTAGGCTTGATAGTGGTCTTACAGCATGTCTGCTGAGAAGGATTCTCCACAAAATACTCTGCCTTTTTACCCACTGGCACCTTTGAGGGGTTGCACAGACTTTATTTTCAATCTTCCAATTAGCTTCAAGTTCACATCTTGAGGTTTCTTTAAGAGTGGTTCAACACTTCAGGAGCAACCTGCTCTCCTGGCTCTCAGTCTTCTGGCCACAGCCTTACTTTGCATGGCATCCTTTAATTAGAGAGCAAGAGAGACCTTGTGCTCAGGGTGCTCCCAGGGAGGGCAAGTCCTGGGCTCCCATCCCTGCACAAGGCCAGGCATGTGTCAGTGCCTGCGTACAAGATGCACCAGCGCTCCTGTTGTCCCTTCCTCCTTCCCTCACACACAATCCAGAAGTATTGAACCCTTTCATATCAACCAAAATTGATGGCAGCAGCACTGTTGGCTGCGCTCTGAAGGAGCTGAGAGTCTCCTCCTTAACTCCGTGTGGGACCATCTCTTCTCGGCCATGGCTGTTAAACTCTGTGTGGGACCATCTCTTCCTGGCCATGGCTGTTAAATTCTGTGTGGGACCATCACTTCCTGGCCATGGCTGTTAAATTCCATGTGGGACCATCTCTTCCTGGCCATGGCTGTTAAATTCTGCGTGGGACCATCGCTTCTCTGCCATGGCTGTTAAATTCTGTGTGGGACCATCTCTTGGCCATGGCTGTTAAATTCCATGTGGGACCATCCCTTCCTGGCCATGGCTGTTAAATTCTGTGTGGGACCATCTCTTCTTGGCCATGGCTGTTAAATTCTGTGTGGGACCATCGCTTCTCTGCCATGGCCACCACGAGGGGACAGAGGCAGCCAAGAGCCAGAGGGATGAGGTGTGACCTCAGCCTCCTCAGAGCTTGTCCCCAGCGGTTCCTGCCGCCCTGCTGAGTGTCCCAGCTGCCAGGAGAGTGGCTGGGGAGCCAGCACTGCCTCCTTAGGGACTGCAGGCTCTGGCACAAGGGGCTGGCACCTGGCAGAGGTGGCACATCAGTGTTGTGCCCAGGATCTCAGCCCCGAGCAGCCGCCAGTTTCAGTGATACTGAAACTCATCAGCATACAAACCTCTTTGGAAGATGGGACTCAGATGATGCTTTCACAACATGCTTAATCCAATCTACTTGGAAGTGGCTGCCAGGAGGGGAGGTCTGATTCTGCCTTCTGGCAGCGTGCTCCCAACCCTTCCTCCAACACCAGCCCGCAGCTAATGCAGCTACACCTTCTGCTGAATGAGGGAATTAGTACAGCTGAAAGCTTTTCTCCTCTGCTAATTTTGATCTGGATCAGCTCCCTAAGTCTGGTAACTCCATTGCAGCATGAGTGCTTGTGCCAGCACAGCAGAACTGGAGGGTTCACGGGGCTGGGATGGGAGTCAGGGGACAGAACAGGACCAGCCCTCTTGGCACTGCCTGAGCTTAAACCAGTCAAGAAATAGTCACTGCTGGGTCTTAAAATAAAAAGACCTTCAAAAACAATGATTGTGTTTGGTTGTTGAAATGAAGGCTTTCATGACTGTATTCACCTGGATGAGGAATTATTTCAGTCTTTGCAAAATACCATATACCAATACCAGTGAAAGCTGAAAGAAATCTACTGCCTGTTTCATTATAGCCAGACTTCTCAACTTCTTTAAATGAGGCTTTTTTTTTTGCATTACACTGAACTTGAACACAAAAGGCAGTATCAGAAATGCCAAGGCCGTGATCTGCCAGCTCCCCTGCTTTTCCTTGTCTCTGTTCAGGCTCGCGACAGGGTGTGTTTTCTCTCAGTGTGTGATGCTACAGTTAATAGGAATAGCAATTATTAGGGCACGTCAAAAGATAAGCACTGCACACATTAGCAACAGAAACCATTTCTTTCTGCATTGTGGGCTCTGCCTTCAAAAGATCTATTTAGACATTGATATTTCTCAAAGTATGGATTGGTGATCAGCCATCACTACTGAAACATTTTAGAAAGAAAAGTGCCTCCACATGGAAAACAGCAGGTTAATAAAAGAAGCCAGGTTTAACTATACAATTCAGACAATAAAATATCATGAAATCACTTAATACTCCTGTTATTAGTAATTGCAGCTCAGCTGAAAATTGAGAGCTGTCTGGGCGACAAAAGATCTTGGTTTACCAGGAATTTCAGAGAGGAAAATTCTCAGACAGGGGGAAAAAGGAATTGGGAGGGACATATATTGGTTACAGGATGAGAAAACTCCCCATTGCCATTCTCTCTTCCAAACATTATACAACTGTAGTAAATCCTTGAAGGAATGGTTCACCTAGCATCTGTCTCCCTGCTCCAGCACATAAACCAGTGATCAGCAAGCAATCCCAAGGCAAGGGGGATGCCACGTTCCTGTGCTGTACTCTGAGTCATGGCTTTGGGCATTCTGCCCATCTTCTCAGTTCAAATACAGATGGGAAAGTGAGATGAACTTAAAAAGGCTCAGCTAAAGTGTCTAGAATGGTGTGTCTGGGCCTGTGGAATATTGACCCTGCTGTTTGTACCCTAAAGTTGTTAAGATATAACAGGCCAGAACAAAAAGACAGAATAATTTTAGAATCAGATGTATGCAGACATGATAAAAGATACAACTGATACTATGACAGACCTAACAAATATGGGGAAGCTCATTCACTGTTTTGTGATTTAACACAGAGGCACCTGCTTTCTCTGTAAGTACTCTAAGCTTCTACTGTGCCATTCCTTCAGAACAAAATTCAAAAAGCACAAGAACTGGAAGGTGCTTTCCCCATTCTATCACTCTGGGTCAAATAAGGATATTTGAACAGAGAAGGAATGTTACTTTTTACAAAGAGTGCTCATTCTGGCAATTGCTAGCAGCAAAAAAATATACAATTATGGCACTCCTATTTGCAAATTTCCTCTAGGAAAGGCATTTATAGCTTCATTCCTTAAAACAAATTTTGACCTAAACTTGTCATATAAGTCTGTGGTCTGGGAAAAAAAAATTACAACATTAGTACTAACACATTTAGGTATTTCTGCTTGTTTAGGGGTGACAATGACAAATAACAGAAAAATGCACGCAAATCTGGAGATGCTTTTGCAATGCTCACCTAGATTGCACTTGCCTCAGATTTTGTGGCAGGTTATAACCCATTGTGCCCTTCTATTTCCCCTGTGTGTACTATCACTTAAGATCTTTGAAAGCAACTGACGTCATGTGTAGGAAATTGTGCAAAGTATTTGACACTCTCCCACGCAACATCCTTGTCTCTAAACTAGAGAGACGTGGATTTGATGGGTGGGAAACTCCATGGATAAGGAATTGGCGTGCTGATTGCACTCACAGAGTTGTGGTCAAGTGCAGAGCAGTGACCAAAGGTGCTCCAGGGGCGTCAGTATTGGGACTGGCACTGTTCAGCATCCTTGCTGGTGACATGGACAGTGGGACTGAGGCACCCTCAGGCACACGCTGGAGGGAAGGGATGCCATGCAGAGGGACCTGGACAGGGTGAGAGGTGGGCCTGTGGGAACCCTGTGGTCAAGCACAAGGTCCTGCATGTGGGTCAGGGCAATCCCAAGCACAGACAGACACAGGCTGCATGGAGAATGGGTGAGAGCAGCCCTGAGGAAAACAGCTTGAGGACGTTGTTTGATGAAAAGCTTGACATGATCCAGCAATTTGTGCTCAGAGAAAGCCAAATGTGTCCTGGGCTGCCCCGAGATGCAGGTCATGGGAGGTGATTCTGCCCCAGTGCTCTGCTCTCACGAGACCCCACCTGCAGTGCTGCATCCAGCTCTGGGGTCCCTGACACAGGAAGGACAGGCACCTGCTGGAGTGAGTGCAGAGGAGACCACAAAGATGATCAGAGGGCTGGAGCACCTCTCCTAAAAAGACAGGCTGAGAGGATTGGGGTTGTTCTTACAGCAGATTTCTGGAACCTAAAGAGGGCTACAAGAAAGCTGGAGAGGGGCTTTCGACACGGGCACATACAGACAGGAGAAGGGGAAATGGGTTCAAACTGAAAGAAAATAGGTTTAGATTAGATATTAGGAAGAAATGTTTTTACTGTGAGCATGGCAAGGCACTGGCACAGGTTGCCCAGAGAAGCTGTGGATGTCCCATCCCTGGAAGTGCTCAGGGCCAGATGGGCATTGAGCAACCTGAGCTAGCAGATGGTGTCTCCACCCATGGCAAGGGGATTTAAACTACACTTCTTTCTATCCAATTTTTTTTTTATGATCTTTGATCTCATTGGAATACGGTACCTATGGTACCTAACGCTGTTACCTCAATATAAATAATAAAAAAATTAAAAGTTTAAAAGTATGAATAATAAAAAGTAATACTTCCACTCCATCCCGTCCTCTACTCAAGACTTCAGAGAAAGAGGGAAAATTGCTCTGGACTTTTCTGCAAAGAGATTAGCTCTGTATCAAATCCAAAGGCATAGAAAGAGATGTTTTCTATTTCTTTTGTTTGTTTGTTTGTTTCCTGACAGAAGAGGGTGCAGAGCTTAAGTACATGATAATAAGATCCTAACAGAACCTTCCCTCTGACCACTAACATTCGTGCATCTTTCAGCAAAGCCAATCTACTGATGACTCACATTGTCTTGGTGCAAGAGCCTGTGCAGGGGAGAGGAAACAAACCACAAAACACGAATATCTTGATCTAGTTAGAACCCTCTGCAAGGAAGAGCTTTCAGAGGGAAAGTAGGAAGGTGACTTCCTACTAGCCTGACTCAGCTGAATCTGCTTCCAACAAGCACTGACCAGGCCATGATTCTTGTTCTTCCCATGGAACTCACACCCATCCTTTATTTTTATAGAGAGAAAGAGAGAGAGAAAAGCACGGCTTTCCCCTCCTTTGTCCTTCTTTTGTATACACAAAAACAAGAGTTGACTCATGAGCTATAATGACAGATACTGCACTTTCATATATTAACTGATGCATGCCATGAGCACTGTCCTTGAGGCTCCTTGGCTGTAAGATAACTTCTGCTGTAATCAATTTGTTAGTGCAAACAACTCTGAATCTCATTATTTACTGCTCTTCTAATGTCTGCCTTGCTCTATATGGAGTCTATTTCACTTAAGTGAGCTAAAAATGACAACTGCTTCTCACAGTGCATATCCCCTGTTTTGAGCATGGCTGTTTGGCAAGTTGTCTTTTTGCCTGTGTGTGGCTAAGAAGTTAAGTCATTTCCCAAAGTATTTGAGATCATGAAGATACATTTACATTAGACTGATGTAATTTGTCATTAACACAAGTACCAGATTAACTCTACCAGACCAGCCTGAAGGTTTGCTGAACTCTGTAAACAATTGGGAGACTTAAAGTGATCCAGTCCTTCAAAAGGAAACATAACTCCTTAATAACAAACCTAATTGTTTTATATAGTGCTGCTGACGGAATTTTTTCCCAATTTAGCATCTAACATACAAAACCTGCATTAAGACTCTGCAATCTCATCTTTGCTCACTGCAATGCCAGGAGTCAGCATTTACATAATTGCCTGACCACCCCACCTTTTAAGCCAAGTTGTTTTACACAACAGCCAGCAGCCAAGTCATGCCTGGTTTTATCTGTTGTTTTCTCCCCCCTGCATTAAGATATCACTTTCTTGATCCCAAGAGCCTCAATTCTCTCCCATGCCCTTGAGAAGGGGAAATTCTAAGGCAGCTTCCAGGTGGGAGGTGGCAGGAGTCTCTTCAGCTGCTGTGGCTCTCAGCAGGTTTTGCTGAGTTGGGATTAGCAGGGCTGCTGCCAGCCCAGCATGGGCCCCTGCATGGGAGCCACGTGCAATGCAGCAACTGCAGCTTAGTCACAGAGAGGGGCAAGGCAAACCCTTGAGTCACAGAGTCCTCCTCCTTCTCCTCTTACCCAAAGTTTTACCGGTAAGGAAATGCCACTTGTGCTGCCCCATAGCACAAGATTTCAGCTGCTCTTTCACCAAAACTTTTGTGCTTTTTATTTTAGAATGCAAAGGGAATGGATGCCATCATCATGGCTCTGCTGCATTAATGTAACACTATTTTTCTGACATTACTCATAGCCTAAATCAGCATCACATTGTCTCTTGTGCAACATTTAAACAGTATTGTCTAAACCCATACCGGGAGAAGTTACCAGGAGATCAAAAGGCACAGGGGTGAAACTGCAAGAGCTGCTTTTGTCTGAGGTTTTGCCTGTGGTTTCCAGCTGATGGAGTGCAGGGCCAGAAGGGAGCCACACAGCAGAACAGGTTCTCCCTCAGCCTTGTCTTCAGAACAGAGCTTCACCATCCAGCACAGGGCACTGCACCTTTCACATTGCATTAGCTCCACTGTGGGAAGACTGGCAAGCTGACATGTTAGGAAACCAGGGTAATCCCTCTCCTTGTTGCTGACTTTTTTTCCTGGCATCTTCCCAAGAGGGGAGGGGAAGAGGCACTAAAAACATTACGAAAAGAACAAGCATCGCCAAACTAAAAATTATCCAGCCTTACAAAGCTGTTCTTTACCCCAGAAGGGAAAAAAACCTTCCAATATATATATATTTTTAAACATAGATTCAGGCCAAGTGTTTTAACGTACACAAACATCTGCCAACGAGTACCATGTCTGGAGTGCTCATGCTTTACTACAACATCCTAACAGTTGGGCTGAAAAATAAAGTGCTAAGGAATATCTGAATTTAAACAAAAATATCCTTGAAGAGAAATATTCTTCTATTTTTAGAAGAAAAATCCCAAACCAACACCACCAAACAAACCCTAAATTTGATGACAGTAATACAAAGTGAAATCTCAGTATGTCTACAAATTTGGCATTTCAGTGCCTGAGAAAAAAAATTACATGATGTAAGGGCTTACATATTTATTAAACATTTATTCTCTGTTACGTATTGTATCACAACCAGCAAATGCACTTTGATATCAGAACTTAATGTTAGAACACAATCTAGACACCCAATTGTGAGGTACTTTACTTCAGAAAAATGAAAAAAAAAGTAGAGAGAAAGAAATCAATACAATCTGGACAATATAAAACCAATTAACTCCTGGAATCCAAGGAGGATTAGAGAAAAGAAATGCAAGAGACTGGGGAGGCAAGTCTGCCAGACCTATTCTGAGGGAGAGAAAAAAGCTCCCCACAGTACATTAAGATACTTCCCGAAAAAAGCAAGAGTCATTCCTCGGCTTTGGTCCAATTTCCATGAATCGCTGCCTGCAGAGTAACCATGACTCGATCTTCTCAGATTTTGTTAAAGAGGCACTGACCTTCAAGCCAGCACTCACACAGAGCAACTGCACTGTGCAGCTGGGAACAGCTCCCAAAATTCAGGCCATGTATGGTTAAGTTTAATATAGTGATTCAAACATTTTAGATGTGCCAAGTTATCATCACTGCCTAATTGCTTTGATGGAAAAAAAAAAAAAACACAAAGCCACAAAACCCCCTCTCTTGCAGAGAGATTTCTGTATCTAGTAAGGCAAGTCTGAATGTAACATAGAAGAAAAACAGAAGAATTCTAGATGTTAAAAATATCATTTAATTAAAGATAAATCATACCAAAAGTTTAGGTCACTCTTAGTTAATACATTTGCATTTATTTTAGAATATACTCTACATCTGAGTAAAAAAGTTTTAAATAAACTCCAGTACATGTACAACCATGGGACCCGCCATCTCTCCCACAACAGAGGGATGTTCCTTAGCTCACTGGGTTCCCTCCGAGGTGACAGAAACAATTTCGTGCCAGTTTCGTTATGTTCATCGGCTTGAGCGGAGCCTCCTCATCATCAGCCAGCAATGCCACCACCTCGTACGCACACGGGTTCAGCCTCCCTGCCGAGGCGGGCACAGCGCCTGCTCGCCCCGGACCGCACAACGAAAAAAACACGGAGGGGGGGTCAAAATAATTAATAAACTAGTATTGATTAATTTACATTTCTTTCTCTCGCTTGTGCGTTGGTAGAAAACCTGCTGCAGTCTCGGGAGCGCGCAGGGAAGCCCGGGCCCGGGGCGCTGCCCTCGGCCGCCGCAGCAGCGGCAGCGCCGGGCGGGGACGCGCCGCTCCCGCCGGCTCGGAGCCCCTTCCCCGCTGCGCTCACTGCCCCCAGCTGCTGACGCCGATCTCCTGCTTGTATCTGTTGGTGAGGACGTTGGCCTTGCGGGTGAGCTTGGAGAGGACCGAGTGGAGTCCGCTGAGGTGGTAATGGAACTGCTGCTCCAGGTCCTCCTCGCCCTCGCCCTCCTCGGCGGGCCCGCCGCCCAGCTTGTCCTTCTTGCGGGCGGCCTCCTCGCCCGCCGGCGGCTGCACCACGCCCCACTCGATGTCGTTGCGGATGGATTTGAGCAGCATGTAGTGGCTGTACATGTCCCTGCGGGAGAAGTAGGCGCCGGGGTCGCCGGGCGGCAGGGCAGCATCCCGGGTTGGGCACACGGCGCCCGCCGCGTCCAGCTCCTCCAGCAGCAGCGGCACGTCGCGCAGCAGGCTGGGCACCATCACCGTCTGGTCCATGTTGTTGACGGCGCCGATGAAGCGGTTCATGGCGTTGAAGAGGGAGTACTTCTGGCTGTACGAGTCGCAGATCTGCATCATGCTGGCGGCCGGGCAGGCGTGCTCAGCGACGCGGCTGGGACCGGACCGCGAGGCTCCTCCGGCGGCGACCTCCTCCTCCTCCTCCTCGGCGCTAGCGGCACCGGCCGCCCTCCGTCGCGGCCTGGGCTCGGCGGCTGCCCGCGATCAGAGTCCTGCTGGGAGGCGGCGGCGGAGGCGCCGGGGTTAGAAGCGGCGCTCCCTCCTCCCTCCCCCAGCCCGCCTTCCCGTCCTCCCGTCCCCTCCCGCCAGCGCCTTCTCCTCCCCCGCCGCTTTATCCCCAGCCCCGTGCCCTCCCTTCAGCCCTCCCCTCTCCGTCCCCTCTCTCACCCTCCGCTCCTCCGCCTGCCCTGCCGCAGCCGCCGGGGTTCGCTGCCGCCGCTCCCCTCCGTACAAAACTAGCCAAAACGCAGAACTTTCCTCGCAACTCCTCCCGGGAACCGGGTGTCGGGAGTGCCCAAGCGAACGGCAGCTCCGCACCGCGCCGGTAATTAAAATTCAAGCGGTCCCCAGCCGCCGTGCCGCGGAGGACGGCACCCACCGCAGTTCGAAGCTGTTCCCCGCCGCCCGTGGCCGCACACCCATCCCCGGCGCCGTATTTATAGCGCGTATCTTACAACAAGGTGTTCCCCAGCGCCACCCCCCGCGCCGCCACGCCAGATAAAGGCGGCGGGCGGCGGCCACGGCGGCTCCGCCTCTCGGCCCCCAGCGGGGGAGGGCGCCGGGAGCAGAGCCCGTACCGCGGGCGTCCCGCGGGGGCCGGGCCGCGCTGGCTTGGCGCTGGCGGCTGAAACCGAAGCCGCGGGGGAGCCGCTCTAGTGCGGCGGCGACTCTCTCGTACTCCAGCTCTGTGACAAGGCAGCGGCGGCCGCAGAAGGCTCCCCAGCGCCGGTGCGGCCGCGGGCACGGGGGGCAGCGAGGGGCACGGGCACCGAGCGGCGCTGCGGGCGGGGCGGGGCGAGCGACTGGCGGGTGATTGACAGCCCGTGCCGCGGGACACGCGGGCCCCGCGTGCTGCCCGCGTTCTCCCGGGCCGCCCATTGGCTGCCGGGCGTGCGGCGAGCGTGACAGCGGCTCCGCCTCCCCGCGCGCCGCGTGCCCCAGCGCCAGTCGGGGAGGGCGCGGGCTGCGTGTGGGCGCCGGGCCAGGCTTGCATTGCCGCCTCCCAGCAGCGCGCCAAGAGCCGCGGCTCCCCGGCGGCCATCCCGCGCCGCGCCAGCCCGGGGGCTCGGGGGGAGCCCGGGCAACCTTCGAGCAGCTTTTGGGCCGCCTTTGTCTGCGCCCCGGCGCGGGGCGGCCGCCATCACCCCACAGCCTCACCTCCGGGGCCAGCCAATCGGCGCGCCGCCGTGCTCCCCCCGCCAATCAGCGAGCCCCGGCAGCAGCCAATCGGAAACAAGAGCGCCCTCCCCCCAACGCCCCCGCCCTGGTAACGGGCGGGCTGGCCGCGGGTCACGTGGGGCCGGCGGCGCGGTTGCCGTGGTAACGGCGGGAGCATCGCCCGGCGGGCCGGGCCCGCGGTCCTGAGGGGAGGCCGCGGTCGGGCAGCCCGGCCCGAGAGGGGCCCGGCTCCCTGTGCCAGCCCGCCCTGCTCCCCACTGCCTCTGTGCTCCCCGGACCCCGCCTGGCCCCGGCCCCGAGGCAACGGGCCGCTTCCCTGGGTGCCAAACCAGGCCCCCCTCGCCGCAGATACTCGCCGTCAAGCAGTAGCCAGAGATACCGGCTGGTATAAAATTATGAGTTGTTCGCCGATAATTCACTCCGAGGAAAAGAAGAAATTATCTCACCGGGCCAGAAAATTGGCCGCGACGTATATTTGCATCTTTATATAGATGCAGTGTGTCGTTAATAGACCATTAACAGTTTTGCTGCCTTTAATTGAAATACAGCCTCACTGAATGTTCAATAAATTGGAAAAAGCAATAAATCTTTGGAAACGAGGGGAATTGGTTTATTGTCCAGCTTTTCAAATTAAAGCAATTAAAAATTTGAACAAATTAAAACTGAATTCTTTACCTGAGGTTGCAACACACTAGGGTCTGATGTGTGTTGGCACAAACAACCCAGCTTGGAGCTGCAAAGAGGGGAAGTACATGAGTCTTCAGTGTGATGGTATTATACGAATTAGGACCTGAACAGGAAATTTGTTTCCCAAGAGGTTTAGCTGCACATTATACTCTCAGCTGTAAATGTTTCCTTATTTTAGTAAGGCATGTGCCTCACCAGTTAGGCTGAGGCAGATCATATTCAAGCCAAACTTAACAGCATAAACGAATTGACTTTTATTTTATTTTTGTTTTTACCTTCCTTATGTTCTGATCGATTTTGATATGTGATATAAATATCCTTGGTACATATAATGTACATCATGAACACAAGCCTGGGTAGGTTTGATTGCTCTTCAGTTCAAACAAAATAAAGAAGCACATATTCCTTACTCCAGTGGTATGTAATTGACGTGGCTGTGCACATGAGAGGAAAAGAAACGGCACTTTTTCCACTCCTCTTGAGGAAAAGATGATCCCATTTAAGGCAAAAAACTTTTGTATGCAAGTGGCATTTATTTGAAATGTGTCCTCTTCTGAATGATCTGATTATCGTGGCTGTGCAGGCCCTGCAAGGGGAGTCAGATGGAAACCCCTTATCGTGCTCTGAGCAATGAGGAAGTTTGCATATTTGCTATCTGGCAGTTCAAAAAAGTGTAAATGTGTACCTTTGCCCAGCACAGTCCTGGATAAGGCGACACACAACAGTAGTCTTTATCCAGCACCTCAGCTGGGTGCAGCACTCCTGATGTACAAGCCCAGCAGTGTGAGGTGAAAACATCTTTCTGCTCAAATCAACTTGGTTCTGCTATTCAGGAAAGCAGGAGTCACATAAAAGTTACTATATTAGCTAAAAACCTTTAATTTTCCCTGAAATAATGAGGGCTGGTGGTGTTCAGCCCTTTCTGGACAAGAGCCTTCTTTCTTTCTTTTTCCTGAAGAAGATCAGGGATGAGCTGTAGCTGTTGCTATTTAGCTGTTCCTGTTACTGAGCTATTAATGGCATTAACTGTTTGACTTAGCTGTAAACCAGTCTTTAGCCCCAGGAGCCCTGAAGGTTGATGCTACAGAGGTTGGCTATAGGAACAGAGCTGCTACTGGCCTGTCTCCTCTGGCAGCATTAGCAGCTGTGCAGTGTTTTTCAAGCAAAGACAGATGATTCTGTCAGCCTGGGTGGGTTTTCATACCATTTGCGAGGCCTATCTAATTTCTCTGTTCAGTGGCAACAGGATAACAAACCGTCTTTGTTCACAGTTTTCCCAAGACACGTGCTGGCACGGAAGAGGTGCCACTGGCACGCTGCAGACCAGAAATGGCTTCACTTTGGTGGCTATGAAGTTGTTCTGCTGCACAGTGTTTGCAAAATAAGATGAGATCTTGTGCGGGCAAGAAGTGATAAATATGTGCAAATATTTAATGTCGCATTCTTCAGGCTCGGAGCGCCATTTGGGCCAGCCTTGAAGGGCAAAATCTCTTGGGAATTTCACTTCCTCTCATAATATGTTGTCAGTGTGGCATGGCAGATTAGAGTTCAGCCTTGGAAACTGCGAGTTCTTTCCTTCTATTCCTATCTGACATACATTTTTGCTCAAACCTGTGAACTGCTCCCATCATTTCGGGGAGCAGTACAGATCCATGCATTTAACACTTTTTTCTCTTTCTGCAAACGAGTCCAATTGTACCAAACGCTGAACCAGGAAACCCGTCATTTCTCATCCAGAAGGAATGTATGTAAATTTATCATCTTAATTGATGCCTCTCCATGAGGTTCATATAATCAGCCCTTGTAGCTTAACATGCTAATGAACAGGGTAAGTAGAAATCTAATATATTAAAGGAATGCAGACCAATTTGTCTGAGCCCTGCTGAGACCTGCAGTGTAAGTTTTGCAAAGATTTACTCATCTCTCTGCTATCTTGCACTTAGCTGCCTTTTACTCCTCTTTCTGTTGATCCTCTGCAAGTGGAGTGATTCTCCCAAGTGCACAGAAGCCTCTGTGAGGATGTGCAGTGGGGCAGGAGGATGTTTGGAGGAGGCAGTGGTGATGGTAAATCCCCTTTCCCTGTGGCACACACAGAGATGTGTGTGAGACCACACACTGCCGGGAGCAGCACGAGAGCTCTGCATCCTCACATCCAGGCACAGAGCAGCAATGCCTGGTGAAAAGTGTGAGATCCAGCAGGAGATGTGCTGGCAGTGGGATCAGGGAGCAGTGCTGGGCAGGTAGGCAGCTGTCTCAGGCAGCTGAGGTGCCTGGCTGCAGTTTGCTCCTGTGTCTCTCTAAATCTGTCAAATCCTTGCTTTCTCAGCTTTCCTGGAAATCATTACACGCATAGCTTCAATCTGTTTGCCAGTTACACTGGATTTTCAGGGCCTGGGATCATCTAGCTAGCGCTGTGAGGTCGAAACAGGCTGAATCCTCTTCCTCCTTAAAGGAGACGGTGGGATAAATGCTGCCACAGACTGTTTGCACGGCGTGTGCATAGCATCCCTCTCCCCTATCTCTTGCCAGCCTCATCCATCTTCCCTGGAAGCTGGTCTGAGCAGGCACTGCAGTGTGCAGTGCCCAGGACAGCAGCGGTCCTTTTCAAATGGCTCCTTAGTGCTGCCATAATAAGCCTGATAAATAAAACATGGCTTGCAGACACGGATTTACTGGAGAGGGCTAAGGGGGCTGTAGCTCGCTCATTAGTATCTCCCGGTGCAGCATGTGTGCTCCTCATTATGTGGCACAGTGGCGGTTGTCTAGTCATCCATGATGAGGCTGCAGCCACTCCAAGGATGCACCAGGGATCCCAGGGATTCTTTTCTTTTTTTTTTTTTTCTTCCTTCTGTGTTAATAATAGGAATTTAGAAGAAAAAAAAAAGAGCTTGAATATGAAGAGGATGAAGGGGAGAAGATTGCAACTAGGTCTGATTTTTTTCCCCCCTGCGTCTCCCTAAGTCAGCAGCAAATGCAGAGAAATCTGTATAGCTGTGATAATATGGGACTGGCATGAGCAGGATTGAGACCTCTGTACTGCACAAACTCCTATTTTGGGTAACTCTGTTTCCGTTCATTCTAAAGTGCTGCTCAAACTTGTGGCCCAAGTATAAACTTTATCATCTCTCTCAGAGTTTTTGTCTTCTATTCAAGGGAAAGGAAACAATTTGGCTGACTTCAAGTCCCCCAGAGCTGGGGACTCAGGAATCTGAGTTAATCTGAGTGTGGTTTATGGAGGTTTGATCCAGCTTTTCTTTCTGGCTGTTGCTTAAATCCCTCCTACCTCCCGCATACAAGTTGCAACCGCATCATCTTAGTAACCCTGTGACCAAGAAGCATGAGAGTCTCCTCTGAGGCTGTAATCTCACTCTAAACAGCTCTCTGGTGGGTGCTCATGAGTGGTAATACATCATGCAATTTTCTCCTTTAGAGGTTTGTGGTGTCATCTCCACCGTGATCCCTGCCCTGCCTGGCCAGTGCTGGCGAGCCAGAGTGCAGGGCCTGCCTGGGAGAGTGTTCCTGGCACAGCTCTGGGAGCGTGGGGTCATGAACAGTGATAGCAACATCCACCCCTTCCTCTTTGCCTCTCGGCCACGCTCTGGCAGGAAAGAAACCTGTTTAGGATGGCAGGGGACTTCACTGGTGTAGCAAAGTATCCCTCAATAAGCTCAGGACTTTTCTGTAATGGTATTTAATATGCAGATAGTCAAACGAATGCCACTGTGATATATTTTTATGGACAAATATTATATATTAAGCCCTGATTTATACGTTCGAGCGTAATACCTGGGGCTCTGAGGAGAGCCTTTAATCTCTGTCAGCGAGGCAGCACGCATGCTAAAGCGCCGAGTAAATCTGCACGGGAGTGCCGAACTGAGCGCGGCATATATCAGACTTCTTCCGCCTGATAAAATTAAATACACCAGACCACCTTTCTGGGACATTACCGTGCTGATACACGGGGGTTGACAGCAGGAAATATCCATCTGTTCTTCCCACTCTGACCCAAACCTGCACCATTCCTGCTGCATCCCAAGGGTGCCACCTCAAGGTCCCAGAAGCCGTTCCTGGGTGGAGGAAGGTCTGTGTCTGCGACGTTCCCCCTGTCCTTCCATCACCTCGCTCCCCTGTGACCGCCCCTGCCCTATTTCCCCTTCATCAGCACGCGTAGTAAGGTGAGCATCACCTCAGCATGTAGCTGCGCATTTAATAATCTCAGCAGCTCAACTGTTTTTATCCGAATCTCCCTCCTGAACTGATAAATCTAAATTGCGCATTTTCTAACCCGCTTCGGCTGAGGGGGGAAGCTCGCAGGTATCCTCAGGTGACGCTCGGGCTCTGCCGCGCCTCTCCGGCTCCATCTACTGCGCTTTCCTGGGAATGCCGGCCCTGCCCGCCCGCTCCCGCCGGAGCCGGCGGAAAAACGGGAGCTCTGGTTTTCTTTGAAAGGCCCAGAGCTGTCCAGGTGGTGAAACAAATGCGATACAAATACAATACGTGTTCGTACAGTCCTGCGAATGGTAATTGCTCGTTGAGAAGCAGTCACTGATTTTCAGCGCCTGGCTTGCTGCTGGATTCTCCGCGAGAAGGAGCAGAACAAAGGTGGCCACTGTCACCGAAGCTGTCCGTGTGTCCGGCGGAGCCAGAATTGGGGACACGGCAGGACGAGGGGCTGGAGGAGAGCTCTGTGTGGAGAGGAGGGGGCCTGCCTAGGAACAAATCTGCTTGCTGCCAGAAAATGCCAAGGGGAAGAGAATCAGCTTGGATTTCTGCCGTCTGATGGGGTCTTAGAGGGTGGGACTAGAAGCAGCAGAATTTTCTTGTGAAAGTCCTATCTCTTCATCTTACATTCAGTATTAAGAGAGAAGCTGCTCTGAAAGAATATCCTACTTTTCCTGGCTCTGTAGCTCAGAGTTGACATGGAGGCGTTATGTGTCCTTATTATAAGCACTCCTATTATAGTGTGGTTTTGGCTGCAGGATGCTGTGTGTGGTTAAAGAGGACTATTACAACCAAAAATAGTACCAGAGCTTCCCGAATGCTATGACTGTTATGAATTTGCAGGATTAATATTTAGTTGCTCTACAAAAAGCACCAAAAGCTTTTTGGAAGTCAAAATCAGAACAAAGTAGTGCTATGGACTGCATATAACTTTTTTTTTTTAGTATACCTATTAATAGTGTATGTTTCTGTAGGTGATAGATTAACGTAAAAATAATGCCAGTTTTTCAGGGTTGTAAAACACAAGGTACATCATATATTATTTTTTAATTGAAACTCAGATTATCTTTTTGAAATGAATTTGTTTCAATGGCAAGTAACATATTTTTCCACAGTCCTTATGAAAACTGGAAATAAGGTAGATTTGGCAGCTTAGCCTATGAAGTTCTGGGGCAAGTCTCTAAACTGAAAGACCACAGGGTTTTGTCCTGGCTTTGATGAAGTTCTGAAAAGAGCTAAATTAAATCCATGCTGTAGCCATATGTGTAATTTTGTTCTACTGTAATAGCTTATAGCTGTCAGTGAATTTCTCTGCACTCCCAGCATTGAGTAAGGGATGACACAAGAGACTGAAGGTTACTCTCTCCAGCAGTAACATGCGTTTGCAGCCTTAAAATTATTACAACAGCATTTTTTTCTTTTACATGGCTGGAGAGAATCTGTTTTTGCAGTAAAATTTGTATTTCAAAGCAGATTTTTGTGTCCATCATTGTTGGTGGTTTACAAGATTTCTCTTCCTTCTCCCACCCCCCCACCCCCATCTGGGGATATGGGAACAAATGAAATAAACCCTTCATAAAAAATAATTTTGTCCAGGTGGAACATAAATCAGCCAAAAAAATATTATTCTACATGGCAAATAAAAAGCATATGCTGTATTATTTAAAGCACAGCCTCCATATTCACATACAAAATTAATGCTACAGTGGGAGGTAAAACTGATGGAGGCAGACAATGAAAATATTAGGAGTAAAACATCATGCCAGGAACAATTCAAGCAGAGCCACTTGCAGGGTCATGGTCGTATTCCATTTCAAATGGGCATGGAAATACACTGTGGGTTATTCTTCTCCAGAGATGCACACATAATAAGCACCTGCTCCCCGTGTCTACTCTTCCCTTTTAACTGTTGATTTATTGGATGTTTCTGAAAGCTGTGGCCAGGCTTGTGAGGGATATATAACGTGGTGCCTGCAGGAAGGAAAGGGAGTGGGCAGACGAGCTGCCACGCTTCCCGTCCCTACTGGGGGGTGAAGGGTGAGAGGATTCCCAACAAAAGCTGCCTGCTCCTCAGCTTCCAAGGCAAAGGGCACCTCTGGAAAGTAAATCATAGCCATTGTGCCTGGCTCACACCTAGGAAAGTAAAAAAAAATTGTAAACTGTGCTCCTTGTCTCAAACTGGAGGGAATGGTGGGTTGAGAGGGGAAACATGCAGCGTTCAGCAGTCTAAGGCACAAAAAGGGATCTTTGCCATCACTGGGTATTTGTCTTCCATGTCATCAAGGAAATGATATATGAGTATAAAACATAATATTGCATGTGTTTTAAATAATTTGCAGAAGATTGTGAATCCACTCTTGTTACATGTGTGGGAAGGTACTACTACTACTGCACCACATACTACTGCTCCCTACTACACTGGAGACAGTATCAACAGCAAATATTTTATTCTCATTGTGGTTCTCCCCGGGCTGAGAGGGGTTTTCACTCCATTCCTCCTCTGAAGTGGAGCCTCACTAAGTAAGAAATGAACACAATCTTCAGATAATGTTGGAGAGATGTTACCACAAAGAGACTTTTAATTAATATGTTTATTCCTTTAATTTAACAACAACGACAACAACAACAACAAAAAAAAGCATGCAGAGAATGTTCCTGCTCTCTGCCCTTCTATTTCACTATTAACTGATATTTTCTTCTCTGCAGCAGAGTGGAGCTTTGCAGCCATGAGGTCTTGAGATATTCTTGTCTTGGTGGCCCTTGAAATATAATGATAGAGCATGCTCATTTAGAAACAAAAGAAAGAAAATTATATTTAATTAAAAATGTGAATCAGAAAATGTAGGGCTATTGAGAATCATCCTGAACCGGACATGCTGTGTACATGGCTAAAACAAAGATGCACTGTAGCAACTGGAGTAATTCATGGTTCATCTCCCCTATGATGGTAAGCAGTTTATTGACCTAGAACTACAAAATCATTCAAAATGACATTTGGCAATGCTGAACTTCTGACACAAATCCCCTGAAGTAAGGAAATGGAGAGGGCAGCCACATTACCTTCAACTGAGCCCTGCTGTGTCTTTAAATAGCAGCAGGAGAGGTACACCTAATTCAGAAAGGTAAAAGGGCATTATAGGAGCAAGAAACTCCTGCATTTTAGCCCTGGCTCTGTCAATGGTCCCGAGTCTGTCACCTCTGGGCCAGACATTCAGGTGTTATTCAGCCAGAGTGCAGGCCAGGCTTTACACAGAGCTTTCTGTGCTCATTCCTGAACAAACACCAAGTCCTGGTGGTGCCTGCTGGGAGCTTTTGAAGAAGGATCCCTAAGGGCTGATGGCACAGGGTCGTGATGGAGCTGTGAGTCCACCCCAGGCACAGCTCTGCTTGTCACACATCTCAGTCAAGGCAAGGCCTGGCTCCTTATGTGTTGTCACCTGCAAGGACACACAGCCCTGGCCATTTGCTTCAAGGACCTGCACAAATGCATGGGCAGGAAGGAAAATCAACAGACCTTGTCACTTGCCTGGCAGGTTGGTTCCTGGCCAGCAGAGGATTTTTGACTCAGTGTGAACGTTTTTCTTTGACAGGCCCGTTGCAAGGAAAACATGTTTCCCAGCCTGATCTGCACACATGGATCATGTCTGCTCTGCCATGGAACTGGAAGGGGATTTTGGGCACAGAGTTGCCAGAGGGCACAGCCACACTTAGAAAGCAAGCACACCTCCCAAAATAGGGAGATGTGAGTTTACTCTCTGGTGTCTTTCAGCTCAAGTGGTCCAGTAATCTCAATTGCTATAAATAGCACCACAAATGTTCTTCCACAGAAGCTTTATCTTTTGGCTGATGCCATCCCTCTAAATGTTAAGAGACAGTTGTGCCCAGTTTTTGCTGTAGCCAAATGGGACTAGAAGGAAATCAATAGCCCCATTTTGCCTGTCACTTACTTCAGCTTGATTTGAACCCACATCTGTAAAGCTGAAAGCTTTTGTAATCATTGTTGTTGTGCCTCCCCCAGCCAGCCCACCTCTGAGAATTTCATATTCCTACATTTTAAGAAGAAGTATATTAGACAATCAAAATACATGTTTGTTTAGTTTTAATAAGTTTTAAATCAACACTTTTTCTGTTATTAAAGCTGTTCCAGAAAGACACTGATTTGAAAGGAGACACATCTGCTCAGAGCAGACTTCCATAACTCATTCAGAATTATTGGTCATACCCACAATATTAGTGATAAAAATTGATTATCCATTCCCACTTGCTTCATGATCCATAGCTTTTTTTTCATTTGTCTTGTAAGTTGGTTTATACAGAGTGAGGCAGTGTTATTTCAATAACCAAGGATGAGCACGATACACCTTACTAAAAGCCCACACTAGCAGAAAGTAGGATTTTTTAATGTTAGCATTGTCCTGTCCTGAAGGTAGAAATAATCTAGATTTGGCAAGTATCTGGACTTCTTTTAACCCTGAAGAGCAGACGCTCTTCTGTCAGTGTGTGTGCACTGCCCACTTGGGCTCACTGCTGCCCTTTTATCCCCAAGTGCAAAGTCTGGGACTTGGTAGAGCACTGTGATTTAAAGAAGAGTATTCTGAGATCCCTAGCTCATTTTGAGACTGCCACCAGCAGCTCATAGAAGGCAAGGGAAAGGGGGAAGGACTGAATATTGCAAAGATGGAGAGAAAAATTAAAGGGAGAGAAAAACCTCGAAGCTTCTGCAAAGCTTTCTGAGTGAAAGCTCTGTTTTGAACATCATGTTTCAGCAGCATGGGCTCAGCTGCTCCCAAGAAGGGCACCTAAGATACCTCCAACAGGGTGACATCTTGACCATTGGCATCCAGAGCCTTATACACTCTCCTGCAGCTGCTGGGGAGAGGAGGAACATTCCTGCCATCAATCCTGTGTTCCCAAGCATTGATAGGACAGAGAAGTTTGGATATCCCCTTCTGATGAAACTGTAAATGTTGCAATCTCCAGCTTAAGTTGATCCTTGGAGTCTAACGGGTAGATATGATGGGAGAAGGGAGGTAACCTTTAAATGCTATTATTTGTGCCATTGCAGTTGTGAGGATGAGTTTATTGACATGACCTTAACTCCTTGTTAAGAGAGTGATTAAACCGTGACACTCCCTTAAAAAAAAAAAAAAAAAAAAAAAAAACTAGAGAGGGATTTACTGGCCTGCCCAGAGATTTTTTTTTTTTAAACTTAGATCTAAAAGGTTTTTGTTATTTGATCCAAAACTGGATCCTGAGGATTCCACCCTTCCCTCTGTAACTCTTTTTAGCATAAATAGGTATTGTCTGCACACAAGGGAAAAGGGAGAACAGACTCCTAATACAATTACTTCACACCTTAATTCCATAGGTGATATCTTCCCTCACAGAGTTAAACACCCAAAGCAGAGACTGACATGAATTGAAAGAGGAGGTATTTCCATTTGGGACTATTAAATGTAAATCTCTTTTTGTTCAGTAAGGGGATGAGACAAGTTTTACCAGTCTGTTACCGTATAATCTCTTTTTGAGCGAGGACCGCTTGTCCTGCGCGGGATCAGCGCAAGGCACTGCTGCCAGCAAGAGCAGCAAGAAAATCAACCACGTCTACATCCTCAGCATCCCCTCAGCTCGGTGTTTATGAGCTGCAGCCGATCTCCAGGGCGATCTGTGCGGTTGGAAGGAGGGAGGCAGAGCATGCGGTAGCAAGGCAGGAGGGTGATGTGCAGCCCCTCCTCCGCCAGGTGCCCGCGGGACCGGGCCGGGTTCGGCCGCGCTGCCACAGCCGGAGCTGCTTTGCCATCTAGTGCCGCGCCTCCGGATTGCAGCAGGAGCCGGGAACCGGCTGTACGGCCCGCCTGGCATTGCCCAACTCCAGTTTGGGATGGTTTTGGGTTTTTTTTCAGCATTAAATCGCATCAATGTGTGGGAATCCAGGGCTTCCCTCTGGCTGCCCTGGGACCCTGGCAGGGGTCAGGAACCCCCCTGGACAGAGCCCCCAGAGACACTGTCTGTGATCTCTGTCCATGGAAAAGAGTTTTCAATCTTACAGGATGAATTACAAGCTCTGAGTGTTTGATATGAGTAATAATTAAGTGTGGCAGGGGTGCAAAAGTAAAATTTTAGGATTCTAGATTAGGGGTCCAAAGGGGACAAGATGGAGGAAGTTGGGTGTGTCTTGTCCTTTTTCTCCTTCTTCATTCCCTCCATGTTTCACTGTGCTGTTGGCATTTTTCTATTGGTTTAGGCTGGGGACACACTGTTCAACGTAGGTGACAGATATTAGCACATTATTGTAAATATAGCACAGGTAGTTTCTGGTATTTAATGTTTGTAACATCCCACTGAGGGCAGAGCCCCACACGCTGCCCTGCAGGACAGACCTGTTATAGATAAGCAAGAATAAACAACCTTGAAAACCAGCACAGACGAATTATGGCTTCTTCTTTGGCAATGGGGCAGAAAGGCAGAGACTTTTTACAATCTCGGAATCATCAATACTCACAGATTCCTACCTCAATGTTCCATGTGCTGCAATGGCTGCGTAGCTGTGCCTGGAAGAAGCGGTGGGTGTTTGGTGCGGTCGATAGATGTGGGAAGGGAATAAATCACTGGTGGCCACATGAGCTGCCTGTGAGTAGGGAAAACCCTTCCCTCACTGATTTGCACTCACCTAAAAGTGGATATTTCATGTAATTCAGATCTCCTGATTTAGGGTTGGAGCCGCTGCAGCACTTTTGCTTCCGCTCAGCTATTTTGGCAAATGAGGCCGCTTGGAGCTGTGGGGACACGGGTTACAAGGGATGGGAGCAGAGCCAGGTGAATCCGTGTCAGTGGCACTGAGTAATGGATCCCATCAGCTTTGTGGACCCTCCTCTCACCTGGAAATTGTCCACGAGTAGGTCACTATTTTCTCACATTAACTCATTCTTCTAAATTACTGGGTGAAAAATTTCAGTGAACATAGGACATCCCTAAAGGATGTGCAGGCAGTTTATTGGGGAGTCCCGGAGTCACAGAAATTATAGCTGGTTGACTGGAAGCACAAGAACATTGTACTTAAGCCTTTTGGTCCAGACACACAGAGCTTACTCACGTGTATGAATTTCTGATTTACTCTCGGAAATAATTCTCCCCTGTTCATTTAGAGAGTGCTGTGTCTACAAACTTCAGGGCTATGACATTTTTTAAGACTATAACTGGATATGAAAAAGTGCCTGAGATGCAAATCCAACCTAATTTCCCATAAAGTACAAATTAATATTTACTGAACCTTTTAGTTTTAGGTTTGATTTCAACAAATTCTAGTCACCTCTGAAATAGAGAGGGCATAGATAAGTGAGTTTGGCTGCCTCACAATCAGTTCCCAGCATGTAGAACTAAAAGGTCTCATGCTTCATGAACTGAATTTAATAGGGACAGGTTTGGACTTTGAATACCATTTCCTTAAAGAAGAAAAAAACAATATTTTTGTTGGCAACCAGTTTCCAGAGGAGTTTTAGAAATAATTTCAGGTTTTGTTATGTAAAACTTCCATCCTTTCCAACACCACACAAACATCTTTACAGGCCTAGGAAATTGTCATAGGGAGGAGTTGGCATTGCCTGGGTAAAGGACAAGCACGTAAGTGTGCCAAGAAGCTTAAAAAGAAGATAATGATGAGGAAAAGCAAAAGGAGACTGAGTTAAGCTGGAGACTGAGACAATCAGAAAGTGTGAAGACAACAATAATAAACTAATGAGCTGTTTTCAAAATGCCTCTCCTGCTGCACAGGAAAACAGGGCAACAGATGTGCCACCACAAAGAAAACTTGGCAGGTTTCAGGTAAAGCCATGCCACACCCTGTAGGCTTGGTGAGCTATGAATAATACCAAAGTTTCATTTTACATGCTAGCACAGGCTATATTGTCATCTACAATTCAAGTCTTTAGCTGGGAGGTTATTGGGTTTTCTATCAAGAGAGAATAAGAAAGAGGTGTCTGAAGACAAGATCCAGCGAGACCTGGTTTTCTGCAGATCCATGGCTGAAGGCTGAGCACCTAAGAGGAATTTGTACTGTGTAATAGCAGCCATGCCCACACTGTACCCTTTCCCTCAGCTGGGAATATGAATGAGGTCTTTTTCATCCACCTTCCTGCTTTCATGCACCCCACAGGAAATGTCTGTCTTAGACATCTTTGGCCCCCTGTCACATTTGGTTAAATTGGGTGGTAAGTTTGAAAACTATTGAGGTTACCTGGACTCAAAGTCAACAAATGGCTTGAATTAGTCTGTTTTCCTTCACAAACTCTAGTTATTCAACACAGAGTTGGAGGGATAAAGGCTTCAGCCTTTAAAAAGGGATTCTATTGCAGCAGAAAGGATGACCTTTTCTAAGCCTGGCAAGCATTTCCATCATTATTAACAATCGTGACTAATAAAGTTATAAAAATAACAGCCGAGCTTTTATGTAATAGCTTACATCTCAAAGTGCTTTTCAGCTTATTTTCTGCTTTCAGAGCAATTCTCTCAAAATTCATTGCATTTTTTGCAGTGTTGCTATAGCTCAGTCCCTTCATGGATAGGACAAAGACAATAATGGATTGCAGCCCACTGCACATCAGTAGAGGGAGGGGAAATTTTAGGCAGAGACATTCAGATAGATTCCTACTTGTTCATAAAATGTCAGGGTTTCTTTCATATTAAAGCAAGGAAGACAGGACTTAGATAGGAGATGTCTTATTCAGTGCTTTTTTTGCTAGGCTGGGCAAACTGTGAGCATCTTTGTGGGTGAGACATCCCAAAGCCAATCTCCCATCAATACAAGCAGCTGGGTTTGGATCAGAGTTGTACTGTGAGTACAGGAGCACAGCAATGTTGATTTTATGAGATGTACAGTGATGTGTGATCTCACGGATCCTAAAACATCCAGAGCACACACCAGATAATGCCTCAGATCCAAACTGAGTAAATGCCTCTCTTCTGAGGACTTGAATGCCAAAGATGTGTTCAAAGGCACAGAACAGGCCATTGAAAATCTTTTGAAAGGATTGCTGCTGAGCTGTGGTTCAGTTTAACTTTTGGGGCAGGATATTTGCTTGTATTCTTACAAAAATGTGATCTGTGGAGTCTCTGCATGTATTAGGATATGCATACAAAGAGATGGAGAGGGAAAAATTACTGAATACTTTTTACTCTACAGATTCTAAAATAGATGGTAGTTACACATTGAGGGGAGGCTGAACTTGCCTGCTATCAGCACAGAGACTATGATTGTGCCATTTAGAAAATATGCAGAAAGGGTACTAGAACATTTATTCATTAATCTTAACAGTATTTAATTAAGGTATTATTATCATTGTTATTATTGTCGTTCTTTTTCTCCCAGTGACTGTGCAGAGAGAATGACTAAATAATTTGGAGAGACAAAACATGATCAGGAAAGAAAAAGGTTTCTAAGCACTTCATTTCCTTCCATCTTGTTCTCTCCAGAAAGGAGAATAAAATCCCATGGTTTTTGAACAGCACTTTGGGCAGGAGACAGGCAGAAAATAATTTTTATGAAATAATGGGTGTGGCTGGAGGTGAAATTGAGATGATAGAAGGATAAACTACACTGAGGTATCCTTCTCTACCTTGGTTGATGCAATCAGCACAGAGAGCTAAACTGAGACCCAACACTTCAGAGAGACAAGACAGATAAGGAAAGGACTGAAGCACTTTTCAGAAGGACTGAACCACTTTTCCATGTCACTAATGCTGTGTCAGGAATGCTCTCTGATTATTTTTCCCTCCAAAATAACAATATGTGAAGTTGTATGAAGAATGTTTGGTAGGAAGCACCAATTATGCGTAAAACTGCTCCTGGAAATTCTATAAATGAGCTTTTCAAGCAACTTATAGAGGTGTGAGGTCAGTTTCCATCGAATTTTAATAGGATTTGTGCATCTGTTATTTCAGTCTTGAACAAAATTCTAAAACTGTTGGTTTTCACAGGAGCATTACTTAACGGCCTTCTTTGTACTGTAGTAAAAAACAGCAAAGTCCTTTAAATACAAATCAATATAATAGACAAAATTACCATTTGAAAATTGTAGGCTACTATAGCAATTTAAAGAAAACATTCTTAATCTTGCTAATCCCTATTCAAATAAATCCAACAACTACTTTAAGAGGCATATAATGATCTAATGTACTCAGCCAGCTCTGTGTCTCCTTGAATAACGCAAGGGGACAAAACAAAACAAAATTCCAGCCAATAGCCAGATGGGGTTATGGCACAACTTAGTAAATTAAAGTAAGATGGGAGACAGATGGAGGCCTTTTCAGAAGTCAGATTTTTGTAGTTGGAAAGGACAGTGATACTCCGGCTGTGAAAAAATCCCAGCAGATTGGACTTAAAAAAGCTGTGGGTAATGTGTGGTCACAGCCTGACATGAAAAGTCTGTAAACTGTTTGCATAACTGCAGGGATCTCCTATGCCTCAGATATGAATTATTTCTCAGGAGCACTGCTGGTTATTTGGGCATGAGCAGTGCTGGGACATGTGGGATCTGTGAGGAGCAGCACCAGGAGGGGTTTCACAGCCCTGACCTGAGCCCCTCAGGCAGCTGCCTCGAGGTGGGAGCCCTCACTTGACTCCCTTTCATGGCAGACACAGAGGTCCTTCTCCCTGTCCACCCCAGAACTTCCAGGCTATTTTCTCTCCATTTCAATGTCAGAGAGCAGAGTCACTGCAAAGTGCTTTCCCACACTCCCCCTTCCACTCCTTCCTTTTCAGCATCGTGGGAAATACTGTGCCCACACTTTTCATGAATATTCCCTAAATGACTGAATGTTCGTGTGGGGGGATCGGTTACACCATCCTGCACTTTGAGGGTTTGTTGCTGTTACAGCATTTCCTCTTTGGCTGCATTTCTTTCCCTGCTCTCCCCTTTTTGCTGGAGGTACAGCACACTGGGCTTTATCGTGTTCACATGGGAGGTTTCTGCTTTCTCCAAATCATTTGTATCTCATCAAGCTGAACACGCTGACAGTTACCAGGTGGAATGCTGGCTGCTCTTTTGAATTGGCATTATTTTTCATCCAGACTTTCACCCTGCTAACAAAAGCACTCATGGTTACCTGCCAAGGTGCTACTCCCTGTCTTTTCCTTTTCTGTAATGTAGTGATTTAGGTGCAATTTATATTAGGATGCCACAGAGTGAGGGGATGGCCATCAGAAGAATGTACAGTGACCTACATGACCTGGCACATCTTACCAAACTGGTTCCCATCCTGTTGGCCTCATGTGAAGCTTATTACAGGCCATAGGTACTCGAGCCTGTATTTCTCAAGGTGGGTGACACACCACCTCTCCTCTCTTTAGTTCTCCCTGTGGACATCTTGTTCTTTTTCAATTTTTTTTTTCAGATTAGCAGCTTTCCAAAGGCAGAGGCACTTGATCATCCTCTCAGCTTCACCAAGCATGTTAAGTCTGTGCTGCACATCAACAGAAGTCACACTGTTTGATGGATTATAGTTTAAGAGAAAAAATATGGCCGTGCTAATGAAAGAGACACCTGTGAAGGTGGGAACTACAGACCATGGAACATTTTGTAGTCGTTGACACAGCTTGGCAAAGTCCTATTATTTATTTACAGCTGCATTTTGCCCTGTAGCATGTACCTGATTGTAGTGGTAGGAGGGTGAAGGAGGAGGAATACTGATGATGCTTGTAAATGCTTCAGGTGCTGCTGCCTCAGAACCACACAATGGGTAAGGTTGGAAGGCACCATGCCCAATGCTCTAGCTGTGATAATTACTCTGTATCTGAGCAATGCACTTTCTTTAGTAAGTGGTTTGAGTTGAGGCGTGAACAGACTGACCTACTTCAGCTTCCTTTGCAATTTCTGGATTTCCCTGTTTATCCCTTTCATTGTCACTTGCTCACTGTTGCTTATAATCAGCAGGCTTTGCTGCCTTTGTGGCTGGTTTCTCCAGACACAATTAAATCGTCTGCGATTGACATCTGGCTCTGCTGAGGTTTGGGTTGCATCTTCTTGGCTGCCTCAGTGTCCTCCTTGATTTGGGATTCTGATCACTGCCTGCCCGGCATGGCACATCATCAATGGGTGCTTTCATTCCTGAGGACTCCCTTGTGCCTACAATGAGGCAGTGAAGTGTTTCTGGCTCTCACACCACTCCGGAAGGTTATTTCAAGACAGCCTCGGCTGTTGTGCCTGTTGTGCATGCTGGAGCCTCCAGCAGGATGGCATGGAGCTAGAGGAATTTCTAAGGGTCCTCATTCTTTTGCAGGAGGGCCGTGAGCTCTCCAGACCTGATGTCTTCACCTTCACACCCAGCCAGAAATATCATTTGGAGTGTCCCTTGTTCTTTCAGTGGCTGATAAAATTCTGACAAAAAACTGATTAATGGAAGAATTTAGTTTCTTCCTGCTGTCTGTGATCTTGCCAATGGGTCAAAGCAAGACCCGGTACCTCTCCTGTACCCTTTCTCTCCTCTGCTGTTTCTTATGGCTTAACCCAAACTGACAACTGAGCCCCAGGCAGTCTCTCACTCACTCCCCCACCAGTGGGATGGAGGAGAGAATCAGAGGAGTAAAAGTTAGAAAATGCATGGATTGAGGTACAGACAGTTCAATAGCAAAAGCCTTCTGTGCCAGCAAAGCAAACCATGGATTTCTATGCACCACTTCCCATGGCTGGGCAGGTGTTCAGCCATCCCCAGGACAGCAGGGCTCCATCACATGTAATGGTGAGGAGACAAACAACATCACTTCAAACATCTCCCCCTTCCTTCTTCCTCAGCTCTGTAGGCTGATCATGATGCCATATGGTGTAGGACATCCCTCTGGTCACTTGAGGTCAGCTGTCCCCGCTGTGTCTCCTCCCAGTGCCACATGCACCTGCAGCCCCCTCGCCAGTGTGTCAGTACAGGAAGCAGAAAAGGCCTTGCTGCTGTGCAAGTGCTGCTCAGCAACGACAGAAACACCTCTGTATTATAAACACTTTTCAGCAAATCAAAAACACTGTGAAGAAATTTACCCCTATCCCAGCCCAAACCAGCACACTGTTACGGAGCTTTCTCTCATTTCATATGTTACAAGCTGTGCTAGCTGCACTCACTGTCTGCAATGCTTCTTTTAATCCCTTAATTTCAGGTTTGTGAAACATTGCAGGTGGTGACAAGAACAGGGCTCACCTTTTCCATGACATACCCTTGTGTTTCTGGTGAACAGCCCCGTGCCTTTCCTATGGATGCAGTTGGCCCCTTGCTCCTGGGAAGAATTTTTGCTTTTTATTGCTGTATCTTCTGGTGATGTGCACCCTCTAGATCTGGGGCCTAACAGCTCAAGTATATTCAATCTCACAGCCTACAGCTTTTCTTTGTCAAGTTCATTGCATTTGGATTAAATGACAGGTACCCAATCTAGAGATGTCACTCATGGGAAAGTTTGGCATGGACAGTTTTAATCTTCATACTAAATTTCCTGAATTTTGTGATCCCATGCTTGCTTGCCTGGCTGTGATCAGCTATGACTGTCACTGGATGTTTTCACAAGTGAGAGTCTTAAAAGTTAACAGATGGTCTTCTCACTGTGCTTCGAGTTGCTCCTATCTTTCCTGTAAAGACCCACCACATTTAACCTTCACCTCCCAGTTTTTCCCATTTTGAGCTTCTTGTGATTCTTTCTGATTGGAAGCTCTTCAAAGTATTCATCCAATTTGTCTTGTTATCACTCCTTGTAGGAAAGGATTTCCCCTTTCCCTTGCATTTTTCATGCACTTTCCCTCTGTCTGCTTCACTCTGTTGTTTCCAGCCACATGCTTTTTGATGCTTTCTAGACACCACATTACAGATGTGTTCATTCATTTCTGCTTTGGCCAGTGTGATCTCTGCACCCACACAGAGGCTGCCATGCATCTTTATTTTCTGTAGCCCAACAGGAGACATTCTGCACGCCTGTAAGATGCTAAGCAAAACGTGTCAAGAGCTGATCAGTTTGAAGTTACGGAGTTTCTTTAATATGCCAGACTAACAAGGCTAATTATTTCTTTAAAGTCTGTTTTAAATATGTAGGATTTTTTTTAATCTCTGATTTCTTATGCAGAACATTGATCTTTGGTAGATCATTTATGTAAAATGTATAATTTCCAAAGTAATATTCTTCCCTTCTTACCCTCTCAGCTCTCAACTCCCACCACAAAACCCAACAAAAAGTGACACTGGCTGTGTTCTTTCCCATTTTCCTACCAAGAAGCAGGACTTTATCTGATTTATTTTTTGTGGCATGCTTCCATGTTCCCTATATTTAATTTTTTACACTCGGTGGCTGATCTGTAGTAAGATTTCTAATAAACAAAGTAAATTCATACAGCACACAGCCCTCCAACAGCACTGTGTTCCAGGCTGGGTGCATCTTGGAGCTGCTTCCCAGCTCCATCTTCAAAGCACTACCAAAGTCAGCTGGAAACTCGGTGCCCCACAGTGACCCACAAGGAGACACAGGGGCCCAGAATTGCTGCTGGGCGTTAAGCATTTTTCTTCCCTGGATATATCCTAGACATCTTCTGCTCTGGGCAGAGACTGAGCCTTGCCCTACAGGGGCTCTTCCAACTTGCCCTAATTGAGACATCTGTTATCTGTGCCAAGGTGGGGAGTTGTATTATTAAGTACTAATATTCGTTGCTTTGATCCCATGCACAAAGGCAATCTATTAATTGCACCCTTCCTTGATTAGACAGTCTTCTCCCAAGCAGCTGAGCTGCCTGAAAGTTCAGGCCCTGCCGCAAGAGCCCTGAACAAGCCTTGGCTATGTGCTGTGAGGGGCAGAGCCCTGCCTGGGAGAGGCTGGAGCTGCTCTGGGCTTCAGGTGCTGGTGAACAAACTTAACAGAAGAATATCTAAATCCTCAGTTTTTCACCCATGATCCCAACTATATAAAGAGATATATTTTTTAACCTTGTGGGTTTGGTGCAGAAATCTTTGTATCGAGTTCCCCTGATGATCAGTGTGTCTAATTGTGCATTTCAGCAGTACCTCATTTACACCTGGACTCATTAGTAAGAGCTGATTTACAGGAACAGCCACTGCTGGAGAGATAGAGATCCTCCCTTCATTTATCTCCCTGGCCCCTGACCTAAAGCACTCCTGAGATGAAAGGAGTGTACCCACATGTCGGAATCTGTGGTATTGATGATTCTGAGACTGTAGAAAGTCTTTGTCTTTCTGCCCCATTGTTAAAGAAGAAGTTATAATTTGTTTGTGTTGGTTTTTAAGGTTGTTTATTTTTGCTTATCTATAACAGGTTCTGCTGCTTTGCTGCAGGTCTGTTCTGTAGGGTAGCATGTGGGATGTTACAAACATTATATATTAGAAATGACGTGTGCTATATTTATAATAATGTGTTAATATCTATTATTTATGTTGAATAGTGTGTTCTTAGCTTAAACTAATAGAAAAATGCTAACACTATAGTGAAATATGGAGGGCATGAAGAAGGAGGAAAAGGACAAGACACACTTAACTTCTTCTATCTTGTCTCTTTTGAACCTCTAATTTAGAATTCTAAAATTTTACTTTTGCACTTCTGTTACACTTTATTATTATTTATATCAAATACTTAAAGCTTGTAATTTATCTTGTAAGATTGAAAACTCTTTTCCATGGACAGAGATCACAGACAGTGTCTCTGGGGGCTCTGTATAGGGGGGTTCCTGACCCCCTGCCAGGGTCCCAGACCTGCCAGGGCAGCCAGAGGGAAGCCCTGGATTCCCACACCCACAAATAATTGATATCCACCAAATCTTGTGTTCCCCCGGTGGAGTTGCCAGATCAATCAGCAGAAGCCAAACTGGGACCAGTTTGTTTGCCATGGGTTTCTGGGCTGGCCCTGTGAAGGGCTCCAGTGCTGCTGGGGGTGCCAGCACACCCTCTCCCTGGACCGAGATGCTGCCGTCAGAGGGGACAAGATGGAGGAAATTGGGTGTGTTTTGTCCTTTTTCTCCTTCTTCATGCCCTCCATGTTTCACTGTGGTGTTGGCATTTTTCTATTGGTTTAGGCTGGGGATACGCTGTTTAACGTAGATGACAGATATTGGCACATTATTGTAAATATAGCACAGGTAGTTTCTGGTATTTAATGTTTGTACCATCCCACTGAGGGCAGAGCCCCACACGCTGCCCTGCAGGACAGAGCTGCGGCAGGGCAGCAGAACATGTTAGAGATAAACAGAATAAACAACCTTGAAACCAGCACAGACGAATTATGGCTTCTTCTTTGGCAACGGGCAGAAAGACAGAGACTTCCTACAATCTCAGAATCACCAATACCCACAGATTCCGACATGGCAGAAAGCAGAACACAAGCTCCCGCTTGTCACTGAGCACAGACAAACACGAGCGCCAGCGGAACAACGGCATTATCCGATTAGCAAGCGCCTGCAACGCGACAGGAGTGGATCTGCCGAGGCAGGGAATCTGCCAGCTGTCATTGCAGCACCACCACCAGTGCCACAATGCATTAAGTGGGAATGAGGAGAGGTGTTGTAACAGGTGTGGTTGCAATAGTGCTGAAAGGGACGCTGTCACAGCTTGCAGACCTGAAATGTGACCTCTCCATCTCCTGCATGGGTGCGCGGGAGGTGAAATGTTATATTGCACTGAGGGCTCCTCTGCCTTGTGGCTCGATGGTGACATCCAAGTCCTGAGCTTGTGAAACTCAGCACTGACCTTGTTTACAGTCCAGAATGAGCAGAGGACTGTTTTGGATGGGAATATTTCAAACAAAGTGTCTGGCACAGCCATGCTTAGGACAACTATGATGAACTACCAAATCTCTGCTGCCCTACAGAGATCTGTCTCAGAATCTGTCCCAGATCTGTCTCAGATCAGCTTTAAAAGCACCCAGACACTTTTAACTTGTCCTTCCCTTGCCACATTCTCTTCCTTCCAACAAGGCAAAAAATGTATTCAATTTCAATCAGAGTATAAGTTATACGGGTATATTATACAATGATGATGATGATAATGATGATGATGATAAATGGCGTAATAGCTGTCTTTTTTACACCTACACAGATGTGAGTGCCACCACATGCTTGCATTATAGAAAATACCCAGTAGATGAACTATCACCTAAGCATGGTTCATCTGATCATATTTTTACTCTGAAGGGTAATTGGTAGAAATAATGAACATTGATAAATTGGAAAGTGTTTATAGGGTTTTCCATGGGATCTTCTGCTCAATAACCTGCATAAAACAATGAAGATATGATTCACATGAAGGGCTGGTGTATCATGCCCATCTTCCACTTTTAAGATGGTACAGGCCATTTCATTAGGCTGCCACTAATAAATTCAGTTTATTATTTAAATCAATCAGCCATGGGTTGTTGAGCTGTCTTGAAACTGTGCCTTAGATGCAGAGATGTGCACCCTCACTAGGACCTTCCCCAGGTGGCACAGACACACACCCTTCTCAAGAAATCAAAACATTGAAAACATTCCTTGGTGGAGAAATTACAAAAAGCTTGGTCCTGGAATACAGTGCTGAAATTGCACTGTCAGTACCAGCATGGGACTGGACTTCTGGAACTGAGAAATGCAGTTCTTGTAGTCCTTGGCAGCTGGGCCTCTGGGCTGTGTCCTCCCCAGCATGACTCAGGTTTAGCCAGGTGGATTGGACTGACTGCAGCATGGCAGAAAAGCCAGGCCAGTCCCTACCTGCACCCCTGGCATTTCGGTGGACATGCAGCAGAAAAGATGAATTTTCAATGTATTTTCCGTGCTGGGACCCCATAACACCACCAGATGAAACTGTGCTCTCCACCTTCCCACCAGGGAAGGGACAAAACTCCTGTGAGAGGGGAGATATGAGATATGAGCCCTCCCTGGCCATTTAGCAGCTGCTTCCTGGTGTGCTGGTGCCAGGGTGAGCATCACAGGCAGGAGCAAATTGTGATGTTGCACCTGCCCTTGCACAGCCACCCTTTGGAGGGATGCAGCCCCATCATGAGATAAATGAGATAAATGAGGCTCTGGAGATGGAAAGGCCTCCTGTTTCACCTCCTAAATATGCCCTTCTTCAGGCAGCAGGAATCATGGAATTATAGATCTATAGTCACAGAATGGTTTGGATTGGAAGGGACCATGAAGATCATCTCGTTCAGCCCCCCTGCAATGAGCAGAGACACCTCCAAACTAAATGAGGTTGCTCAGAGCACAACTCCATGTAGTGCCTTGTTGCAATCCGTGTCTTAAAACAGCTTATTTTTTTCCCAGAGAGATGACAGAGTTTGCAGTGGCTTTTTGGGCACCATTGTGCACACAGCATGGCTTGTTTGACCACAGGCAGAGGACTAGCAGGGCCTTGAAAAATGTACCATACTTACTAAAAAGGAGAGTCCAATTATTCTCAAATACAAGACACTGGTTGGCAAGAGAGAATTAGGAAGACTGAGGGACAGTCACAGCCATAGATTTTCCAGTTTGGAAATCAGTCAGTGACAAACACAACAGCTTATTTGTCCCCCAGGTAGAATTTGCCTCCAGACTGTTGTTACTGTGCAGGGTGTCCAGCATTTGAAACCCTCCTGGGATAGTGTAATGGTTTTACCCAGCTGGCAATTGAGTCCCAAACAACCACTCACTCACTCCCCACCCACCCCAGGGGGATGGAGAGGAGAATTGGGAATGAAAAGTAAAGCTTAACTGTGGGTCAAGATGGATTAATAATTAAAATATTTTAACAAATGAATTAAAATTATACTACTATTAATCATAATTGTAATTAAAAGGAAAGGCAGAGAGAGAGAAACCCCAAGAAAGACAAGGCATACACCATACAAAGTCCTTGATTTAGTACAAGCACTCCTTAGCAAAAATTAAAAACACCAGTGTGTTATCCATATTGTTCTCATCCAAAATCCAGAACACAGACTTGTAGAGAAAATTAACTCTATTTTAGCTAAAGCCAGGACAGACAGGCATCTATATGCAATCTCTAAAAAGCGAAAACTGCAAATACAATCGCTTTAATTTAACATACCATTATATTACCAAAAAATGTAATCCTGGACCCCAGATACTTTAAATGTAGCAATTAAGTGATTCCTAGTTCATGTTTCAAAGCTAATTGCAGCTTGTTGAAGTTCTGGAAACTTCTACATTGGAAAAAAAAATCAGTTTTTCCCCCTTGTAAAACTTTCCCTAGAGGTCTGCCAACCTTTCCAGCAATAACAGAAAATAAAACTCTAGTGAATATTAAACGGAGGGATCTTTTTTTCTCTTTATACTAAAATAATGACACAGCATAGAAGTCACCTCCCCAGGAGCCCCATGGCCTGTGGGAGCATTCCCTTAATCCCCACTACTCTGCAGCCCAGGCAGCTTTTCCTTTGGGCCAGGAGCTGAACAGTCCCACCCCATAAAGAGCTGGTGAGAAGGGCTGATGTGGGGATTGCAGCCCTGCTAAGGGTACCTCAGAGGATGGTTATGGCTCCACATGAAAAAAATATTTTCCCCCATGTACTTTGTTTTTGAAGTGAAGTAATTACATCAAAACAAATGTGTGCTCAAAGAAGCTTACAGCTGTGAAATTAGGCACCCATAATCTATGAAATGCCAAAATGGAGATTGCCTAAAGCAAGCCTGATGCAGCTCTGTGCTCATTGCACTGATCCCAGCAGCCTCCACACTGCCTTATCTTTTTTTCCTTGTTTTTTTTGCCATGGAATATTCCAAGCTGGAAAGGACCCACAAGGATTGCAGAGTCCTCTGCCCTTGTTTGTTCCCACCCTCACGCCTATAGCCTTAGCTCCTTGGCATGACTGAATTCCCTGGACATATCCAGGGGGATGGTGTTCTGATCCCACCCCATGGCCTGCAGACATCTCCAAGATGGGCAATCCTCACAATTCCTGCTCACCCTGGGCAATCCTCACAATTCCTGCTCACCCGAGGGGCTCCTCTCTCTGCACGGAGCATGGAGCAGCAGCCAAGACGTGCCCACCACAGAGGCATTGGCAAAATCACCAGTTACAGCCTGGGTTGGCTCCAGAGCTGGTTGTCACCCCTGACTCCAGTGTCACCCCTGACTCCAGTGCCACCCCTGACTCCAGTGCCACCCCTGACTCCAGTGTCACCCCTGACTCCAGAGTCACCCCTGATTCCAGTGCCACCCCTGATTCCAGTGCCACCCCTGATTCCAGTGCCAGCCCTGATTCCAGAGTCAAACATTGTCCCAGGGGCTGTGGCACCGTCTCCAAGCACTCCTTATCCCCACCATAGGGTGAACTGTCATTGCTCCCCATGAGAGCACAGGGATAGCTGGAAAGGAGGAGGGGCTGGAGGCATCTCTTTGCTCTGGAATGAGAATGGGCTCCCCAGAAAATGAGTGTGCAATAGCATAGAGAGGTGGGGGCAAGGAAGATTTTTCCTTTTTCCTTTCCTTTTTCCAGCAGCATGCAGATGTGCTGTTGGCCTCCTTAATGAGACCTCCCATTACCCACTGTCTTTCCACAGGAAAAAGCCCTGGGGCCAAACTCCCCAGCGTCATCCTGGACCACTTGTTCCTAATCTGACAGCCCAGCTCAGAGGGGAGGATTCAGCTGCTCACCTCGGGTTTGTGAATGTGACAGGGATGCTTTTATAGCCTGGCTGTGCCAGCAGTCCCTGGTCAGCAGTGGCAGCTGGGGTTCCCACCAGACCCAAGGGCTGCAGAGGGGTCAGAGGGGAGCAGCAAGGATGTTCCCAGGGCAGGGGAAGGGAAACCACTGGTTCATCTGTTTCATCTGTTCACTCCGTGAGGGCTTTCTTCTGACAGAGAGCCCAGCCCGTGCTCTGCTCACCACCCCGAGCAGAACCAGGTGGCTGTGATGGGTTGTCAGAGCAGGAGAGCCACTGAATTGAGAAGCCAATGTGATTTTTGCATCTGCATGAGCACATACCTCACTAGAAAATGCCAACAATCAAACAGGAGCATGGGGGAAGGGGAGCTGTCACCAGGTGCTCATTGCCTGTAGCACCAAAGAGTGAAGCAGTGGAGGCTCCAGGGACACACAACCCTCTGCCATTTGGCTGCCAAACCCCTCCAGACCATGAAATCACCACCTCCAGACCACCACACAGATAAGTCCTGCTCCGCCCTGCCAGGCTCTGCAGGCACCATCAATAGAAGGTTGGCTGTGGCCAGCACTGCTGCATCTCCATTGGCTTTCTCAGCTTTGACCCAGGGAAATGATACCCTGCTTTTTGTATCCACTGCTTCATCTCCTTTATGAATAAGAAGACAAGTCCTCAGCATCAATCCAAGCAAATTATTAATGATCTTTCATTTTTATGCAACCAGCTCCAGTGCTCACTAGAGCAAGCTCGCCTCCTGTTTGTGACTGTCCTGCTGCCTCTGTTGTCAAACAATGTTGTTTTATAACAACATTTGTGTTGAAGTGAATTATTATTGGGTTGACTACCCCTTGGGGTGTAATGAAAAGCATTCATTAATGCTCAGGGCAGGAGGGCTAATTACTTCTTTATAAAAAATCTGTGCTAATTGCCAATAACTATTTTATTGAATGGGTCTCATAGAGATAATTTTGATTGTGTTTGATTTCCCTATCATATTGTAATGCTTAATGCATAGTCCAAAGGAGCTGGGAGCAGCTAGGTTATCCAGATGAGCCTGGGGAGGAAACCCCACCATTACCAAGCCCAGTGGACCATGCAGTCTATGCTCAGTTCAGTGCTTGAGCCTGCTGTGGTGCTGGCCAGGATTTTCTGGGTCTTTCACCTTCCTGCCTCCACCAAGCAGGTGGAGACCTGTTTTCTGTACTCCCCCAAGGCACAGCATTGATTCTGGCAGGCCTTGGAGAATTGGCAGAGCAGAGGGAATGCACAAGGCTCAGGCAGGTTCCCTCCAGAGCTGAATTCCACCTCCCTGCAGGAACAAGGCAATCCCTGGCCCTGCAAGCACCAGGACTGCATGGGGGCAAAAGGAGAAGCAGACAGCAACAACCCCTGGGGGCAGTGTACCTGCTCCTACACTTGGGAGGAAGACTCATTCACCTGATCTTTGCCCCACACTGCACTCCAAGATGAAGAAAATTTCCAGATAATAATTTGTTTGCTTTTTTTTACAAATAACCACAGGGCTGAAGATACCAAAAAATCAACACAAGCACTGACCAAGTCCTTTCAGTTCTATTGAGGAAGCAATGACTTACAAACACTCCATGAAAAGCAAATCCCACAGAAGTACAGTCAGCCTGTGGGAGGCAGAGTAGGAAACTCCCAGGGTCCAAAGGCTCCTGCAAAGCCTCAGGAGGTGCCATGGGTTGATGCTGGCTGTGAATTTCACTGGATGTGCACAGCAGTACTTTCCAGCTGTCTGACACCTACAGAGTCCCACAAAAGGCTGCTCTACCACCCAGGGGATGTAAGAGGTGTCCTGGCAGGCAACAGTCCCCTCCAGACCAGACCTCAGACCCTGTGGCTGCAGAGCTGAGCTGCTGAGCCTACTCACCTTGGAGCTACTGTCAGACTCATCATCAAATTGAATTACTTCCCAATTCCGACCCCTCTGACTGTTTTTTTTCCTTTTTTTTTCTTCTCCTGTTCCACCCCAGCAGTTTTACAGGGCATCAGTCTTCTCTCACATCATACCTTCTGTTTCTCTACTCAAAAAGATAAAGCACAAACCATACCTTCCATATGCAAGCCAGAAAGCTCTCTTTCTCCCTGGAAATCACAGTTTAAAAAATATTAATGCTTTTTAACTTGGTTAAACAATCTCCATTTTAAGAACAGATAGGGCTTTGAGAAATGACTTTTTTTCAGTGCCCTGAGAGTTTTGAGAAGGCCAGATTAACAAAAAGTTGGTCATTTGGCACTTTCTGAAAGCATTCTGGAAATACCTTCAGGGGTTGCCTGGAATCTACTGCTCCTGCAAGTCTTGGCCAAGTATGGTGAATAAAGAATAGCATTCAGGTGATTTAGTAGTTGCTTTGGGAATGTTTGGAGTTGCATTGTTGCATAGTGCACCAGGGAGAGAATCACAGAATTACAGAATGGTTTGGATTGGAAAGGACCTTAAAGATCTTGTTCCATTGTGCCCCTTGGATGAGGCTGCACAGGGCCCCATCCAACCTGGCCTGGGTATTTTGGGTCTGTAATATACACTCCCCAGTTACTGACCACACAGGAGAACTACAATCTAAAATGAGTCCTGGGTGCCACCTAGAGACACTCCAGACATCAAAAATAACCACACTGCAGCTACCAGGAAGCAGAAGAGAGTCCAGAGCTCGAGGACTTGCTGCCTCAGCTTGCTTGTCATGAGCTTGCACAAACCAAATCTCCAGCCATGCTGGACAAAACTGAAATGACTTTTGAATAAAATGTTTTCTGGTTGCAACAGGAACAGGTGCAATGGCAATAAAAAGGCAAAAACAACAGCTTTTTACTTCAAAACCAGGCCAAGCTGGTAGAAACAGCTTGCAGAAAGCTGACCATATTTTACACGTTTGGAGGGCAAAACACTTTTACTTACAAAATAGAGAAGTGTCATTTCTATGTCAAATCTTTATTTTTGGATACAGGTTCTTTAGGAGGATCTTTATTTTTGTGATACAACTTCATAGAGAAGCAGAGGCCTCACTCAGCCCTGGTGGAAGTCTGACATCCTGATCAATCCTTCCCCTCCAGTGGGATGCCAGGTATTTTATGCAAGGGGCTTGGCTGATAGTAAATGAACTTCCTAGCTTTAAAATTATCTTCAGCAGTAATGAGCCATTAAAGTCAAGGGAAGAATCACAGAAGACAAAATCATCTTAGGGGCTGCACTGGATCCTCCAAGGAGCAGCAGCCTCAAGTCCTGTGAGCAAAGCCAGTCTCTTCTGCGGCGATGCTCGCCCAGGGATGGCAGCAGCAGCTCCAAGAGCTGCCACATTTCACTGACACCATGAAACATCACCTTCACAGCAACATGCTGTCCTCTGAGAGGGCTCAGGGCCGTCCTCCTCAGCAGAAACAAGCCCTGGGAGGCAGCTCAGGATAGCACACACATCAGCCAAGGCTGCTGGCCCACCTTACAGCCAAACCAAGGTGGCAGCCCGCTGGAACAAAGCGAGGTGCTGCTCCTTCTTCCTCCTCTCAGAGTCCTGCTTCATCTGTTAGGATTTTGAGGTGGATCTGGCAGTGCTGGGGTGACAGCTGGGCTGATCGTAAGGTGTTTTTAATCCCAAATGATTCTATAATGCCCCACTCTCCTCAACCCCTGGCCATGCCCCATTCCTCCCCCTCACCCCCGGGGGCCTATCTGGTTGCCCCATCATCTGCTTCCCCTCCCAAACCTTCCAACCCTTCTTTGGCTCACTACCTGCACAGAACAGCTTGCTCAGGCAGGGATGAGGCAGCCAGGGCCAGCCCAGCCCAGCAGGAGCCCGATTCATCTCTGCTGGTTCAGTTCACAGCGCGGGAGCAGCGGCACCGCAGCCCCGGGGCAAAGGCCTCTGGGCCTGTGGCGGCTTCAGAGCCCGAAGGAAAATCCCACAGGTTCGTGCCCGGCTGGCACCGACCCCTGAAGCTCCGGCTGAGTTCCCTGCATCAGCTGCCCCAGCTGTCCCTCAGGAGGGAGGAAGGTGTGGGAATCCAGCGCTTCCCTCTGGCTGCCCTGGAAGGTCTGGGACCCTGGCAGGGGTCAGGAACCCCCCTGTACAGAGCCCCCAGAGACACTGTCTGTGATCTCTGTCCATGGAAAGGAGTTTTCAATCTTACAGGATGAATTACAAGCTCTGAGTGTTTGATATGAGTAATAATTAAGTGTGACATGGGTGCAAAAGTAAAATTTTAGGATTCTAGATTAGGGATTCAGAGGGGACAAGATGGAGGAAATTGGGTGTGTCTTGTCTTTTTTCTCCTTCTTCATACCCTCCATGTTTCACTGTGGTGTTGGCATTTTTCTATTGGTTTAGGCTGGGGACACACTGCTCAATGTAGATGACAGATAGTGGCACATTATTTTAAATATAGCACACGTAGTTTCTGGTATTTAATGTTTGTAACATCCCACTGAGGGCAGAGCCCCACACGCTGCCCTGCAGGACAGACATGTTAAACAGAATAAACAACCTTGAAAACAGCACAGACGAATTATGGCTTCTTCTTTGGCAACAGGGCAGAAAGACAGAGACTTTCTACAATCTCGGAATCACCAATACCCACAGATTCCGACAGGAAGGGAAGGGAGCGCAGGGATGCTCCACCCAGGGCAGGGGTGCCGCGGTGCCAGCCAGCACAGCCTGGGTGGTCCCACCCGAGCCAGGGGCATTTCGCCAGGGAAGCCCCTGGCAGCTCCTCCAGCAGCCGGATCCTCTTCAGGGAAGCTGCCAGGAGCCCAATTAACACACCTAGCCCATGAAAGCAGGAGTGGTGCTGCGCTGAGGGGAACAATCGAGCACACACTGAAGGGCTTTGCTGAATGGATTTAATTCAGCGCTTAGGCCTTAAAGCTGAGCACAGCTCAGCTGTCCTGAATGGGGACAGGCACGTCTGGGGGCCTGCTGACCTGTCACCCAACATCAGCATCTTCAAAAGGAGCGGCTCTTGGCACAAACAGCTCTTTCTTTCACGGAAATGAAAAGGGGGAAAAAAAAAAAAAGGAAAGGAAAGAAAACCAAGGAGAAGCTGGTGCTTTTGTCCTCCGGAAGGTCACTGGTGACTCCTGAAGGAGGTGGTGGCAGCCTCACCCACCTCCCTCCCCTCCTCGGGCAAGGGGAGACCTGCCCGGCAGTGAATAGAGGAGGGAAACTGGGGCAGCTGGTGGGCCAGTTCTTTCTGCTGTGGAAAAACATCGCTCTGTGAACATCCTGTGCCCACAGGAGAAGGGCATCGCTCCAGCACAGCGTAGCCCCAGCAACCAGCGAGCGGCTGTGACTCTGGGACTGTTCTTAAGCCCTCAGAAGAGACTGCAAATGTGACCTGCCTGTCCCCAGCACTGTCCTGCCCAGCTGCCCAGCAGATGCAGGACCCCTATTGGCATCTCCACCTTTCAGGATGCCTCGCTCCCTCATGGCAGATGTTTTATTGAGGGCAGATCTAAATTTGGGGACCGGATTCCTCCTCTATTTGCAAAGCTCTTTTTATCTTTCCTGCCCTGGAAGGGCTATCTGAATAAAGCTAAAGAGGATGCTGCTGGGGTTTTTAAGACATGCTGGCAGATTTCTGCCCATGTGGCTGTGAACCCTTCTAGAGCTGTGGGTGGGAGATTGCCCACGCCAACACCACCCCAAGTTTTACCAGGATCTGATGCTGGAGGCACCAGGCAGGGCAGCCCCCCCCGGTCACAGTGGCACCGATGGATGGACAGACAGACAGAGGAAGGACTGGGACTCCAGCAGCTGCACAGCTCCCACAACCAGAAGGCTCCAGGATTTTTTAAGTCTCCCCCTCTGTCCACACTGCCAAGCTAAGGGCTTGGCCCACAATTATCATGTTTAAACATCCATGGGTTTTCTGTTACATCTGTGACTTTTCACTTACTCAAGTGAGAAAGAGATAACTGCCTACCTTTCCACAAGTCTATCCCTCAACCCCAAAGCTCTCTTCTTCCTCACCAAAATCAAGAGAGAAATGCTTAATGCCAAAATCACTCACGGCACTAAGGATGGGATAATTAAACACTGCAGGTTTTTAACAATTACAAGAAGAAAACTTGTAAAGCAGAGGGTATTTGTCACATGGTGAAACCAGCTGTAGAAGAAGTTTTGAAACAATTCCAGCTCTTTCTCCCTTTTTTTTTCTTGTCCCAAGGTGTTAACATTTCTCTTTTACAAGCAAATTCATTGTTAAAAAACACATAAAGACATGTCACACCAAGCTGTGCCCAGGTGTTTCATGTTCACTTTCCCCCTCCCAAAAAAAGTTTTCTTGTAACTAAAGAACGAGAAGGAAGCAGCTAGAAATCTGTAATGGTTCCATTTATTAATACGTATATCACAAATACTCACAATATCAATGCATTCTCGTTGGCATGCTAGACAGAGGCATTATTAAAAAAGTCCTATTTTTTTAAAAAGATTTTAAACTTTTGCTTTCCCCCAAAAATATTTCATATGCCTGTTATTTTTTTTTTGTGATTTTTTTTTTTGTGTGTCTGTGTGTGTATTTTTATTTCAATTTGATTCAACAATGTATTTGGTGGCTGCAACCTCAATGCAAAAAGAAAGAAAAAAAAGAAAGAACAGGAAAAAAGTATGAAGGCCGCAGTACAGCACAGTTCAATTAGTTCATAGCTACGTAATAAAAATAAAGGGAGCAAAAATTTCTGCCTTCACAGTAAGCAACAACACAGCTTAATAACAGTATTACACAGGATCAGGTTCCGAGGCAAAATGCACTAGACAAAGCCTACCGGGATACGCACTAGGCATACAACACTGAGTAAGAATCAAAGATGTAGAAGAACATCAGGAATAACAGTTCCCTTCAAGCACAACATTTTAACATCATTTTCAAGTATCTTTATGTCATGTTACTGATTCCTTTGTTTTTTGGGGAGAGGGGGACAGGCGCAGGGGAGGGGGGGAAAGGATGGAAACCTTAGTAAAGCAATAAACAAAACAAGAAATTAAGATAAAAACCAAAAGAATATATATTTCATATACCGGTTTATATGAATGTGTGCAACACTTATTAACCATGGTGAAAGGCTAATTATGCCCTCCAGTCACTACATGCACAGCCCGATCAACGCTGTTAATGAGTTACCTTTGTTAACTTACGATGCAACTACTGTGTGACCAAGAACATACAGACGGTGCCGTCCTGGGCCGAGCCGTGGGGTGGGGGCTGGCTCTGGAGGCCGAGGGGACCCGGCCACTCGGGGTGGCACCGTGGAACTTCACAGAATGGGACACTACGCATGGGACAGTTCGGGAGGCGGGGTGCGAGTGTGCGCGCGCACGGGCTTGCTCGTGGGGGTGTGCGTGCGTGCGTGCGAGAGACAGTGTGTGCTATAACATTCATGGCAGTCTTTCTCCAATTCTGCAGCTCCTGGTCTTCACACAGGCTCTGGACTTCGCACTTCTCGAAAGACTGGAGAGCGGGGAGGATGGAAGAACAGAAAACAAAACAACAAACCAACAAGTGGGTTGCTTTGGTTGGCATCAGTATTCACAGCAGGTGTTTTGCTCTCTCTTTCCAAGAAAATTGAAATGACAAAATTCAACACTGCACTTCCCCACCCCTTTTTTTCCTTCCCCACCACACATAAAATTGGGATGAAAATCCCAAAGCAAAGAAGCCCATGGGAAGGCTTAATTCTCAATGAACACGCTCAGAATGTAAAACTTGCTCGCAGTCTTCAGCAGGAGCAGCACAGCCACAACAACACAGCGAGGCTTTTATAGTTTTACCACCTGGAAAATGGGAAAAGCTCACCTTGTTACACCATCTCATACTGGTTAGCAGTAATAAACCGGGACAGACAGCATGCCAGCAGCATCCCGATCAACTGTTCAGACAAGACAGAGACAGAACAGAATTCAAGTTAAACACATCAATGCAGAGCATTGGTAAACATGTAGTTCATGTTCTGGAGTTATTATGCACAATGTATTCATGTCCTGTTTTAGGGACTGTTCTAATTAGAAAAACAGCATTAAAATCTGTCGTCTTTCTGTGTCAGATCTTCCTCTTGATTTTTGTCATGTATTTGACAGACAGCGTGCCTTTTTGGTATTTTTCAATCCTGTTGTCAATGTCTGGCCAAGCCAGATGTGGATGAATAAACTGCTGGGGGTATCAGCTTGTTACAGGCTGTGTTTCACTTGCTCCACCTGGATCCCTCACCACCACCCATCAGCCCTGAGAGCCGGTGCCTTTAACTTCTTTATCGCTGGGCCAGGGAAAAGCTTCCTGATGTTCCAGAGTGCTTATGCTTCCTTTACAGCACTGTAGAAATGAGTGCTGTAAATCTGGAAATAACGTTTTAAAAAGTCATTCACTATTCCCTTGGCTGTCACTCAGATTATTGAAAACAGATCCCAGGCTTGTGTTTATCAATAAGCACTCAGTCTTTTCAATGTTTTGTCTGCTGCAGTTTCTTAGTGCTTCCTTCATGTGCCAATGGTGTTAATATGCTGTAAATAATTCAACCTCTTTTCTCATTGGGGTTGGTCAATTAATTAACTCCTGAACATATCCAGAGCGTGACCAGGTATGACTGGCTGGCTGCTCATCCAGATTGGATCCTCCTATTTCACTCCCCAGGATTTTGTGTCCCTTCCCCTAGACCAGGCAGTGCTCATTGTTAACACCATCATCATCAAAATACACATCCTCTGTACCAGGCAATTGCTTGTTTCGAGCTGGAACCAGCCCAGAGCAAGGCCAAGCCAGGGTAACTCAAATCTGGATAAACTGTTTCCTGTCTCTAAGATGTCACAGTCCTTGACAGGCCAAGCTTCTTTGCCAGAAATTTGTTCAGTTTCCTGTTTCAGTGTCCACCAGAGCTCTTCTGGGAATTTCAAAAGGGCATTGAGTCACAATGAAATGCAGGCTGAACCCTCCTGTTCCCCACATGCACCCCCTGATTTCGGCACCAAGGATGAGACTGCCTTGGCTATAACGAGATGTGGGGCACTGGTACCAATTCCTTTCCAACCTCCAACAAAAACCAAAGCTACCAGGGTCCAGGGGCTGTCTTCTTAGTTGCCAAAACAACATGTGCGTGGTGAAAACCCCCCTCATCTCTGAAAATCTCACTGGATACCAAGAAGAAATTGTAGCCATTTTGTTGCCTTTTCTACTCCTCACTGGGAAGATGATTTAATCAATTGCTGAAGGTGTTGCTGAAAACATTCAGATTCTACAGGTTACAAGACACTCCTGCAGCTGACTCGTGCACTGTTTCTTTAGCTCAGCTGAATTTTGGAGAATGAGATTTCTGTTTTGGATGGTGCTATGCATTTCTCTGCGCTCTGACAGGCTGAACAGAATGAGTGCCTCTGGTGGCCCTGTCCCACATCCTTCACTGTCACTTCTCTGTGTTTGTGGTGACTTTCAGTCTTTCTTCACCTTCTTTGGCTGGACTCAGAAGTTACTTTTCTGCCTTACTGCATTTTAAAGTAAGATGAACTTTGCAGTCTGTTTAATACAAATTATTTTCCCTGAGCAAATTCTGGCCCAGACCCGAATCAATTCCTCTCTACAACAGCCAAGAATGTATGTACATTGAAGTTGTTTATTTTTCCCCATCATGAGCACCCAGATTACAGATACTGTTCTCAACCACAATCTGCTGCCTGTATCAAGTTTACAAGGGTTGAAAGATGCTGTAGCCTCTATGTATAGGAAACCACAGGCTTCTCTTTCCCCCTTCAACTGGATCAGACTTCCCCAGATACCTCTAATTAGAGATTATCTTATTATGCACAGGCTGTAACTCTAATAACCAGTGTGTCTAAACTTTGTAGCATCTACAGGCATGTAATGGTGTTTTGTTTTACTCAGCTCACTCCTAAGACAAATGGCAGGCTCCTCATGAATCTACCTCCATGATCTTTGGCCCACTTATTAATTCTTGGCTCTGACCTTAGGCTGGCTTAGGCATTTAAGTGGTTATAGTGACATAATGTTTAACTTTGTATTTCAAAAATAATGGCATGCATGTAAGCCATTGCACACACTTTTTATTCAGCATTTCTAAGTATTACCAGGACATAGAGCCATAATAAATAGTCTAGAAATACTTTGAATGCATATAAAAACATGTGTTTTTCGATGTGTTGACTTCCACATTTGACCACAAGAGCACTGTTCCTCCTGTAGCCAAAAAGAGGCAATATTGTACTGAGCTGCTGAATTTTCTTCACTGTGCTCTTTCATTACAGGCAGAACTAGAGTCCTCTGCATTTAAGTCAGGCTAGAGGCTCCCAGACTGCAGCACAAATCAGCACTCTCCACCCTGCCTTGCTCTCTGCATTTGTTCCATCACTTGCCTCCTCTGCTCTTCAGGCAGGAGGAACCTCCTTATCCTATTGTGCACCAGTCCCTGCAGCTCCTTTGAAAAAACAGAAGAATTGGTGTTAAAGGATTCCCACAAAGCAACTGCTGCTGGGAGCTGCATTCATTTCCCTGCACTCCCATTGCCTCTCAAATGCCCCATCTCAGCTTTTATCCACTTATTCATTTATTTGATTTTAGTCTCTTGATTTTTGAGTGCTAAGTTGTCAGACTTGGTTCTGCATTTGTCTTCTCTCTTACTTTTTTCTTTTCTTCCCTTTTTTTTCCCTAAGATTATCTTGGTCTTCTGAGCTATTATATAGAAAGCAGAGAGTTTTTTATACTTGGTATTGCCACAGAAAACTTGAAAATGCTGACAAATTCTCTGGTTTAGACAACTGGGAAACCCACACTCCTCAGGTCTGTCTCCTGTACTACCATCCTGTTGGCCACAGGTCATTCCAACAAGCAGAATGCAGAGAGGTTCTCATGGTTTCTAGGAGCAATCTCAGGCACATCTTAGTTCTGGCCATTGAAAACCATCCAAAACATATTTTGTAGCAGTCATATCCCCCCTGTACACACAATAACTGGCTTTTTAATACACTTACTCTGTAGGAGTTATCACTGACAGGAAGCTGTTCTGCATGACATATTTGTTATACCTTATTATACTGAATAAACTAAATTGCAATTTGAATCTCCATTTTATTTTGGGTCTTGGTATTGTCACCATTTTTCATTCTTTGGGAGAATTTCTATACATAGAACTGTGTTGAACTAACTTGGAATTCGTCAGCACATCAGGTAAACCAAAACAGGGGTGGGGGGAGGGGGGTTTAATCCGTCAGGAATAATTTTTTACCTCAATACCTTGTCATATTCTCAAAATGCAAATCTCCAAACATGCAGGTTCTCTGGCTCTATTTTAAAATAGATAATTTTCTGCGTCATGTGTCACTTATTTGAGTCAGCCTCCTGTGCTGTGGTGTGCCTCTGTCACAGGCCCTACCTCCACACTGAATCCCCTGTGATCAGCCTTTAGAAACTGCCCAGTCTTACACCAGATTTCAAGTCCCATGCTGGATGCTGATGTGGATCCCACTCCCTAAGCCCTGAGCAAGCCCCAGCCTCTCTGCAGCAGAACTGCATCCACCCTCAGGCACAGCTGCCCACACTGATGCTGACAGCAAAGAGGCTCCACGGCTGCATGGGAGTTTATCTTAGACTGATGGCACCTGTATGTGCCCAACAACTGGTTTGGAGCATGTGGAGAGCACCTGTTTTTCAGTCCTGCAGCACAAAGGGAATAATGTGGCCTGAACATTGCACTGAGTCTCACCTACTCACACTCTGTAAACCCCTCCAGACAGTGTTTCTTGCATTCCTAAAAACAATACCTGCACAGTGGTTTTATCTAGGCACAGCTCTCCATCACCTATGCAGTTTGCATCATTTTATTTTTTATTAGGCACAACACACTAATAATTTTTCTGCTCTGAAGAGCACCTGCTAAATGGAAATTATTCCAGCTGGAATTGAACATTGGCATCCAAGTCCAAAAACCACCAGATTTTATTTTATTGTTAGTATTTCAAACCTGAGGAGCAGATCAGACAAGGTCAGCAACACAGTGTTTTTTATAAGAACTCTTGACTCTGACAGGAAGGTCTGTGCCAGGCCTGTAAGATTTGCAATGACATTACATCAACTTTCCCTATTTCTGGGCATCAGCACATTCCCCATGCTAGTCAACACCTAACAAATCACGTGAAGGAAAGGCCCTTGAGCATGCTTTACTGTAGAAGAGGAACATGATTTAATTTGTCTTTTATTTAGATTAAACCAATTCTCAATAGGAACAGCAAAACCTCACCTTAGAGCTGGAGCCCTGCCTGGCACTACTGCCAGCCATGATAACCTGAAATCAATTTGTAAACACTGTCCCTAATTGGGCTCAGCAAAACAGATTACTCAGTAAATTACAAGTGGCCACCTTCTATTCTTCACAGCCTGGGAGAGCTGTGCTTCTCCCCTCTGCAGCCTCTCTCTTCTCATTTTTAGAAGTCTGCTAACACCCCAAGCAGCTGAGTATGTCCTCACAGTGCCCAGTGCCTGCACTGGGGAGTGACATCCCCACCTGGCAGCAGGGCTCCTGCTGACAGCAGCAGCTTGAGATGCCAACACCACACCAAAACACACCTCATTTTTCCCCTCAGTCACAGGGACAAAATGCCTTGCAGCCCGTGCTGCCTGCAGCCTGCCATGAAACACCCATTAAATGCTTTCAGGCAGTATTGGTCCTGACTTTTTCCTCCAGCAGCATATTTTACAATTCTACTAGTCTCATTTTTCTTTTGGATAGCTTTACAGGAGGCATTTAAAAAGATGCTTTACAGCCTTCTGGCTATCTAGAACCCAAACTGAAACCCAAGCCTGGAGTCCTACAGCTGGAAATCAAGCCATAATCAAGGCTGGAGAAAAGTATCAATGCTGTCACCATTCAACAAGAATTAGAATAGCCTATTAAAAAACACCTGGTCTCTCCTTGTCCATGCACAAACAGCTCCAGATTGTTCACCTTTTCTGGACCCCTGACATGCAGGCACATGCTCTGGGCAGCTGCTGTTGTGATGAACCAACATTTCCACCCACACCAAACCACAGGCTGCTGACATCCAACACCCTGGCTACAGGGCATCAGGCTTCCAGATATGCCCAAGGCAGGGCACTCAGCCAGTCTGAGCCCAGACAATTTTAGACTCAGGCTGCTGATGGAGAGGATATGTGGGCCATTTTCCACATGGAAAAGTTTTGAATTGTGCATGTTTCCCTCTCTCTCATTTTCGCATGTTCCCAGTAGAGTCCTTGCTGTGACACATGAAGTGACTGGTATAAAGGAGCATCTTGTTGAAAGATGCAGGTGTTCTTCTGCCCCTTATTGATCAGAACAATCTGACCAGAGCAATACTTTCCCCAGTTCCTGTCTACACAAATGCAGTTTGGATATCATGGAGCAGAAAACCCCTGCTTAGCTCTCCTCTTGTCGCCCTCGTGCCACACTCCTTTTGGTGCAGACAGGAGTTGGTTTAACACTCTGATTTTGGTAGACTGAACATTTCTTACTGTTCAGTGTTAAAGGGAAGAAAAATAAAACTGGTCACAAAGCATCCTCTCCAGGCTTCAGGTCCAGGATGGGGAGCCTGAGGGTGCACTCATTGGAATTCTTGAGTCCTCCAAGAACAAATAAGAGTGCTCAGAAGATAGAAGCCTACCCAAACAATGGATAAGCTATTTGTCTTCTTAGCCTTTATGCTCCATTTAAGCCAATGTTTTATTGGGTTAACCTCTATTTGACCCAGTGCAGGGACAAGTTGTTTTCCTTGAGCTAGTCATTAGCTCAACCGTAACTGATATTCCCAAGGAGAAACTTCATTTAAGTTGAAAAAAAGAAAATCAATGAACAGATGACCTCAGGACTAATGAGCATGCTGAGTTCAGTCCCTTTCCATAATCCTTCCTTCCTTGAAGTCCAGGTAAAGAAAAAGAGGGGAAAAGAAAAAGGAGGAAGGGGAGTGTTTATGCACTTACCTGTGAGAATGCAATCCCAAAAGCCACTCCAGCTATGATTCCCATATTTGTCTCCATAAAACTGGTCACCAAGTCATAACAGCCCTGGAAAACAAACATCATCATTCTTTGTACTGACCTTCCCTGCCATGAATGCATACATACAAATTTCTCATTTAGAATGAACTCTGGCTAGACAATATTTCTGCTGTAATTTCCAACAGTGTCACCTTTTTTAAAAATAGCAATTCTGAGTGAATGATGTGGAGTTGTGGCAAAACCAATTACTTTTAGAAATGAATGCATTTCAATACTTTTAAAATCTGAATGTGATGTTGCACTCATTTTTATGGGTCTTTTTTAAAGTAAGTCAGTTAAAAAACAATATAGCTTTGACCTGAAACCAAACCAGTAACAATACACCAATGTTAGAACACAATACAGATGTCAAAAATGAATAAATGATGCTGATTTCCTCATACTCTAGATATTTAATAAAGTGTCCCTTGAGGCATTCTGCTTGCCTTTACCCATCAAAGGCCACCAGGCAAGGCACTGAACAGCATGTAACTTTAAACCATGTAACAAAGTTATCAAGGGTTTTGTATGAATTTCCCTGGTTTATTTGCCCTTGGACATAAAATTCCCTGTCCTGCTCCCTAAACTGAATTTTCTCTTTGCTGATTTTCTTTCTCAGGCCTCAATTCACAGCTCAGACTAGGGCCAGAGGATTCATGTACAGTATCTGCCCTTCTCTTGGATAGACATTTATGAGATGTTCCCCCTCAGTATAATAATGTTTGCCAAGTTTCTCCCCTCACTTATTTGACCCCTCAAAAAAGCATTTGGAGTTATCTCCTAGTTTGTGGTGCCTAAATTAATCTAAACATGTGACTTGATAAGTGAAGAAAAAAAAGAAAGATGTCACTAAAACCACTACACATTTTCTTTCATTATTAACCCTGTCATTATTAACCCCCATTCTTTCATTAACCCCCTTTTCTTTCATTATTAACCCCCATTATCTGTCCCCACAACCCAAAGTCACTGCTCAGCCCCCTTTGTCACCTTCCTCAAATGACCAACACTCTGGCTCCAGGCCAGTGTCCTGAGGAGTTTTACACATTATAACTTTATCCACTTTATCAGAAATTGGGAAACTCAAAATAACAGTGAGTTGCCTTTCCCAGCTTGGACTCCTGTCCCATAAGAGAGAAGTGTCTCCACATTTCACCTACATTCACACAGCCCTCATTCTGCAAGCACTGCAGGAACTCTTGATGGCCTCAGAGCATCAGGCACTTGTAAAAAACAACAGTGAGAAGGACAAACAATGTTCTTTATTTCAGACAGGCCATTCATTAAATAAATTGTACCATTTCTTTAACTTCTTTTATAATGTCACCAGGAGTAATGAAGTGCTGAACCTAATAGTAGCTGAGGTCCAGCACAGCTGGTCCTGATTATTTTCTGAAATGTTTATGTGTACATATCAACTATGTTTTACCACAGTAAGTCTGATTCAAGCTTGCTTATTTAACCCATCAAGCAACTATAGTTTGCGTGTCTTACATGTTGTGCAATGAGATTAGATTTCTCAAGCAGTATTTTCATTCTGACATGGCTTAATGCTCTCCCAGCTCTTCTGAAACCAATTCTGTTGAGCCTTCAAGAGATGCAACACCGAGGCACAGTGGCAATTGGAGGGAGACAGAAGATCTTGTCAACAAAACACGCAATGGCAGAGTTTTGATCACCCTCACCTGAAGGCTCTGTTTTTCCAGCCACAATAATCTGTTTTCTGAAGTTTTACATGTGGCTCAGCTGCTCAGTCCCTGCTGTGCATGGGCTGAGTGCAAGCAGCACCCAGGAGCTGCACTACAGCACACAAGTGTGTGAAGCACTGTGGGAGCACCTCTGGGTGCTGATCCAGAGCACAGAAGGGACAGGTTACAAAGGATCTCATCTTTCTTGACTCCATGCATCTGTTCCTTTCTTAAGATTTTAGAGAGAAATAGTTCTTGAGGTTTCTTGGTAAAGAACTGTGATTAAAAGCACTAGATGAACATTAATTAGCTAATTCTAATGACAGCGCTTAAGGTTAGCTATTAGTGCTGCTTGAGATGAAGAAATAGAGAGCCTAAATAATTAACCCAAGGTCACTAAGCAAGTTAGGGTCAGAATTGGCAAAGAAAATCCAGGACTGCTGTTTTTTAGTCCTGTAATTATATTATTAGTTTAATCCTCTTTGGTAAATTCATTATCAGTCCTCAGAAACTGCTAGTAATTTGATTAGCTCATAGGGAACTCATTTTACTGATAGTTTTGCAAGATCCACAGAAAGATGTAATCCAAATATACTTGTCCATAGGCATAGTGAGAAGGGTCTTCCACAACACAGGCAATAAATATTTTCCTTTTTCTCCAACACTCAGAGAACAAAGGGCCTCATGTTTCCAAGACGAGCAAGGGGCTTGGGTCAGAGGCAATGATGTTTGGTACCCATCTGAAGTGAAAGGATAGGGCCAAATAACATTTTCTCCTTCTTGCTTTTTCCTCCCATGCACATTTCAGAAGCATCTCACATTCCTCAAATGTCTGGGACAACTGCAAAGTCTCACAACTGCTGAACAGAAATCTGCAACTTTTGATTTTCAATGGCTTTGTCAGAAAATGAGACAAATCCACATGAACTTCCAAACATCTAAATTTCCTCTGGGTAATTAAATCAAGTAATTACTTCAACTATTTCCTGAGGAATCAGCAGTCCTTTTCTGTCAGGTGACTTGTGCATTTGACAGGAGAGCAAGGAGCAAGAATGGCTGGGAATGTGTTACTAGCCCTGGAGTAGCACTCACTGATCCCTCAGTCACTTCCTACAATTCAGCAGGCATCCCGTGCCACAGGAGCTGGAAAGTGAACAGGGATTTCCCAGTGCAGGCAGAGCAAGCCTGGCACTTGGGGAAAACCACAGAGCAGGGCTGGGAGTGCAAATGGCACCTAAATGGTTTGGCAGCCAGGAAAGGTTCAGAGTGCATGGCTGTCCTGAACTGCAAAGCTGGGCCCTGCTGGGGGAACACCAGCCACAGCAGAAAGTTTTCCTGCTGGGAAGAGGAGCAGAGGCTCAGGGGGGGCTGCCCAGGAGGCACCATGCCTGCTGTGGCTGCTGGCTGTACTGCACACTCCCTACATCCACCCTGCCCTGCCTCTCACCCTCCTTCCACTTCTACAAAAACGTCAAGTTAGTACAAATTCACTGAACAGAGGGGCTCACCCGCCATGCTCATGCAAGATTACTCTGCTGCTGGTGACTGAGAGTTACTCAACCAGTGGACACCACCAACATTCCACACATCTGCAACAAGTGGCTCTCATTAAAACATTGCAAAAAAAGAGAGAAAGGTTTAGTGGAAAATAATCCCCTGGTATCCCTTTTGCAATACATGCCAAAAAATGTTGTCTACTTGACTGGTTTTCAAAGATGTTTCAGGCTGTGCTCAGCCACCAGTCCAACCTTCTGAGTCACAGGTGACTGAGGTGAAAAAGACAGAAACAGAAGAGACAGAGGCATTTCCATATTTCCCTTGTTATCCTCAGGACTTCTATTTATTTTTTTAATAGATCTTTGAAGATAAAAACAGAAAATAAAATAATCCTTAAGTCTGACTAAGCTGCATTGCTACTTAGAATGGTGATTTAGCCACAATATCATTCCTCTTACCAACAAACTTCCCTCTCTTGCAAATATCAAGTGAGAAAGAACTGATGAAACACAAGCACTTGAAACAACAACTTCCGTACGACTTCTTCTGCACAAGGTTTAATGCATAGATGCTGCATTATTTTCTCTTTATTCTTCCCTTTCTCGTCATTTTCTATATTTTTAGTCTCTATTAACTTTCTTCCTGTTCTCCCCACTTGCCTTCTCGGCCCTATTTCTGTCTTCCCAACCTTCTCCTTCAGGTGACCCCAGGGGAAGGGTCACTTTGGCTGGACATGTTCAAAGATTTTAACTCACAATAAATGCACCCACCAACCACAACATTTGCTGTCAATCACCTCAGAACTGCTGTGTCTGGGATTTCAGAAAGGCCAGCTCAAAGAATATGAAGCAAGTGCAGAACCAAGCCCATCCTTACCATCACTCCAGCCTTATTTGCACATTATCAACCAACCATTTGAAATTAAATGCAACTGCAAGCAGGTATACATTCCACTGGGGTGCTGGATGGTGTCACAACTGCCTCTGGCACAAGGTTACTGGTACCTTCTGGTTTACTTTAGTGGCAGCCACGGTCATGTTGCGCAGATCCTGAGTGTTGCAGTCACTGGAGTTCATGCAACAGCTCGTAGGGATGCCGTGCTTGAAGAAGTAAGGGCTGGTGCTCCAGTTGGTGTAGCTCTGAATGCCACAGCAGCTCAGCTAGGAGGGATAAGAGGCAGGTTTAAAACACACAAACAAACAAAACAGAATTGAAACTAGAACAGAATCATCTGGGCCCACTTAATAAGCTCATAATCAAAATAATGACAGGGCACCTCAAGTTTTGAAAAGCAGATACCACCCCTGCCCCATTAATTACAAAAGTACCAGGGATGTAACTTACAGAACATGGGAGCAGATGACCTACTAAAATAAGGTATTTTATGAGCAGAACTATTATTTGTAACATTTGACAAAGGTCCAACCATAAACCCATCTTTTTTAGTTCACAGTCTTTTGGGGTTTTTTTTTGGTTTGTTTTCTTTACTTTTTTTTTGATGAAAGATGACCCTGCAAATTCAAGACCTCAAAGCATTACACAGAATTACACGCAACATATACAGGTTCAAACTAGTACAAATCAGTAAGGTGAAGCCTCTCTAACTCACCAAAATAATTTCTAGGACAACTCACTAAGCTGTGAATAGAACGAGACCATATGTTCACAGGGTGTATCTAGGAAGTCAGCTAGAAAACCCTAAATTGGGAAGGATGTTCTGATTTAGATCCTAAGATAGAAGTCAGAGACTCAAAAATATGGAGTATCTGTTAATTTTCTGCATGGAAAGAGCTTATAAATGCAGTTCCTGCAAAAAGAGAACTATGAATGAAACAAACATTCTGCTACAACAGAAACACTGAAAAACTACTCAGAAATATTTTGTTTGGTCAAGTCCAAGGAATCAAAAATTTAAAATACAGGTTAACATTACACAAACACACAAATTGACAGCAGAATATACTGTTTGGAGCACTGCAGTAATCTGCTAACTAGGAGAAGCCAGGTTAGAGTACAGTTTCAACCATGCTGAAGGGTCCAACATAACAGCTGTAATTTCTAAAGGTCTAGAAGTCATCAATACAATTAATCACTGACATTTCAGCCATTCATCAAGTTGCAATCATATGGAAAGGCTCATGGAATGTTTTGCAAACTGAAGGAATAGCTTCTTGCTATGGCAGATCTTCCAGTGGGAATTTAAATGTGAATTTTATCACTCTGTGTTGCAGTTGGTGGGCTTGGGTCTCTTGTAAGTGGCATCCCCAACTGGTTTGGCCGTGCTGTGGGATTTGCTCCTGCCCTGTCCCTGCTGGAAGGCAAGGCAATTCCCCACTGCCCTGCCACCTTCCCTTCTCCACCAAGCTCCTACTCCATCCCTCCAGCACAGCCTTCACTGCCAACCTCAGCAGTTTTCCCCTCCATTTTCCTCTGGGGAAAATTTACGCAGTTTTTCTCCTTAACTCACTAGGTCTCCTTTGCCAGCCTCTCACTGTACTTGGGAAGAGAATTGCTGCAGTTTATCAGTGATGCAGGACACAAGACTATAAAACCCTGTCTCATCCAGCTCAAATTTAAAACATTTTATGATCTTATTGATAAATTCCCTTAGGAACAAGGTGTGTTCTTTAGGAATAGACCTGCCCCATAAACCTAATTCAAGATCTGGGACCAACAACAAGCCAGTGGGACAGACCTTGCCTTTATCAGACAGTTTTTTCACTAAATTTTAGACATCCTGGGTAAGCATTTCAGCTGAAATACTTTTCATTTAGATCAGTTTTGTGAGCCTCTATTTTATTTGCAAATTTCAGATTGCAGATTGAGCCATCAAAACCTCACATTCTGGGATTCAATCTGTTCTTTATTGACTTTCTTTCTCTATTTTGGTGCCCAGTTTTAGACTTACACTTTCCTGTACGTTATCCACTGCATGGCTCCGCTCATCGTTCTTGTTGTAATTCTGGATTGCTTCAGTGTATGTCCTAAGGAAAGTATCCTTGATCTGTGAGGGTGAGGAAGAAAAAACAGCCCACGTGAGCAACAAGAAGCACAACATCTGAAGCAGTTTTGCAGGACGCAAATGCATTGCCAAATTTCCTAAAAAGACACCCAAACTAGCCCTTCCCAGTTGTTTTTAGGGGTGTTTTTTAGAGCTGGCAGAGCCCTCTTTTAACTGTCAGGAATAATTTATGCCATTTTTCCTGTGGGATATCAGACACAGAAACAAGACTACCCCAACAAACTGATATTAAAAAAAAAATACTGTAAAATGACTTAGCCTATCAAAAAGGTACTGCTTTATGCTTTTTTCCCAAAAACAATTTGTTCCAGCACTAAGTCTGAAGGAGACTGCATGCTTCTCCCTGCTCATGGATGCCAGGTGGGAGTCAAAGCTTGTGCAACCACCCTGGGGACACAAGCCAGTGGCACCAAAGTAAGACATAAATCTCCTGACCAGGCAGTCCCAGCACCAAAGGGATTTGGGTAAGGAACAAAAGGTCCCTCAGCTGGAAAATGTCAGGCACAGCATCAGGAATGCCACTTTGGGTGGGAAAGGGGCTGGGAAGCAGATGATGTGAGCAACCCACTTGGCTGTGGCCTTCACACAAGAGATTGTCTCTCCCAAAAGGGAGCAGTGTGACACTGGGGCTGCTGCAGGTTAGGTGGGATGAAATGGGAATCCTCAGCAGGTGGACAGGCACCTCAGGACCTCATTAAAAACAATCCACTGCTTGCAAGGGTGAACAGCAGAAAACTCTACAGCAATGGAAATGTCATGTCAAAAGAGGAGACTGGAAAATCAGCTCATACAAAAATAAGATACAAGGAGGGTCTCTGGGGCTGCTCTGGATCAGCACCAGTGGCATGTAGGTCCATGGACTTACAGCCAGAGATAGACCTGATTACAGGGGATAAAGCAGGAGTGTTACTACAAATCTAGACCATCACACTTTTTAAAAGCTTCTTCCTGTCCCAGTTTTCTCCCTCACTCTACTTCTAATCTCTCCTTATACTCAAGATAGAAATTAAATCCCATCCCACTCCCTCTCCACCCCCTCTCTCCCCCCACCCAAGAAAAAGAAGATTTACAAAACAGCAGGTCTGGTGTGATGCAGAAGTTGTCTCTGCCTTACATAAACTAGCATTTGCCTGGCTGAAAAAGCTGTGTTTAAGAAAAGCATTTAATCTATTTTGCAGCCCTCAGCATATGTAAGGAGCAAAGAAGATCTTACAGGGTGGACACACAAAACCTGATAGCTCCAGAGTAAATCAGCAGGCAGCTGAGGGCAGGAGCTTTGGCCAAATCCCTTTATTTGGCATGGCAGTGGTTTTTAAGAGCTGTCCAAGCCATACTGGCACAGCAGCCCCGTCCCTGGAGATGCTGCAGCCGCCGAGCTCAGTGCCCCACACGTTCTCCACACTCCAGGAACCCCTCAGCAGCTCCTGCCCAGGGAGGCGCTGCCAGCTGCAAACTCAGCACAGTTCCACCTACCTCGTGGCGAAAGACAAACCCTGAAATGCCAGCCACTAGCTCAGCCAGGAACACCAGGGACAAGAACATGGCATACTGAAAAGGCAGGAGGCAAGAGAAGTCAGAGCATGACAGGCTTTTGTCTCAGCACAGATATTATCACATGAAATGTAACTTTCCCCTCTAGGCACCCTTCAAAGATGTTAAGAAACCAAAGGTGTTTTGGAGGAGATACACAGGTTATGACCTGAATGTAACACGTGTGTTCATACAACTCACAACTGATATATATTGCTTAATTACTGGCTTTCCTGACATTTCTGTGCCCACGTTTCTCAGCATTCTTATATAAATTAAAACACACTCACATGCCAGAGGTGAATCCAAGTCACTCACGTTTTGATCTTGCAATATGGAATACAAACAGACCCTTCCTGTTTGCACAGTGCTCTGCTAAGGTCAATAGGCTTGCCCAGGTGTTTTGGTTTGTGTTCATCTGCCTCACTGCCAGACTGGCATTTGCTGCCTTGGCTCCTGAAGTTTCTCCAATGAATGAACTGAAACATTGCCTTCACTGGAAATATTCTCACAGTAACACTAGACATGCTCCAAATACTTTGCTGAGCCAAGGGCCATATTTGGCTTTAGGTGCAGCATTTGGATCAGGAGCTAAATAAACCTTGAAAACAGTGCTTTCAGTGTAGGCACTCACCAAGTACTAAAAATATATTTAAGTAAAAGTAAAGAAGGTAAAGAAAAAATGCAAAGTGGGAAAGCAAAATTTGAACTTGGCTTAATCTTCTAGAGGAAAAATTACCTTTTTAGTCCACCTGCTAAGTAACAGTTAATTAAGAAAGGAAATATTTTAAATTAAATTCAGTCCTAGCAGGATTTAGTGGAGAAAGGGAAACTTAGCTTTCATGAAAGGTTATTGGGGAAAGGAGCACAATGGTGAAGGTAGAGCTAGGAAAAAAATGTGTCCAATTAATGCAGCTGTCAAAACACTGTCAACTGTTCAGGAGAGAAAATAAGTTTATAAATATTTCTTATACATACATTGAAAATCAAGCCACGTGCTTGGAACAGCACGTGCAAGTATTAGAGGCATGTCTTTAAGAAAGTTAAATGAGTTGTGGAGCAGCTAGCAGAGCCTGATTTCCTATGGATTTGTATCATCATTCACCTTTATCCCTTTCCCATCTGGACTGCAGTGACTCCAGCAAGCCTCTGCACATGCCCTGAGAGCCCATCACCAGCAAGAGACAGCAGTGAGGGTCTTGCCAGCTGGCAACCAGCTGATGGAATTGCAGCTGCTACCTCCCCTTCTCCTCCCTGCCATCATTTGAGGAAATTAACTCCCTTTAACATGTCCTTTATTTTTTAAAATGCAGTTAAAAACTGGGGAAAAATCATCCCATCTCCTTAGAAAACCAGCCTCAAAATACTGTAGCAGGAGGTGCATTATACTGTCAAGCCCTTTCTCACTAATTCAGTGCTTCACAAGTGCTATTTCCACCTTTCAAAGCATGGCACATGCAGGATTTTGCTCCTAAATATGCCTAGAAACACAGTTTATCATGTAAGTTTGTTTAGCCTGTAGTTATTTTGAATTTTACAGAAAACTCAGAATAGAGATTCATATGGAGAGAGGTTAAAGTGGACTGAGGGACAGCAGCTTCCCCTCTGCTCAGTGCACCTCAAGTTCCTGCTCCTTTTCAGGTGACACCAAACATACCATACAGTGCTCTGCTTTTTGGGTTGAATTGTTCTATCTAGTGAATGTTAGGACAAAAAAAAAAAGGGCTGGCATGCTTTTATGAGGTACTAACTGCTCTTTCCATAATTTCACATCAGGGTATTAAACCGACCCCTTAAAATACAGCTTGAAAGAATTTCACATTTATGATGTTTTGGGCATCTTGAAGATTGCAAATATATTTATCTATCCGGCTCACAGAAAACCAGAATGGTTGCAGAATGACTCACAGAGCAATTCAGCAGCACCACCCTACTCCAAACACTTGGTCCTATGTGCCATGTGTAGCAAAATTCAGCCATAGTCAATCAAGAACTAGTTTTGGCAAAGGGTCTTTTTCCCCCTTTGTCCAAAAGGCACACATGTTGAAAATAAAAAATCAATAAAATCTAGCTTATGTGCCTAAAAGCTTCACCAACATCTGGCAGGGGGTGGGGGCGTGGCAACAGCTCTCCAGCCACAGAGAGCAACAGACAAATTTCCCACGGAAAGGCTGTGAGAAAATCAGGGAAAAGAATGAGAAACAATTCTTATCTTAACCTGCTGCACCTGCTGCTGTGAACATGTGGAATGTGTTGGGGATTTGTTTACCAAAGGGTGGCTTCTTAATTGGCCAATGGTGATGGTGTTTGGATTCAAGGACCAATTAGGTCCAGCTGTATCATAACTGTCTATAAAAGCAATGGGTTTCTTAATAATGAAATATATAAAACAAAGAGATTGATCAGCCCTCTGTGAGTCATGGGGTCCATGCTAATGACCACCCAGCTGGGAGCCTGTTGTGGTGACAGTGGGGGAAATCCCAACTGATCCAAAACCCTCCTCCCCTCCCAGGCACGTGGGTTTGCTCACCAGCTTCAGCATCCATGGGCTGCCACGGCAGGTGGCGAAGCAGCCGAAGAGGCCGAAGACGATGATGGTGGTGCCCGTGCCGATGAGCACGTAGGGGGCATTGGTGGAGTTCTCGGCAATGAGGGAGATGTAGGTGCCGAGGGTGAGCTTGCCCCAGACGCCCACGGCCAGGAGGATAACGCCGGTGATCTGCAAAGCAAGGGACAAACCTGTCAGCAGCTCTCGAGTTTTGGGGTTTTTTTTTTTTTTTTTTTTTTTTTTTCTTTTTTTCTGTTAAGGTATTTTTTGTTTCGATATGTGAGGTTTATAGTACTTTAATATCCTAAAAGTGCAGTTGTATTTTTTTTCTTTATAAGGGTTTTTAAGGATAAACTGTCTAATTAAGAAATGATACATTGTTTTTACTTTTAATGCAATAACTAACTACTTTTGGTTTGTAATATGGATTTTTAACTTTAATTATACAGTAATACATAAACTTTTAAAGAAAAAGGCCTAGCTTTTGCTTTAAAATATTTGTTTTACATATGTCACTAAAGTCTATAAAACTTTAAATTTTAACTTTCCTACCATGTGGTATTTTACATTTCTATTTAAACTACACACTTATAATCTCAGTTTTATCATTCTATTTTGGAAGCCTTCTCCACAGCCTCAGGTCAAATGCAGTTTTCTCCTGAGGGTCAGTGCTTGTCAGCAGAGAAAGCCTAAAATTCTCAGCAGCCAGGTTCCAACCAGGAGCCACTGGGGAGGGCATCCAAAGCCTTCCAAAACACAGTGATCCTGCAGGGATGTACTGGTGCCATGCTGCTGGCAGAAGGGAGCCTCACAACTCCCACCAACTCCAGAGGGACAGAGACATGAAATTAAGCTCCAGCATCTGTTGCATTAAGGCTGCCACTGAAGGACAAACATCTGAGATTAATCACTGCCAAGGGAGGAGGCAGGGTGGCACCTGCAGGAACAGCTCACTGCTCCTGCAGTGCACTGAGACACGGCCAGCTCCACGTGTGCCTCTGTCTTGAGTGTCCCCTGCTCCTCTGCTGCCATTCTGGGACAGGATTAGCAGAGACTTCTGCTCTCCTGCTCACAGTGGCAGTAAGAATAAATCCAGTCTTGTCCATCTTTCAGTGCAACTGTGTGAAAAGTGCTCAGTCCTTGCTATTGCACCCAACAGCTGAATGTCAGAAAAAAACCACCAAGGCGCCTACCAACCCACAGCCAGCAAATGCCCTTGCCAAGCTTGTCCCATCCCTGCACAGCACTGTCTTCACCTCTCCCTGTCCCAAAAAATCAGCAAAATCTGAAAGCAAGCTGCAGGGGACTGGGAAATCTGCAGAACAACTTCTGGTTTCTCGCCTCCAGTTCCACAAAGGGCTGGTTTCTGTGCCTAAGCTGCTGAAAGTTTTACCACCGTCCCCAGGGAGGCATAAAAGCAGCCTTCACTGCCAAAATGAACAAGCAGCTTCACATATGAAAGAGCGCTCAAGCCTCGTAATAAAAAGCATTTTTAGTTGGCTGTTTGAAACAATTACCAACCCTTTACTATGCTTTTTAAGAGTTTGGTTTCCCCAGGTCTCGGGGGGGGTGGGGGCTATTCAATTTATGGCACACACAGACTCTGGAAAAAAGCACGAAAGCCTCTTGGTGGTTTATTCCCCTTCTGCTTCTTAATAGAGCTCTGATTTACAGGGATTTAAGGAAATCCCCGAGTTTGTTGGGAGGTCTAAGCCCATAGCAAGCTTGGCATGGTGCAGTGGAGATGGAATGTTTCCACAAATTCATGCTGAAGATGCACCTCAGGTTGCAGCAGTGCTGGCTGAAATTTTGGTTATGAAGACAAAACAACCATAAGACTTCCCTACAAACCTTTTCATGACCTTTATTCAGCAGAGCACACACAGTGGTACAACTAATGCCTACCTCCACCCCAAGGCAAGCCTCATTTCCTTATTTCCAAGACACACTTTTTATCACACTCTCTCTGTGCCATCACACAGTCTAGGGAACAATGAATGTACTGGTTTCTGGTTTGGTTTTTGGATTTTTCTTTGAAAAGCAGGAGAGGCGTGGGCAGACAGAAGACCAGGACAGTGCTGGCTTGAGAACAAGGCAGCAGGAATAGACACTGCTCTGGACATTTACCATCAGTACACACATCTTCCCTTTATCTCCTTCCTTTGACCCAAAATCTCTCCACCAGTCTAATTCTGTGGCCTGTGAACAGCCTCAATAGTTGCAAAGGCAAGATGCTGTGTATTCCTTTACATCTGAAAGGTCTAAAAGGAAATTCAGAGCACCTTTTCCAATGCACAGTTTCACTCCAGTCTTCCCTACTCCCTTTCCACTGTAAAGTTTCAGTTCAGACAATGATCATACAGGAGATGTACAAAGTATTTCAGATATCCTGGCCGTCAGAGGAGAGTGATTACCAGCTCTTTGACCTTTTGAGACCCTCTGAGCATTCAGCATGCTGAATGAAGTTTGTAAATAAAAGGAACTTTATTTACAAATACCTGGAAGAGCCAGCACACATGGAACACCAGAGCTGCAGTAAAATTCCACCAGTGGACTCCTACAGCAAAACCTGGTCTTCATATGGCTCAGCAAGAATTTTAAGATTTGTCCAGGAGATGCTATGAGAGCTACAGCCTATTAGGAAAGAGTGTCATAACCCCACTCCAGATCCTCAGCAGACACAGAAGAAATGAACTGGCAGCTGCACAGCCCACCATGCCCCGAATGAGACATCTGGAGTGGTACAGAAAAACAAGCATTTGCAAAGGAACACCCCCATCCAAAACAAACAAACAAACAAAAAACACCAAACCAAACAAAAAACCAAAACAAAACCAAAACAAAACAAACCACCAAAAAAAAAAAAAAGAAAAAAAAGAAATTTTCTTCTAAAAAGCAACTGCCAGAGACATCCTACCTAAAATTAAAGATATGGGATCCTGCCCTTTAGTGTTTTTAAGGGAAAGCAAAAGAGAACTACCCCAAATCCCAAATTTCAAGGCCTGTCACAAACTTACCAAATTATTCTGACTCAGAAAAAAAGCTCCAGAGTTTTCCTTGGTCTTTATACAAGCCTTGGTTTAAGCAGTAACAGCCCACCCTGGATAACACAGGCAAAGCTCATATCCACACCCAACCAGACAACATCACCAGAGAGATTCCTGCCAGCAGCCAGGGCTGGCCTGATTTATCCATGCTTAGGACCAGCTCCTATGATCATAAAAAACCCCAAAAACTCAGACAGATTTTGTGTCCACGAACAGGTTTGCAAGTGGCTTGAGCTGGTTTTGGTAGTCTCTTTTTCATGCTTGCACCCTGTCCTGCCCCCCACACTGTTTTGATGGATTTTCCCTGCACCTTCTGTTTCTTTTCTGTGTTCTTTCTCTAGTTTGGAACTTTATTAAATAGCTATTTAATCTTGGATTTCATCAAAGGTAGATGATATCTTCCTTACAAAAGTTCACTGTTGCAAAACTGGAAGCCCCTGCACTCAGGTTTCCTCAGCCAGGAAACCAGAGATGTAGCATTCCATAAAACATTATTAGTCCTGCCCTTCATTTAGGTCAAAATTTTAAAGGTTAAAAGAAAAAAAATAAAAATACAAACCACAGGAGATATCCAAGTAGGGCAAGGATTGTAAAGGCTACACACAAGTAGAAATCACATTGTTTAGCCCTAGCAGGTCTCACATTTCAGTGCCTCTGAGCTCAGGCTCAGCAAACACACCCCAGAAGCTCTTGACTGATGCGATGGCAGGAAATGAAGCAGGTGGGCCACCTGGACATTTTCTAGCAAAAACACCACTGAAATCAAGATGTTCCCACAGAATGTTTTAATCTAGATGAGTTGGATTGTTCTGGCTTAAACAAAAAAAAAAAAAAAAAAAAAAAAAAAAAAAGGAAAAAAAAAATCTGTGAAACCACCCCCCCCCCCCCAACTCTACCTCTTGCCTCTCCTCAAGCACGGCACAGGCACATCCCACCAGTCACTGATTTCAGACAGACAGGTTTTCTAGTCCTTTTATCTCCCTTCAGCATTAATACAGATATTTCCAGTGTTACCTGCAGTACTGCTCCCACTTCTGGATGTGGTGGGAAAGTTACCATGCAACAGGCAGGCTGTCAGAAACACAGCAGAACTGACTGCCAGCTCTAAATTCATTTGTCCAACAAACAAACTGCTTTTTGGAGACAAACAAAGATGTGGCCCACAGCACTGACACAAGGGTATGTGCCACAGCTTTACAGGACACAGGGAGAGTGGTGCCCTGATAATGCTGGGTATTCCTAAAATCAGAACTAACACTAAACACATGCAGTTCCTCAATAAAAGGCAACAGAAAATGTCTGAGAATTACTTATTTTAATAGTGGCAAAACAAAGATCAAACTATCAATCCCCTTCTTCTAGGTAACAGCAGCAATGTATGCAGAGAGGAGTATTCAGAAAATAACTTCTGAAAGTGCACTGCCTGTCTTTATTTCTGCCAGAATTAGGCAGGAAAACACTAGCTACTCCTTTCAACTGGATGCACACCACTCCTAAAAGAGTCTCTTGTCTTCATACCCCAAAACCCACAGAGCACTGGTGGCACAATATGAAGGGTGCTGCTGAAAGGTTCTACACCTCTCATCCACAGAGATTCAAGGGCCTAATTCAACCCCTTATTTATACTCAGGACTGCCATATAGAATATTTCAAGTTTGTCAATCACAGAGGTGAAGATAAATGTGCAGCAGGAATTGCTGCTTTATTGATCCACATAATACATGTCCTCCTGTTCATTACTGATGTGAGCAATTTTGATTCCTAAGGTCTGTCAAAATAAAACTTGGAAGCCCATCCTGATTGCTGCAGAGCACACAGCAATCCCTACTACTCCCAAAAGCAGCAGGAAGAGCTCAGCATTTCTCTGGACCAGCTCTTTATCTACAGAACTGAGATGCAGGAGGGCAACTTCATTAATGAGGATCTCGCTGTAGGTATAATTCTTCTATTTCATGTCTTATTTTCAACCTCGCTAAATGAATGTAAAACGTGGGCAACTTAAAGCAAATAATCAGATACAAGAAAATAACCACGTTGTTGGTACTTTCAGTTCCTCAATTCCTTCCTTTTCCAAACACCAGCCTCCCTGCATTTTGGTAGAGGCATCTGTCCTGCAACCTTCTCCTCAAGCAGGCTAGAGAAAATGGATAATGTGCATAAAATGGATGAAGCCAGGGGAAGGCAGACAAGAACTATCTCAATCCATCTTGGCTGAAGCTGAAAGGTCTAGCAATAGGTTTAGCAGGCTGTGAGGAAATGAGAGAGGACCAAAGCACACAGCTAATTAGCTCTTCCAGACATCTCCCTAAAGGAGGGAAACTTTTTCATGAAGAAAACGTCCGACCTTGACAACATCCAGAACAAATCCTGCGTTAAAAGCGTGTCCAGAGAGATTTAAAAATAACTGGCCTACCTCTGAAAATGTTATAACTTTCCCAAAATAGGCAATGGATCACATTCAAAATGTTCTTGCTTTACAGCTTGTCAAGCACTGGGAGTGGCTGGCTTTGAGTCTTCTGCCTCAGCCCCTGGGCCCTCCTCAGGCAGGCAGGTGACTAAAACTAATACAAATCTTCCTGTGAGCTTCAATGTCAGCTCTGCACAGGCAGGGGCAAAGCATGAAGCCAAGATAAAACAGAACATGGGAAGGCCTGTAAGCCAGCAACACACCTGGATTCTCTGTCCTCACACCTGCTGATCCTGACTACACCTGCAAACCCAGCTTGGGTCACCTTTGCACAGGACTGGTCTCTGCTGGGGCGAGCAGGAAATGAAGACGACACCAACTTTACCTTTGGAAGAGGGCAACCAGTTGCAAGCCAATAAATCGTAATTTCTGGCCCCTTTGCAAACTGAGAGACAGCCTGTAAAGGTCACTGTGTTAGGAGAAAACACCTGCAGTGTCCATTCTGTTCTAGTGTTCTAGTGTCTTCTAGTCCCTGACTTCACCATTTCTTAACACATTTCCCCAGTACCCAAAGTAATTACTTTGTCCCTCTGCTCTTGTAACTCAGGTCTGCCCCTCTTCTTCTTCTTTGTTCCTTACAGTTTTCCATGTAAATAATTCCTTTCTAAAAAGACTCAGCCAAAAGAATTTAAAGGAAAAATGCCCTAAGATTGATTCACATTCCTCTCTGAGATCTCACCTGGGCAGGCTGCCACTCTTTGGGCTCAGGGTTTCTCTCCCCGTTGCATGTGTGGAATGTCCAGCACGAGTGGACATTGATTCCTTCACCTCAGCAATCTGTCTGAGTTATGATCCCTGCTGCTCAGCATCCATCTAGAGCTAGCTGCCAGCACAACATTGATTATCCACCACAGCCCTTGCTGTTGGTGTGCAGAACTGAGATTCCTGTGTATTAAAACTACTGGTGCACGTCCTCCCTGTGGAAATCATCCCCAGGGACAGCAGCACATACCAAGCACAGCAGTGGGGATGCTGCCCCTGCCCTCATGTCACCACTGGGTCAGAGCTGAGCACCCAGTGCACTGAATCTGCCCTGAAATACACCACAGGAGAGTTTGATTAGACACACTGATATCAAGCTTAACAACCTGTTCTGGCACAGCTCCTTTCTGTGAGCTGACTACCATCCTATTTCCTTCTCAATAATATTTTTAATTTTCAGTGTTTGTCCTAGCTGGGATGCTATGACAAGTACATGAATAGCTGTCCCAAGTGAGCTGACATCAGATTAAGGTACTCAGAGGTCAAACTGTAGTGCTGGTTAAAAAAAAAAAAAAATTAAAAAAATTAAATATTGGCTCTCACACAGATGACAAAGTGAATGCCAAATTATCATGCAGCTGATCTGGCTACCAACTCTGCAGACAACAGAGTGTGTACTAATCCTTAACTTCAATAGTGCCTCTGCCAACTACAGAGTTAAATGACCTTTGAAAGGAAGTGAACATTTTATAAACAACCCAGGTGTTTCCCAGCATCCCCACCCATCCACACACCAACCACACACCAAGGTCTAATAGTGCAGAAATGACAACCAGGACTGTATCACTTATTCTGTATGGAAAACAGATTAAAAATCATGTAGAGGTGAGTGCAACCTTCTCCTTGCAACCAGAAGAGGCCAATGATCATTTAATGAACAGCAGGGGGGGAAAAAATCACAGCAATTCTGTTTGCTGCAGGATAAAAAAATTGGACATGGCCCAAGAAGTCCTAGGAGCACTAACAAGGACTGCAGTGGTGAGGCAAGAACTTGAAAACAACCTTGCAGCATTGCTCAAAACTAAGGATTTTTTTGCTAATATAGTGCAAATACTTATTTTTAGAGAATTTTTCTACAAGGAAACTATTGATTACATGCCACTTCTAAAAAGATTCAGGAAAAATAAGGGCATCTGGGACCTGATCTCTATACTAATATCATGCCCATGATGAATAGTTATAATAAACAGCCATATTCTTGTGCTGAAGATGTAGCTTTATTACACCTTGCACTTTCAGAAAAGAAGTTGGAAATCTCAGTAAAATTAAGTTCTTTATCATGAGAATTATACTTATTTTTATGTAAGGCACTTCATTAAATGAGACAAGATATTCTGCTTTACAGTTTAATCACCAGTGGCTCTATTAATTGATGTATCTTTTAAGCCAGCTTGCAGACAAAAATGTGGTCATCTCTGGATAAAAAATAAAATGCAGAAATACATTTCTGCTGGGAATTTTCAGACCTAATTTCTTGAAATGTAGCTTTAAATATGCATGACTGAACATCCCAGAGAAAAGAACTTAGAGAGTGGAGACTTCAAAAGCATCATCCCACTCTGCAAGGCTAAGGCACACTCCTAGCCAGAGGAATTGGGGTTGTTTTGAAGGCCTGGTAGTAGACAGAACAGAAGGAATTAACTGATCATCAGCAAAGTGATACAGCCAGAGAATATTTACCTGTGGGGCCTGAAAGTTTTTGGAAGCTTAAATGCAGCAGCTGTCCCTCATACTCACACTTTAAAATCCCTTCAGTAGCAATACACAGAGGTGACAGAAATGTTGTTTACACAGCATTACATAGCTGGGCCTCAAATTTTGAAACTATTCACCTATTTTAATAAGATATAAGACTTCAAATGATAAAAAATGCAAGAGAGTAAAATATTATGAAACAACACTATCCCCTACTTAAATACTTTGTTTCTTAAATATTCTTGTTGTTTGCTTGCCTCTTAATAAATCAAGGCAAAACCAAAACTTATATAATCCCTATGTGAAAAGAGTAAAGGAATAAAATAATAATATAATAATAAATTAAACATTCTGAAAAATAGCCTCTAGTGCTATCCATGCCCATGAGACTATCATGTCCAAAGCCCAGGCTGAGTCAGACTTCATGGCAAAGACTCTCTTGCTCCTCAGGACTGATCAGGGCAGAGAAGATTTTAAGAGAGACTCCAGTCAAAGATTTTGCTATTTTCAGTGGATCAATCAGCACTTAAATTCCTCCTTGCACATGTAACATCCTTATAAAGTTTGGATTTAGCAGTAAGAAAACTTGAAAAGAATTAAAAGAGATGTACAAGCTCATTAGTCACTGCACACAACAGCAGTGGCATGAAACTTTTTCAGAGCCATTTTTTATTCAAGCAACTACAGTCCTAACAACCTTCAGGAAAAGCAGAATATGGCATTGAGGTGTGAGATGATAAATTCAGTAGTAACAAATGCAAGGTCATGGTGCTGGGACCAATTCCAGCAGTTTCAAGCCCCTGAATATACAAATAATAGTGGAGGAAAAGGATTTCTGAATGCCAGCTGACCATGGTGGTTATGAGGAACCACTGATGGCACACACACAACCCAGTGGTGCATCTCCAAAAGGCCAGGAATTCCCAGAGGAGGCTGCTCCAGGATGCTGAGGCGATGCTGCAGCAGGTCCTGGCACGTGGCAAGCACATTTCTCTCTCACTCTCAGGATTTTTCATAGAGGTGCACAGAGAGAAATGAAAGATAAAACAATTTCTATTTCTGTTCCTTGTTTTTTCCTACGTGGAATGTGTTTAGAGAATTGTTTACCTGGGGTGAGTGCTTGATTGGATTCTGGTGAGGATTGTTTGAGCCTGATGGCCAATCCAACCCACCTGGGGCTGGACTCTGGAGAGAAGGTCACGAGTTGTGCTAGAGATAGTAGTATGTAGTTTTAGGATCCTCCTTTAATATAGTATATTAATGTATTTTAGCATAGTTAAAATAAAGAAATAATTCAGCCTTCTGAATTGAGTCAGACATCGTCATTTCTTCCCATTGGGTTGGCCTGTGTTTCAACACTGGCAGGGATGGGGAGGTGCTGGAGAGTCCCCTGAGCAGGACTGAGATGTGGGGGATGAGGGGACATAAACCTGCAGTGAGGGGATTACACTCCAAGGACAAGAGGGAGCTGGTTAAGCCCCAGGAGAGCCCAGCTGGGAGCAAAGCAGGCACTTGTTGGCCATGAACACGGAGGGTGCAAATCAGGGAGATGAGGGTGGGAGCAGCCTCCTCCTCTGGAAGAGGGAAGGGGGGAAACAGCAACACAACCAGAGCCTGCAAAGGGTGTCAGCTGGGCTCATCCCTTCACCGTGGGAGAAGGGATGAAGATGGAGATAGAGATGGAGAGCTGGGGGTCCCACTCAGTGCCCAAAAGGCTGGAGCTGTGAAGAGGAAGGGGACACAGCGTGGTCTCAGCCTCCATCCCTGCAGAAGAGCCAGGCTGCCTCTGGTTGTCAGCTGCAGCATTAATTTCAGTTCAGTCCATCCAAAAATCAGCTTGAGGGCACATGTAATGATAAGGTTTGTTTAAAGTTGAAAAAGGATTTTATTATTGCCAATGTCTCTCATGTCCTGATCTCATTCTATGGAAAATCACTGGTTATTTACATTCTCCTAATCATACTCAGAATGAGCTGAGGACTGCCATTCCTACTGAGGGGTTGTTTTATTTTTTGTCCCCAGAAAGGACACATTTATTCCATTATTAACACTTCTGGTTCTTTCCCTTTCTCCTTCCACGTGAGCCATGTTTTTTTTTCTCATGTTCTTCAGGCACCATGCTCCAGTGTTTGCTGGTGTTCTGCTTTTGGAGGCACCACACACAGGATGGATCCCCTCTATGCTGTTGTGCAGCTCATATGAGAAATAAATGCTCTCACCTCCGAATACCCAAGTCAGTCCTTCAAAACCAACCATGTTCTCCATAACCATCTGCACTTGCTCTCACCCACACCTCAGCTACTGCCTGTCCTCCCAAACACAAGCAGCAGCACAGTCAAGGAAGTGAAAAAGGTAACTAAACAAGGTTAGGGATGGCAAAAGTAAGGCTTGTTCTACTCTAAAACAACCCAGTTTTGCCCAGCCAAGGCCCAGCACTCTGGCTCTGCATCTACATGACAGTTTTCATACTGCTCTGTTCATTTGTGTACAGCTCTGAGCTTCATGTGCTGCTCCTGCTACAGGAGCCAAAGCCAGAAGTTGTTTTCAATACTTCAGTGCTTTTTTAGAAAGAGGAAGGAAATACCTGTCCCAAATCCCAAGAGGACTGCAGAATCAAAATTTCACACCATGGCTTATAAATATGATTTCAAAATAATTTAGTACCTGTAACAATTCACCAAAACTCTCTGGATGAAATTAAAAGAAACAACTGAATTGTGTTTTATATTTGTATACATACACATGTACTGGTGCTTAAATGGTTGAGATACTGGACTTCCTGTTTGTGGGTATTCACTTGAGTATGTGTCTGAAAATAAAGGCATATTCCTCACGTATTAGCTGGGTTTTGCTACATGTCAGAGTTGCCTAATTCAAACACTGACACCTTTGAGTGTGTATGACTATATGTGCTTGCATGGGAAAAAAAAAAAGTTTCTATGTAGCCTGCATTCAAACTGCTAAATTACAGCTGAAACAAAACCAAAAACTGTCAGCCAGAAACAAAACTTTAACAATCTCAACCCAGATGTTTCATCAGTAAAAAAGACAAACCAAAAAACCCACGCAAAAGCAAACTAAACCACAAAATCAAATCAAACCAAAGCAACACAAAAGAACCCAAGCAACAAAAAGGACAATAAGAAAGCCCCAAAACCCACCACTACCACCACAACAGCAAAATGAGTAACAAATACCAGATAATTACAATAGCAAAGACACAAATAACCTGCAACTCTATTCCCCATCATGACAGGGGTGCCACCAAGAAAGCCTTTTAACCATAGGTCTCCCACTAACTTAAGCTCATTTCTCTGCCGTGGGTCCAGCAGCTGTGGGATTCCATCGTGCAGGATTCCCTCACCCCACTCAGAAGCTTTGCCACAGCTCCTGTGGGAGCACAGGGACAAATGTCTGTGTCATCTGTGGCTGAGCTGCTTCCATCTGCAGACCCCTCATCCCTGCCGTGAACCTCCTCCTGGCCTGGAAAATGCCCTTGGGCAAAAGCACCAAAGTACCCCAAAACTGAGCAGGAATGCTCCTGCTATTTGAGATGCAGTGTAAGACCTGCAGAAGGGATGGATGACTCTTGGGTTTTAAATCAAACTCTTAGATTGCTACATCTAGTACTTGGGGCTCACTTGGTGCTTAATCCTTCAAGTTTTCTTTTCCTGAAACAGCTGCAATGATGTCCTAAATGACAGATGGACCAAACTATATGGTATTTTGCATATCTTATTGCTACGAAAGATGATTAAATTTTAAATACTTTCAGACTTCTTTATTCCTGTTCATCTCATCAGCTGTAATGAGGTTTTGATATTCAGTTAACATCCTTGCTAACCAAATCTGCAATCAATGCAAATAAATTAAGCAAGTGGGTTGTTTAAAGGAAAGGAAGAGGAGGACTTTATCTGATCCTTGGCTCTGGTGCACACAGTTCCAGAGGCTTGCAAAGCCTTTCGGAGCCTCTTGGAGCAGGCACTGGAAAGGCAGAGGTGAGCAGCCATCCCCCTGGATTTTGGTGCTGCTCTTCAGTCCCCCAGGAATGAGATAAATTCTACAGAATGAGAGAAGGAGATGAGGTTTGTCTGCCTGGCACCTCTTCAGAGTTTCCTTTAAAGTGCCTGTAGCTACAACAACTGGTGAAAGCCTCTCTGTGTGCTCGATGTTAGTGCACTTCCATCTTCCCTGGAAACTGGGCTAATAAACCCCCCTATGTTTACATAAAGCAGAGAAGAAATATGTTGAGGAAGCAATTTCATTTTCAAGCTTGAATGGAAGTACTGCAATTAACGGAAAGAAAAAAGACAAATATAAAAAGTAGGCATTAAAAAACCTGTTATGTGTTTCAGAACAGCAATTAAAGGAAATGATTCACTGCAGAGCCCCTGTTGAAAAGATTAAAGAAAACCACTGCATCTTTCTCAAGAAGAATTACAGTTTGAAGGGGGATTTCATGCTGGTATAATGCTAGTTTATTTACAGATATTCAATATTTATCTCACAAGTATTCATATGAGCAGTAAGGCAAGCTAATGTTACCATCATTGTACACATCATTCTGTTTTATTTCATTTGACTGGTTGTTGTAAAATTCATGCTTGCACTGGTGCCAGTCAATCTTACTCAAGCCTCATCTACGCTCTTTATAGGTTCCAATTTGGGGAACCACCTACTAACAAGAGAAAATAGAAAACTTTAAAAGGCTGAGCACGAGCCATAAAAATTCCTAGTTGATTACTCTACCAAGCTTTCCTCTTTTACTTCACCAGCTCTTACTACACCCTGCCAGCAGCTGTCACTAGGACTGAACTGGATGTGGCTCCCAAATTTGCCATCCTAGCGGGCTGTAGCTGATGCACACTCTTCATCCAGGATGACACAGCAGCCCCACGGTGTTTTACCAGACAGGCTTCTCTCAGCTTAGGATATCAGAGCCTGGGAGGAATGAAAGAGTAGCAGCACCAGCAAGGAAAGAAACAAAAATCAAACTGCTACACTCATCCATATATAACAACAATAATTAAAGAAAAAATTAAAAGCCTTGGCACCAAACAGTGTGGGAAAAGACCAGACACACCTTTTCCACCTCGTGTTGCCAGTGTTAACACAGAGCAGAGTGTTCTCTTCCAAACTCCAGGCACACATAGAACGACCACATCTGCCTACTTAATAAACATACAAAATTATTTAGACCTGCATTTTGATATGGATTATATTAAAAGGGGGACCCTATGGTTTCCAAGTGTGCCAGGCTGTTGGGGAGCTCTCCTGCCTGAATTTTGTGGAGGTCAAATCTTGGGAATCGTGCACTTTCCTAGGATTCACAGGGAGAAAACAAAGGCTGCTTCCAGCTGTGACAGCCCTGTCAAACAGTCCCAGCAAGTTCTGCTTCTCCAAAAACAAAACACGCTATTCCCATCTAAGTGTTACTGACAGGGAATGCTCCAAAATCAACATCTGGAGAAGACACAACCCAACAAGTAAAAGGAACTTCTCTGAGAGAGTCTAGTATCATTCTTTATTTTCTTGGTGTTTGGTTCCTTGATTGAATTTCACATAAGGATCCTCTACAGAAAACATGCTGTTCCTTTAACCTTATCCTGCTATTTCTTATGTCAGTTTCCCCCCTGGGCACCATTCACACTTCACTTACACTCATCTTGGTACTTCAGTCACAAGTTTCTACACTGCAAAGTCTTGATGCATTTTGCAGTGCATTTTGCTGCACTGCAGCTGTAGAACCCAGAATCAAGATCAGTAGAAAGCATCCCAAAATGTGCCACATCAAGAAATGTAAATATCTAAAATTAACAAAAATTAATCTTCTTCTGTTTGTGCCAATAGGGGCGTATTTTCAAAAGCTATTCGAGACACACTGGGAATTAAGCACAGCAGGGCTGAAGCTCCCTGACCTGTAAGTCACCCAAACACTATGAATGAAACAAGATGAATGCCTTGGCAATTAAAGTACTACCCTGTAATATAGCAAGAAGGACAAACAATCTGACTTACAAAGTTCTTTGCAAAAAAAAAAATGCAAGTTGCTTAGAACTAACCCCTTCTACCATTACACCATTTCAGGAGATCAGGCAAAAACCCGTGTCTCTCAGGCTACCAAGTTCTTACTATCCATCTTCCAGGTTCCCACTTTGTCTCTTTCTAGAGAAATTATAGGAGAAACATCCAACCGACCTCATCCATGTCCTAGACATGGAAAAGGGATTTGATGCATCTCTTCCAAGAGCAGTGTGGTGCTGCCAGAGACAGGAGAGGGATGGCTGGGAGGTCTGGATGGTCTCTCTGGCCCAGGGAGTGGGGCTGAACACTTTGCTCAGCAAAGCAACTTGGACTTAAAGACTTAAATGCATGTTATTCATAGAGGCAAAAAGCTGTGGCTGGATGCTAAGGCACAAATGCATAAATGGGTATCCAGATGAGAACACATCCCAGGAATACTCCACATGGGATAAATGATGCCTCTGTGAGAGCAAGCTGCCTTACAAAACAAAGCTTAGGTAAGTGCACCCCAGGAGATGCCTCAAAGCAAAGCAGTGTTTAAACTATAATGAAAAAATGTTCTTTCTACATACTTTGCCCTCTTCCCCAATGGAATTGCTCAAACAGAGCCAGATGCTTTATGCCAATATGACAAAATAAGCTGAACTTACCTTAGTCAAATTTGCTGATCAATACAGAAATGTAAGGGCTTCTAAAACACATTTACACTTCTATTGAGGAAAATATTTTCTCATTCAAATGGATATTTTAATGTCAGCACAAGTAAATACACCTCTGATGCATCATTACAGGAACTGCACTGTTTAGGAATGCAAATACAAGAAGAAAGTAAAAAAAATATTATAAATATTAGGAAAAAAGTTAAGTAAATGTAGATATCGTTTTAATTGTATCAGCTGATAAAGTGCCAATATAAATGGGAAACTAGGGCCCACCTATTGAAAATAAAATAATATTCTTGCAACATCTACCATTCAGGCATGGTCATACCTCTGGGTATGAGCCACTGCCTCCACTTCTTGGAATGGGTGGCACCTGGAAGCAAGGCATTCATAAGGTATTATCTTCACTTTTTCTTAAACTCTCAATGTCCCATCAAAATGCAACAATATTACGAAAATATTCCTTTCAAAACTTAAAACCAGCATTAATTTTCATATCCAGATGATCATTGTACATCTTTAGCAGCACTGCCTGCATTACTGCAGCTAAATGAAGCAAAACCCCAATTTTCTATTAGTTTAAACAGATGTCCTACTTTGGCCACAAAAAAAATTAACACAAAAGTATTTTTTTCTAGTTTGTCTTACTTGCTTTTTTAAATGAAGGGACAGAGGTAAGTAGGAAGTGGGATAAAACCATGCAGAAAGCAAGGCTCACTGAAGCTTGGTTATTGCAAATTAACCCAAAAAACCCTTTCTGAAAAGCTGACTCACTTTTTATACAACAAAAATACCACAGGAACCATCTGAGCTCCCTGCAGGAAACCTGCTGACAGAGCACCACGTGGAAAACACAAAAAAGCTGTACTGAAACAGCCTGATGATAAAGGAGCTGGCAACACAGGGGAAGCTGCAATCACCTGTGCCAGCAGGAGTTATTAGAGAAATTCTGCAAGCATTGGAGCTGACTTGCTTTTATGAGTGTCACAAAAAATGAGGGACATCCCAAGGAAAGTTTATTGAGGATGAAAATGGCCAGCACTGTCACACAGAGGACACTGGAGGAAATGGAGGCATTTCACACCAAAACAGAAGGAATTTGAAACACTGTGTAATGTCCTATGTGTTAATGTCCTAATATGTATACAGACCTCTGATATAGCCTGGTCTCAGGAATTCTAGATGAAAGGCCTGCTCAAAAGGCCAGCATTAGCTACTGGGGCAAAGCAGGCATGAAAAATGCTTGTGCAAACTGTGCACTTCCAGCACAGGGACATATGGGTATTGCAGAACAAAGCCCCGATGAAATCTCCTCTGGAGCAGAGTATGGTTCGAGCTGTCCACGTTCAGATTATTACACCAAGGGTATGGAAGGCACCATGACTGCTGCAGAAACCAGAGGTTTCTGGGCTGCTCGGGGGGTTCCTTGTCTTCCTTCAGCAGCAGCACCAGCTGATGACAGGGCAAGGTCTAAGAGCAGTTTTATTGGCAGTTTTCAGTCCTGCTCTAAACGCTTTTTGCAAGCACTCGTGGCCTAGTGACGCTGTGGATCACATGTAAAATTGGTTACACAGCCAGTTTAAATTAGAGCTGGCTGGGAAGAAAAGAATAAAGGCAGATCTCTTTTACAGCTTTTATGCCCCAGCTTGACAATTCCTGCTACACTTGACAATTTTTGCTACACTTTCAATCCCCATCTCTGAAGCATCAAGCACATGGCTCTCTCTAAATCCACCCAGCATTACTTGAACAGAGTTCTCAGGTGTCACTTTTACTTTTTTAACACTAAAAGTGTTTTACTCCCCCAAGGACAAAGAGCACCCACACCCACAAAATATTGCCTGAATTGACAGCAGAAACACTGAAATAAAGGCTTAGAGTTCTCTATCCATAAAAGCACTTTGTAGGCTACAGGTCACTTATTTTAACAGATTTTAGGTATCTTAACCCTAAACCAGAGTTGTGAGCTCCCTTTTCTATTTCCCTCTCTATTTCCTTCTTCCATCTCTTGTCCAAAAACCCAGTGTTGACTTTGGTTGTCAACACTACTAAAGCATGAACACTGCAGCCAAGAATGGGCTTCACAGGGCAGAGGATAAAATACAGAGGCTGCAGCTTCCATACCTGCTGAAACCAGAGAGGTAAAAAGCCTAGCATGTAAATAAGGCCATTTCAAAAGCACCAGGGTACTCAGAAGAGATAATGCAGTAGAAAACAGGCACCCAATTTCCACAGGCTGTCTTTCACTGCACAGAGGTCCAGCAGCCTGACCATCTGAAAACCTATCAGCACTTTTAGTACCTAAATGGAAATGTGACTCTACATAAACATCACCTTTTCTGGCCACTCTCATACCAGCATTAATCTTGATGCCTTGTGAAGGCTGACCTAGAACAGAGACTAGACAGAGCTAAAGAATAAAGTAGAGATTTATTAAGAAGCCTCAATAGATGTACTTTGGGCAGCACAACCCAAAATGGTCACAAAATGTATGACTGGTCACGGCGTCTCTCACTTTTGTAAGTTTTGGTCCATTAGCATATTGGAGCTAATTGTCCAATTACAGCTTTAGCCCATGAAGTCCCATCCTTCTTGTTCTTCTCTCTTCAGTCCACGTTGTTTATGCTCCTGGGCCTAAGATCTGGATCATTTGTCCTCGGTCCCCAGCTAGAGAAGGAATTGTTTTGTCTCCCCACTCTGTGAAGAGAGCTCACCATCCCCTAATATGAAGCTTAGACTTACACACTAAAGCAAAACAGAATCTGAAAAACATAAAAGCTAAAACCTGAGGCATCAATCTGTCCCTTCTCTTACATCCCTTGAATTGTGTTCATTTTTTCCATTTAAACCATCTTAGAACAGCAAATCAAAGCATTCTCCCTACTGTCAGCCTGTTAATATAGACACAACATATTTACAGTGGATTTCTAACATAGACATGTAACTAAAACACCAGTGGAGATGGTTGCTGTAAGGAAAAGATCACATTAAATATCCTCTGCAAAGAAGATAAAATCAGTGACATTTTGACCACCAGGCCTTGGGGAATGATCTGTACTCCCTGCTCACAGCGTGCAGGCTGGTGCTGGGCTGATGCTGAGCAGATGGCTGCAGAGCAGCTTCTGCTGGCTCTGAGCCATCAGATTGTTTTTTCCTTGCTCGTGAAGGTTGGGTTATTTATTTATTACGTGGCCTGACATAGTTGTGATCAGGGCAGGGTGGAAATGCAAATGCACAAACAATAAGATGCTGTTTGCAGTTGTGAGGGGCTGTTCATGATCGAACTATGATTTTCTGCTGCCAATTTTCCATTTACCACCTCTGGCCTAATAAAGCCTTCCCTCCAGCTTATTGTCGCTCCAGCTTACAGCTGCTAATGAAATGCTCGGGTGTTTCCATGGGGGCTGATATGGATGTGTTTTTCCTGGAGTTTTCTTTCTTTACAAACAGCACTGAGGATGCCAGTAGAGCTCCTGCAACAATTTCTGTTAAGCACAAAGGTTAGGATCCCAAACTAATTGGCATAAATATAGAAGAGTCTTTAATTAAAGATCTTTGGCAGTGAAAGGGATTAAATACAGATGCAGGATTCCTAGATGCTAAATTTCATACAATTGTTCAGAAGATATACTTTTAGTAACTAATAAGATGCTAATTTTTCCTTTATAAATCAATCCTTCTAAAAATGGTAACTTTTATTTTAAACTCTTTTCCTATCACTAAGCCTCTCACAGATGCTCGTTTTGACATTACATTTGAGAAAAAAGCTAAACAAGATCCGAGTGTGTGTGAAGTAAAGTAGAAATAAACTCCATTTGACTCCAAACTAAGATCCACAGAAATTATGCTGCACAGAATCAATAACCATTCTGCCTTTTGCATGCATATTTAAAAAGGCCTAATCCCACACATAAAGGTGGCAGGTTTAACAATTGCAAGACAATCATCAGACAGACTTTAGATCAGCCAGATGTCCAGAAATATATTGTTAATCTCAACTGCAGTTTTACCTCCAAAATTACTCTGTGTCCTATCTTCGGCCCCCCATGCCTCATTTTTAAATCCTTCCATTATTCACTCCATAGCTTTTTATTATCCTCCCCTTAACTCAGTGTGATCAGTTAAGTTCCAGCAGATGAACACATTCTCCATATGAATCAGAAATCCAGCATAGCCACAGTGCTGCCTGGTATTTACATGTAAAGTGGTAAATCTTATAAGAAGGAAATTAAAATGACATCAATTTATACTTTGCATTAAGTGGATCAGACATCTCCTCTCTCCCTTCTCCCGCTCCCTCCCACCCCCCAAAGCTTAAATGACGACAGCAGTACTTAATCTTTTTTGCTGAAGGATGTTAACAGCACTGGGCTGTGTGTTCTGCTCCTCTAAGTTTGTTGGTTATTAAATACTTTTTCTGCTTGGTTGCTTTCAGGCTTAGAGTCAAGTTAAAAATAAATTAATACAATGCAATTATTAATACTTGGTTCTGAACCAAATTTAAGTATTTAAGAGGTAGTGAGAGAGACATTCTAATAAAATTTATTTCCTTTATTTAAATTTAGAGGTGAAAGACAATAAAAATGCAACATTTCTAATGACTGACAGGGAGATGAAAGCTGAGGAATGCTGTGTGTAATTGACCTGCTTCTAAAAATATTTTGATCAAAACTAAACATGAAGCCACTCCCTTCACCCCATACAAAGTCACAAATAAACCTGGTGTGCTTTGCTCAAATGGCTTTCTCCTACAAAACCCCACTTCAGTATATTCAAGGCTTGAGGTCCTGTCTTGGTTCTGGACCTCAGGCTGGAAATCAAGAGGGTGTTTCCCACCTCACAGCCCAGAGCTGCCCAGGGCAGCAGAGAGATGAGATCCAGGTGAGGGCCAGAACAAGCAGGGACACCAAGCCAGACCCTGCTGGAAGGAATTGCCTTCTTTGGGTCATGCACGGTCCCTGGTCCAAACACACCTGACCAAGGCCTCTCATCCTGGAAAATGGAGACTAAAATCAGACTTTGGTGGGTCGAGTGAGCACATGGTAGACCCAGCAGAGATAAAGCTGCACAAGGTGACTGAAGGTAAGAAATTGATGGTGCAGCCTTGCTTGAGTCCCAGATGGAACTGCAGAACGTGGCAAAGCTTCAGTGACACTGGCCAAGCATTGCTCACAGCTCCCACACCACCAGCTGCACGGGCAGGTGAGGCTGAGAAAGCCAAGGAAAAGCATCATATGGAAGAGTAAAGCCAAAGGAAGGGGCCACAGGGATTACTCCATCCAACCTCCTCCCTCCCGTCACATCCCATCCCATCCCATCCCATCCCAACCCAACCCAACCAAACCCAGGGCAGTGAGAACTGAGCCAGCAGCCAAAGCTGTGTGGGAGTGCCTGAGCATTCCTGTTGAAAGCCATGATGTAAACTTTGCCTCCCCACCCAAGAGGCCCCAGCTGCACAGGAACATTGGTTTCCCCCAGATGGAGGTGGCAGAACCCAAATGCAGGCTCAGCCTCCCACGATCTGGAGCACAAGGTCTGGTGTGGTGAGGACATGATTGCCATGCAGTGATGATGGAAAGGAGCCCTGGTCCCATGCTGGGCTGAGCAGGAAGGGCAGCAGAAAGGCCCTCACATGAGGTTTTAACAGCAAGGGCACAATGCATAGGAGGAGAAGGGTAATGACTGCTCTTCCATCAGCCAAGGAATAAAAGTCAATGGCCTCTATAATTCCACTTTTTGGGGAAAGAAGGAGCAGAAGCAAGCAATGAATGACGAAGGCAGAGCATGTGTATGGTGAGGAGCACAGTCACATATCCAATACCAAGCAAATTCTCCACCTCACACCAACCACTGGTACCTGCTGGCTCTGTAGAAGAGAAAGCAATACAATTTGCACTTTGCTGAATTAATTCCTCATTACCTTTCCCAGCTATCTCAAGTGACAGTCATTCCTCTTATTGTAGCAATGTGCATTAGTAGAATGAACATTACCCAAGGCAACTGGGTTAGTTTTTTGTTTTTTGCAGAAGGAGCTCCCATCACAGCAGCTAGCATGAGGGACGCTGGCAAGAAGGTATAAAGCAGCTCCAGGGATGGCCAAGAGGAAACTGATGACTAAGAGAGTTCCCTGAAGAAGGCTTTGGGTTATTCTGTGGAATGCAGTCCATGGCAGAAAGAAAGCAGAGAGAACTTCAGAGGACTTTAAATGAAGAAGGCAGGTCAGTATATGTTGCAGTGACACATATATGGACAATCTCTGTGCTAATAATCAATTATTTCTCTTGCTTTATATCAAATACCATCCTTAAGTCATTTAAATTGTGGCAAGGCACATGAAGAAAGATGGAAATGACAGCAATCCATACTCACAACACACTGGTATCACTCCAAAGCTGAATCTGTCAGCTCCAAGCTCTGATTTCCCAGCAAACACCCAGGTCTCACACCATAGCTCCCATGGCCACCAAAACTCCCAGTTAGCACCAATGAGTAATGCAGCATAACTTGACAAGATAAAGGTGGGTGAAATCCAGTTGTTACTGGAACAAAATGCATCTTTTCAGACAATGCATTAAGCATGTTCATGACCAGAACGGCGTTTGCATTTTGTCACCGAAACATGGTGACACAATATGGTTTTCCTTATGGAGTTTTGTAACTATGATCAAGTTTTGTTTTTCTTCTTCAGTGGAGGGGAGTAATTCAAGCTTTCTCGACAAGCTCCTCTTTCATGCCTGAACTGAATTTTCTGAAAGCTACACCTATGCAGCATCTCTTCTGCTTAGGAAACTTTAAGAAAAGCATCCTTAAGGAAAGGGTCCTTTCCATACTACTCTTCCATGTAAGGAAAAACCCACACCACTACTCCAGCATGTCACCACCAGCTGACCAGAGACAAGTCTGTCCATGCAGCATTGTCATCCCAATTTTGTTTCCAAGCACATAATTAGCAACTCAAATGTTTTTCTGGAGTTTTTCTTTCCTTCTGTGTTTTCTTTTATTCTCTTTCCTTCCACTGGCATCCAAGTGTCCCGAATACATCACTGGAAAAGGATGCACTGACAGGATGACAGCAAAGTGAATTCTGGGTTCCCATCCCTTGTTGTGGGCTGCATTTTCTGCAGCTCTCAAACAGCCAGGGCTGGTGAGGGCACTACTGCATGAGCATCACCATGTGATGTGAAACATCCACTTCACCTCGAAATAACTCTGCCAGCAAGGAGCAAAGTAAATAGGGAATGACAAGACAGAAGGAAAAAAAAAAAAAAAAGGAAGAGTGATGGAGTAAGAGAGCAAATGAAAAGATGGAAGGAAATGACACAGCAAACACAGCTACAATGTTCCTATTGTTCTTTTACAGCCCATCTGTGAAGCCCTATATGCTTTGCTATTGCATCTCTTTTGTAGAAGGAGATGCTAGGAAAAAATCAATCTCTGGTATGCAAATGCTTGCTGCTGTAATGACAACTGAGTAAAATCCTTGTTGTACCTTTAACCTGCCCCTGTTTTACTGTGAACCAGTAAAACAAAGAAAATTCTAGGAGGTGAGATCACAAGTGTATAAAAAAAATACACAAAGCCTATGGCCCTCTAACAACAGTAATCTGGTTTATGGCTTTATATGCCTAGTAGATTACACATGCAATTGATAATGTAAATTTATGATGGCTAGGTGATCATTTTGCCCTTAGATACGTGCACATGATGCTTACACTGTCATCCTGTGCTGGTTTGACGTCTTCTAAGCAGAGGTCAAGTCCCCTCATGGATTCCAAACACCAACAGATAACTTAAGATAGCCACTTGGCTCTTAAATTTATGTCCAAATTCCTAGCAGCCAGTGCTAGATGCACAGCAACCTGTAACCTGCAGGCCAGTCTTGCTGGAGACTCCTCACCAGCTGGTCCAGCCATGGGCACAGAAAACAGGAATCTGCACAAACCTCTGCCCATCCTAGAGGTCTGTCACACCCGGTGTCCCCTCCAGCTGGGAGGTGGCAGAGGGATCTCTCTGCCCATCCATTCATCCCCCAGCCTCTGCTGTCACAGGAGCCTGCACAGAGCCACGAGGCAATTAAAATACAGCCTTTCGTCTGGGCATGTTCAAAGCTCTGTGCAAATAGAGGGATTAATTAATCCCCACAGCAGCAGAGCAAGGTAAGCATCGCTCTCCGGATGGAGAAAAAAATGAGAGAGGCAGAACAGAAAAGCCAGGAATAAAATGCAGGTCTGTGTGCCCTGTCAGACTTGATTTCAGTCCCTCGGGCCACAAAGCAAAACATTTGCCTTTAAAGGGAAGTGATTTACCGTGATCTGGATCTCAACCTTGACCTACTTTAACAATTATAACCAGACAGAGAAAAAATCTCTCTCTCAAAAGCTAAATGAAGGTTTTAACTCAAAATAATCTATTCTGATGCAGAGGCATTTTCTGTACAGAAGGAAGCAGCAAACCCTCCTGGCTCCATGGTGGCAAGGTCCTGAGCTCATTTACCCCAGAGTGATGCTGAAAGGCAGCAGTGCTGGCATGTTTTCACAAACAAGCTGAGCTACTGGCTCCCAAGTCGTACCTCGTGTGCGACAGCAAGCACAGAGCTACCCTGCAGCTATTTAGAACCAATTGCTAAATTGCAGCAAATGCAGCTAAAATACACAAAATCAGTACTTCTGTGCAGAAGTGCCTGGTGTAACCACCCCAGGGGTGCTACTCAATGCTGAAGTGCCATGAAACAACATCTCTACTGAGGCCTGGGCTGCACTGCAGGATTTGGAGCCACTGCACTGCATGAAACCTTCAGCACTACAGGTTTATTTCACTTTCACACAAAAGCCAGCTGTCAGGAAGGAGAGAAGAAACTACTCTTTGCCACACATAGTTGATAAGGAGTCAACATTTTCCAAGGCAGGAGGTAGAGTCCCCCTGGGCTCACTGCAAACTCAAGATCTTTGCACTCACTCCTTCCCTAAAAAAGGATTGAGCAGACTTTCATGTGATCACTCATTCTCTGGTGAGCAGGAAACTATTGCTATGTAGGTTAAGATTCAATCATCTTCAACACAAAAGATTGCAGAGTGCAATTTTATTGCTTGGGAGATGCTGTGGCAGTTCACAGGCTGATATTGCCTCTTAATGCTGCCTCTGCCACCAACCCTTGATTCCTCATTCAAAACATCTGATCATTTAAGCATCTAGTCAAGTCTAGCTGTCCTTCCCAGTGGGAAAACACCTATGGTAAATATTTTACCCGATAACCTGTAATTCAGACTATCAACATCCCTGTAAAGTGCAGGTTTTAATTTTTAGGGGGTTTGTTTTCTGCATGGCATGACACACTGACACCATGAACGAGGATGAAATTACTCTCTAATAGTCTAGCTAGAACAAGGTTCTGGTATTATTACCAAAGTCCCTGTGGAAAATAATTCCAAAATAATGGACTAAACTCATGGTCTGACCAATGACAGACATAGGAGGAAGGAAACACTAATTTGGGCACCTTCCTATAGCATGATTTCTGTTAAAACTTTACAAAGCAAAGGATGGGGATATTAAGCTCAAGGTACCCCCGTTGCTCTCTTCTTTTGCCCTGACACCTTTCTCTGAAGCTCTCACTCCTTTTGGTCACAGCCTGGCTCCATCAGCCAGTGCCCTCCAAGGGCTGCCCTTCAAGATACGTTGCTTGGTTCAGGGGCACTGAATCTCCTACTGTGCTGGAGCATTCCCACTCTCACCAAAACATCCTCTGTGACATTGGCAGGCTGGGAATTCACAGGATTTCAGTGGCACACAGACACACACTGGTCTCTGATGAAATTCAGGCTGCCACAGAACTGTCCCACATGCTGAACAAAGCCAGTGATTTCTGAAGTCAGTTCTGTGCAGAATTCAGCCCTGCAATGCCAATGGACATAAACCTTGGCACTTGCCTCAGCTTTTCTTTGGGGGCAGGCAGCAGCTGCTGCTCCAGCTCTGCCCTCCCTTCAAACACTGAAAGCTGGGATGTGCAGCCACCTACTCAGAGAGTCATGGAGATAAACAAATGGGAACAGTGCCTGAGTGGTAAAGGTAGGAAACCTCTTAGGCAAAATCCAGGACAGAGGGGCTTTGGAACAAAGCAAAGAATAAACTCCAAAAAGCAAGGAAGAGAATGAAAAGAAGACACTTGTAGCTGTTATCTCATCAAATTGCCAGAGAAAATGGGACAAGCTGCTGATAATTCCATCCATATAAAAGAAGTGCCAAGATGGCACAGAGTGCAAAACCAGGAGAGATGGTGGAAAAGCCCATTCTGGAACACAGCACTATTCACGGCACAGGTTAGAAGCTGTGGGGATTGTACTTCCCAGTATTAGCTGGCTGGTTTTGTACCTTGGGACTGGAGATTGGAGAGGAAAAGAAAGATGGATTTTCATGCACTCTACCTAAAATTGGAACAGGAGTCCAATCTGCAGTATGCCACACAAAATTAATCACCATCAGTTCACATTCCACAAAGGTCTCACTGGTCCTACCCAGAGAGGAGGCAATAACAGGTCTTACAAAGGGAATATGTGAACAGAAAACAAACCATTATAGAGCAAACCACCCTTCCTATTTGCAATGTTTTATCCATCCATTCCTGCTACAGGTCTTCACAGAGAAACCTTGTTATTTCTAAGTGACACAGAACTTGAGCACTGACACCTTCTTAGCAGCCACACACAAACCCCAAGCCCCTAAGCTGGAATTGCAGTGAGCTCCTATATTGAAATCACAGAAATCACAGAATAGTCTGAGTTGCAAGGGACCCAGAAGGAGTCTTACTCTTAAGTTTTGTTGCACCTACCACACAAACATGTGCATTTACTGCCCATTCTGCTTGTCTTATCTTCATTTTTGTCCTTACTCAGCACACAAGAAAGGGAGGAAAGGAAAGAAATAGAAAATATTCACTTGTTTCTAGCAAAAGTATGTTTCTTTCTAGCTCAGAATGCAGCATAATTTTGTTCCCAGACTTGGCCATTTTCTCAAAGGTAACCAGCAAACTCTAACTCTTTTGGGGAATTAAGTGTTAGAGCAAGAAAATATCAAAGAGCCAGCCAAAGGCATTTAGCTCTTCTGCAGCATTTGCTATCATCAACCTCTTCCTCTCCAAGCATCAAAGCAGTGCTTAGTGAAATTTCACTGGAAACATTTTAAAACAGAATGCACCATGTTAGTGCAAGCTTTTAACCTAATGTATAACATTTTATACATACACACATACATACATACATACACACACACACACACACATATATATATATATATATATATATATACACACACCCCCCCACAATTTATTGGAAGGTCTGGCCTCTTCAAAATCTTTCCTTAGAGAAGTGTTCTTCCCCGGGGGGAAAAGTCACTCCAAAACACAATACCAACAGCTAAGTTAGTTTCTTTTCCAGCAGAGTTACTGAAGATTGAAAATCTCATGGAGCTACTCTCTTGGCAAAATTTTAAGCAATTAACTGCATTACCTGGTGCTGCCACGAGATGTCAGGGAGCAATAGAGAAAAATTAGTTGTGCTGCCCTAAATCACGGAGCTGGCGTTGTAAAGGGGAGGTGACAGACACCCGGCCATGGCAGCTCTGACAGGGATGTCCACATGATTCTACCCCTATTTACTGCAACGTGCCTTATCACACCGTAATATCTTACATGCAGGGAGTCTTCTTTCAAATAAACAGCCCCAGGTTTTGAGAGCATCATCAGGGGATGGAAGGAAAAAAGAAAAATCAAGCTTGGTTTTCTGAAGCTGGAAATTCAAAAGAAAAACCCTAAGGTAATGTAACAGCATTATGTAGGTCTTAAAGGCACATGGCTCAGAAATACCCAGCTTCCAACACCACGATCAGCCCTGCTTTCTGCACATGTAACAATATTTTTACATGTGCTGCTATCTTCTCCCTTTAATTATCATCCTGTTGGCAGCAAAATTTTACACATTTTATTCAGAATCCCCAACCTCTCCAAATCCTGTTTCAGTGATGAATAAAATGCAGAAGGATGCATTAGAGGCTCTATAGCAGCCACACTGTTCCTGCCAAAATTGAAGAGTCCCTTCAAGTCACTCTGTAGCAGAGTCTGAGAGCAGGAACTGGAATATGTGATGGGGAGGAAGGGCATACAAGGTGACTGCAGCAGGAGATTGAAACCGTGGATTATTCACAGGTGGTGAAGCCACAATTGGCCTTGGATGGCAAGATAGAAATGTTAAAAAAGAGCTATCCTATATCATCCATATGTCACCTTTCCAGAAATGCTTCAGATGGCTTTTCAAATCCTACCACATTTTGTATCCCTTCAATATGATGGCTACAAGGCTTGGAGCATGCTGAAGTCTGTTACATGATGTAGAACACTTACACTTTCCTGTAATGAGAGTAAGAATTTTAAAAATTGGTATCTTGGATCCTTTCCAAAGTAAGATGGAAGTGCTACAAATCCCAAGGGAAGGGGAAAATTCCCACTTCTCTTGGAGTGCACATCTTGTAGAGGAGCAGGCCAAGAACATGCTCAAAGCTATGGCTGTTTAAATTACACCTTTGACTCCCTTCAGGCAGAGAAACTTGGAGATCCAGAGGAGAAAAACGTTTCTGTGGCAGATTGAGTGACTGTTAAACACCTCTAGGGCTTAAAGACACTCAAGGCTGAGAAAGTGTTCAGGTGAAGAGAGGGAAGCCTGGTGAAGTGGCCAATAGCATATGGCAAATTAATGTTTTTGTGCAGGAGCTTTGCATGCATGATTTTACATTCACTGACTATACACACATCGACATCCAGTATGAAAATCCAAGGAGCTGTGTTTTGAAGGGGTAATCTGCCACCTCTTAGGGCTTGGATTAGTGGGCAACTCCTCAGGAAGCTTGTCCCAGGAGCTGGGTGGTACATGAAGAGGACCAGCAGCTGAGAATGCAGCTGATGGCCTGGAAACCTGCGAGCAGATGGGAACTGGAAGGATGGATGTCAGCAGGGGAGCGGCGTGGGCAGCACTTGGTTCCGGATGCTTCGTGCTGAACGTGGGGGATTATCGCTTATGTGAGCAGCAGATATATGGGCAGCAGCTCCAGCTCCAGTGGATGCTCTGCTTCCCGTCATAATCCCTCTGCCAGGTGATGAGAGCAGCAGACCCAATGCTCTCCCTTCTCCTCTGGAACACGGCACAGTATGGAGCACAAGGTAAACAGAGCAACAAATTGGTTTGTGCCAGCCTTGGCATAAAACACTCGGTACACACGGCACGTGACACAGCCACATGAAAATTGCTTCGGAGGGCTCGAGTTCCAAATGCCTCAGTGAGGAGATGTCCCCATCCTTCTGTTAAGCCAGAACACTGAGGAAATCCCACAACACTGAAGAGCAGTTCTGCTTACTGTGGTGGATCTGGCTGATGCACGCTATAAATACAGCCACAGAGGCTGTGCATCAGTCCCACAGCTCAGGCAGCAGACACTTCTAGTATCACACACTGCAAGCAGTACTGCCTCCCAAAAATTCCTTCAGGTTATGGCAGCTCGGGTGTGAAGCAGGTCCTTAGGATTGCAGTCTTGTTATCTGATGCCAAATGCTTTCTAGAGCTATCTTTTGTACCAAACAAATTTATTCCATAAACAGCACATGAAAAATCTCCCAAAATGTACTTGCATCCTTACTTATTTATAAATCAGTGAGTAACTCATGAAAGGGGGCAGACAAAGGGGAAGAGTGGGTACAAACAAGATGCCCTGGATTCTAATATACGTGTGGATTTGAAGAAAAAGCTTTTGACTTTGAAAGATAAGACTGCAAAGTCGTCTGAAAGCCTTATGATGTCATTTCACTCTTCCAAATGCACATCAGCAACCAAAGGAGAGATTAGTGGTTCAGAGCCTCACCACAGAGATCCAGGCACAGACCTGCTGAGTTTGCTGTGGGTTTTTCACAGAAATGGCTTTATCCTTGTGTGGGAGAGCAGGAGGCTGCAGGAAGGCATTAGAGGAGACTCCATGCAAACCAGTAATTCGAATTAAAGGTGAAGCCTGGAGATCTGTGTTCCAAGGGCTGATCACAGCTGCAGAGAAAGGTTGTCAGGGCACATCCCAAATCCCTCAATAAGCAAACTTGAATTTATTTGATAGACTGAGGGAAAAAAACGCCCTTAAAAAAGAAGACCCCAAGTTTGTTAGTGTCTTTACTAACTTTACTTCCAGACACTGTTTGTCCAGCTCTCCAGCCAAATGCAGGGCAGGCTGATCATACCCTGCAACTGCAGGCACCAAAAGGAGTTCATGCTTCCAGCTCCTACTGCCAGCACTTGAGTTTGATAGAATCAGGTCAAAATCAGTCTTGCTCAGTCTGACGTAATGCAGACTTCTGGATCCTATCCCGCTCACCAAGATGTGAGACCTCATTCTCCCTTCCCACAGTCAAGCTCTTATAAACTGCCTGAGAAGTGCTTATGTTGTAGATTGACATACCAGCAAAAAACCCCCAAACTTTACATACAGAGATAGGTTTCAGAGGGGGGGAAGCACATTTCCTACCACCACAGAACAAAATAATGGAAATTGATAGTATGCCAGAGCAGGCAGATACCTTAACTGAGAACAACTATTAACTGCACTCCCAAAATCTATTAAAAGCCAGTACAAACATTGATGTCCTGGCTTATCATGTTGTAAATAAAAATAGAGTGAACAGAATGTGGTATCCTCCTTTCCTAGCTTTGGCTCCCACAGAAACATTTGGTGGTGTGCACCATCACAATCTCTTCTCCATCCTCCTTCTCAGGTAAATTATGCAAGTCAGGAGGTCAGGGGGGATACATAATTTTGCCAACCAATAAGTGCTGAGAGCAATCTTAGCTAAAAAACACCGAGGATCTTCCAACATAAAGAAATGCCTTCAAAAACAAAACTTCAAACCCCATAAGGGTTCCTGTATTCCCAAGTGATTCAAGCAGAGTGAGCTAACATGATAAGGACATGGGTTAAAGGGATGTACTGAGGCCGTTTCCACAGATGTATCTGCACATATTCCAATCAACAAGGTCTTTAAATTGATGAAAGCTTCCTGTAAATTCCAGGGGCTGCACAGAAATATCTGTCAGGCCTGTTAATGCTTCAGCATATCTCCTAGAATTAACTTGGGGAAAACAAAGACCGATCCACTCCCGAATCACAAAAATAAAGCTTCAAATGAGCCCGAAATCCAGGCTGCAAAGTCAGCTGGCTTTGTCACGGGGAAAACACAAGCACCGAAGCAGGAGCAGCTCTGCGCATCCAGCCAGCCTGGGCCCTGTGACAGCAGCGAGCGGCGCTGATTGCCACCAGCTAATTATAGCCGGGCCCAGGGCAGGGCTGTGAGCTGGGCCCGTGTCAAGGCAGCAGCTCCGTGACACATTCACCAGCAGCTCGCCAAAAATGACCCTCTCCTGCTCCCCTCACCTCACGGCCACCGTTTCACCGCTGGAGCCATCACCAGTCCGCTGGCTCTGGAGGTGCTGGCCCTCAGCAGCTCCTCCAGCCCTGGGGGTGCTGGCCCTCAGCAGCTCCTCCATCCCTGGGGGTGCTGGCCCTCAGCAGCTCCTCCAGCCCTGGGGGTGCCGGCCCTCAGCAGCTCCTCCAGCTCTGGGGGTGCCGGCCCTCGGCAGCTCCTCCATCCCTGGGGGTGCCGGCCCTCAGCAGCTCCTCCAGCCCTGGGGGTGCTGGCCCTCAGCAGCTCCTCCAGCCCTGGGGGTGCTGGCCTTCAGCAGCTCCTCCAGCTCTGGGGGTGCTGTCCCTCAGCAGCTCCTCCATCCCTGAGGGTGCTGTCCCTCAGCAGCTCCTCCATCCCTGAGGGTGCTGTCCCTCAGCAGCTCCTCCATCCCTGAGGGTGCTGTCCCTCAGCAGCTCCTCCAGCCCTGGGGGTGTTGGCCCTCAGCAGCTCCTCCAGCCCTGGGGGTGCCGGCCCTCAGCATCTCCTCCAGCCCTGGGGGTGCTGGCCCTCGGCAGCTCCTCCATCCCTGGGGGTGCTGGCCCTTGGCAGCTCCTCCAGCCCTGGGGGTGCTGGCCCTCAGCAGATCCTCCAGCCCTGGGGGTGCCGGCCCTCAGCAGATCCTCCAGCCCTGGGGGTGCCGGCCCTCAGCAGATCCTCCAGCCCTGGGGGTGCCGGCCCTCAGCAGCTCCTCCAGCTCTGGGGGTGCCGGCCCTCAGCAGCTCCTCCAGCTCTGGGGGTGCCGGCCCTCAGCAGATCCTCCAGCCCTGGGGGTGCTGTCCCTCAGCAGCTCCTCCATCCCTGGGCGTGCTGGCCCTCAGCAGCTCCTCCATCCCTGGGCATGCTGGCCCTCAGCAGCTCCTCCAGCCCCGGGGGTGCTGGCCCTCAGCAGCTCCTCCAGCCCTGACAGGGAGCACCGGCCCTTCTGGATGTGAGAAAGCTCAGGGTAAGTGATGGCATGGAAAAAGGGATATGTATTCCACGTCGCTGCAGATCCGGGAGTCTTTTGGAGGAAGAGGAGCCAGAGCTGTCGGAGCTGGCAGCACCTGCTGCCTGCCGCAGTGTCCCCAGGAAGGCAACTGACCTTCTGCCAGGCTGCACCCCCTTCCCTGGGTCCACGAAACATTTATTCTGCACATTTATTCTCCAACCCCCACTGTTTCCCAAGAATGAGAAGCAAAATAAAATGGGGAGGTTATTCCTCAAATGTTTTCCTTGACCTGGAGAAAGCAACAGCTTGCGACAGATTTCCTGCTGGCCTGCCCTCGGTCAAAGCAGCCCAAAGGGCTGCTGCACGTTATTTCCATCTCAGAGTTGTTTACAGAGTTTTGTCCTTCCCTCAGGCACTTTCCTTCCCAGTATTAGCAGCGATGTGTGAAGATACTCTGGTATCAGTGCCCTTTTCCTGGAAGTGTTCCAGCCCACCAGCCCCTCTGAAGGGCAGCATCAGCCCCAGCCTCTGCACTTCACACCCTGCACAGGTCTCCCAGGCTCCTTTCCATACAGAGCCAGGCAACAAGGCACACATGGATTTGCAATTTGACTCTGCCAGAGTATCTCCGTAAGACTCATATTTAACAAGAAGACTGTTTTTCCCATACTTGTGATAACCAGGCAAGCAAAATGATGCCACACAACCTTAAAGACTGCAGAACAAGACAATTCTAAAAAGATACTTAACATAAAATCAGCGCTAAGTAGATGGGGAAACAGGGATGAGGAAGGAATGAAAAATAAAGCAAACAAGATAGCACATCTTAGTTACTTTTCTATCCACGCAAGCTGCCTCTCTTGGAATCAATTCTAGTTGCACCTAAACTAAATCTGATCAAAGTTGCTGTAATAATTTGTATACTTAAAGTATCAACTCATCAGTAAGAATGAAACACAGTCAGCTCATCAAATGCTTCTTCTCATTATTACAGCCTTTCACAGCAGGAGCCTGCATCTCCCATCCCTGCAGACATCTGCTGTGCTCATCAGAAACCCAAAGAGAAAGTGGCACGAAGACTCTTCTCAGGATTATTTCAGTTTGAGCACTTGTCGGTGCCACACACCCCATCTCCATTCTCCCCAGCTGTCACACATGAAGAAGTGCAAAAGTACTATGAAAAGAACCTACTGCAAAACCCACACACTGGCAAGGGATTTGGGGACCTACATAGCACTTGAACCTACATTTGCCTTCAGTCTGTGAAATAATTTAGCTTTCAAGTCTATGAGGCCTTTTAACATGGGAGCTTTCAGCGTCAATCTTCCTGAATGCCAGCACCTAGTTACCTATTTTTGAACATTTAAAGCCAGGAGTATGGCCATTCCAATGTCTGCTACTTCCCAGCTTCCAAAATCCTTATATTTATGACTGATTTACACTTCTCTGCATGATTTTTACTTCATACGAAGATTTTCATGTGAGGAACCTGCACTTACACCCCCATTGTTTTGAACAATCACTCGCTGTTTCAACTTGACTATAACCAAACTGAAGAGGAAGAGAGTATATCAGTAGCCCATGAGTTATCACTTCTGCAGGAAGGCTCCAGATACCTCTGTACAAAAATATTTTTATAGTTTTTACTTCATGTATAACCATACTTCCTTGGATGCTGCACTCACAGATGTTCCAATAAGCAACCAAGGAAGCACAGTCTTGATGAAACCAGCAACAAATGGAGGACCCACATGGGTGCCATTGATGGGACACTGCAGAAGCAAAAAGAGATGTCAAGCAGGTTTCCTTCTCTTTTTTTTTTGTTTCTTGGTTCTATGCCCGCTAACAGTGAAGGAGAGGAGGAAGTAGAGGGCATGCTTATTAAAATTTGCAGCACACAAGTCTGGAGGGAACGCAATTACACCAGAGGACAAGATTAAATGAGATTATTTCATCATTTGAAGACATGCTTTGAAATTCAACACGGTCAGAAGTAGAGTTACTACAGGCACTCAGGAGCAACCAACAAAAAGAGGTTGTGGAAAACTGTTCTGACTGTTCAGACAACAGCTCTTCAGAGGAATATTTGGAGTGCAGCAGGCTATAAGGGGAACATGCCTCGGTGAAGTCATACTGTTATGAAAGCTGAACAAGCTGGGATTACTAAATACAGGAGCCCACATCACCTACAATATAAGTCATTCTTCTGCTCTGCTCAGTTTCCTAAGTCCTTGGATGAAAATTATCTCCCACACTGAGTACTTTAAGTAAATAAAAGGGGACCAAAGGAAGAGAGTACAAAAGCCAGGAAAAACATCTAGAAAATAGGACTTGTCAGAAGGGGCAAATGGCATTGTTTTTATCTAGTGAGGAGAATGTTATCAGCAGGGTGATAATGGACTGCTATGTACATAGAAACGTGCTACAAAAGTCAATAGAACTATCTATTCTCCATAACCACAGCAGATAAGGAGTAATGGGCTGAAATTGGAGCAAGAATGATTCAGATCAAGCATTATAAAACCTACATATAATGATAACAAAGCACAGGAATAGATTTTATCTAGAGTTCTCCAAACACAGGGTAAATTAACAGCAGTGGTGCATCACTGAAGCACTGTTGATCATACCCAGGAGCAGGAAGAGGAAGCTTGGCAATCTCATAGCATTCTTCCTCCATCCCATTTTTTCCCAGTTTTCCATGAACCTCAAGCTGTACAACTGTAAGCACTAAGAGCTACAACAATATTATAACCATCAGAGCTACCACAAACCTCAGTGAAATTTACATGCATTGAGTACCTCATCAATACTAACCATTAAATCACAACTGATTTGTGCTGTCTGGTCAATGTGATGGCAGGGAAGTGACTTTTACCAAGGGCATGATTCAGCTGACAGGGGATTAGCAGAAGAAGAGAAATTTCAGCCACATATCACTCTCAGCTCCCAGCAGAGTCAACAGAGACAACTGCCCATGGTCAACACCTGTTTTGGGATAAAGGCCGTGCTCTGTGCTGGCTGTGCAGGCACCCTCAGGGCTAGCTGGAATTGTGACATGTCTTGTGCAGGTAATCAATACAGGAGGATGTGTCTGTGTGCACTAAACAGTCACCTGTGTACCCAGCCCCTCAGCCAGGAACACTTCCAGAAACCTCCTGGTCCGTGCAGCCAGAGAAGATGCTGCACAGCACTGGCAGGCCTCAGACGGATTTTACATTTCTCTTCTAAAAAGATTTTGGCTATAACCTTTACTACACAAGGGAGCAGAGCATCCCAACATGCTTCAAGTTTCTCATTGATGTTATTCCATATGGGATGTCAGCATATTTTTAGAGAAACACTTCTTTGAAAGATGTGCCATTAACTCTGGATCCAGAGCCTTTTTTTTTTTTTTTTTTTTTTTTTTAAAGACATAACTTGGGAAACTTCCAGACAGGAACAGCTCATATAATATCCTCACTGGAACATCAGGCTTAGCTTTGTGCAAGTAAGAAAAGCAGAACCCTTCAGATTACGTTTCAGGTTTGGGATCTGCCCTTTGCACTGGGCTCTCTCCTGGTGGGGCACAGCCTCTCTGGAAAACATTACAAAGCCAGGGCAGTGCTGTCCTACAGCTCATGGGCCTCTTGCTGGGTACAGGAGTTGCTTTCTTACACCCCAGCATTCATTCCAGCCCCCTTGGGGCTGGGAGGGCAAGGAAGGCATACACAATTCCCCTACTGTGGAGCACAGAGATAATTTCTCCTAATTAGAGAACTCTAAATATTTGGAAGTCAGCATCCATTATTATTCTGGAAATTTCACATGACAATACAAGATGGGTTGATTCTGGCAAAAATTCTTCATAGCAAAAGAGCATTATCAGGGAAGAACAGAGACATTTTTCTGGTTTTCAGCGCAGTAATGCCAAAAGATACATTACAGCCAGTCAGACTACTCAGCTATCTCTAAGAGGGAAGAAGGGCAAACTTCTAAATATGAAAATTCCAAATGAATTGCATTCAGATATCTCCCCTCCTCTCCTAGATGAGACTGTGAAAAATATTTCTGATAAAAATGGCACAGAACATAAACTGAAAAATAACCATGAATTCATATTCAGCTGCATCTTTCAGAGGCCAATACAATTATGTGACTTCTCTTCCCTGAAATGGCTTTGGGGGGGAAGGAAGAGAGAAAGGAGAAAAAAGAGAAAACTGAAAAAAAAAATTGTCCTGGAAGTGACTTTGGGAACAAATGCTATGTCAGCTGGAAGAAAGCCAAACTTGAGTTGAAATAGCACTTTGCTATATTCAACTCTACAGATTTTTCTGACTGGAGATGGCTCCACTCAAGGACATTGCCATAATAATTGGGAACATGCTGACATCTGCATCAGAGGCTCAGTCTAGTCAGAAGTCAAAGTATGAGAAAGAGGCAGTGAGATCAAGCTTAAGGATCTGGAAAGCTTGCAGTCAGGACAGCATTTTGGGGAAGGTTGCCTGTTTAACTCCAGAATGTCTTCCTAAGTTTGCTGAAAATAATGGGAAACAGGAAGCTGATCCTTTACTCCAACACTTGCCTCAGCAAACCCAAGCTACCCACTTCACTTGATTAAAATGTAGTTAATTCACAGGCAGTACCATAGACCATATTTGTTGGCCTGTTGCTGGGACAGGGTGATTCCTTCACCTGTTTATCAATTTTGCACAGGTCTAGTTATGCTTGAAAGATGAACTTTCAAACAGCAAAATTTCTATAGTAGATAAATCCAGAAGGCTTAACAAGTAACAATTTGAGTCATGCTCTCTTCTTGCCATCAATTTGCAGTGCTGGGAGCAGCAGAAAGGGAAGATGCAAAACAGAGATGATGCACAGATCTGTGAGAAATTACTCATCAATCCAAACCCCAATATGAAGCAGGGCTAAGAGGAATTTAATTTCAAATGAAAAACGTCCAGTCGCCAGCACATAAAATTGCTTCTCTAGAAGTGGCATTTCCAGTTGCAGACTGTGTTCTGCTTAGACACATAAAATCCATTGTATTCCCCTTCCCCTTGGTATGCGGTGCACACATGAATGGGAGCTGCTGCTGCAGAATTCTGCTCATTTGCTCCCAGGGTTGAAGGTGATCCCATTCCTTCTAATTACATAAGAAAATTCCACTGTCGTGGTGATTGTTGCAAGAAGAACAAATGTGTAATGCTTGGGAACAACAGTGCTTTGGGACTTCAGCAGATCACCCCACTCTGTTCAGAGGATGCTGGGACTTCTCCTTCTGATATTCAGTTCCAAATACATTCGGCACCAAACAGGCCCAGCTGCTATTTCTGCCTTGCTTCACTTGCTGTGATGTGGCTTCTTTTCAGTTTGCTTCCCTGCATCCATCAACGATGAAGGAAAAGAGGTAACAGGATTTACTGCATGGTTGTTCTAGCTTTGTGTACAGGATCCACTAAAATCACAGTAAATTACAATAAATAACTGGTTTTCTGTTACTTTTCTCTTTCTTTTGAAATTAGGAGGCACTTTTTTTCATCCAAAGGCCAGGAAGATAAGGGCTTGCTCTGCCATAACGTGTGTTGGTTTAGCATGGCTTCAGGATATAGTGTTTGCTGAGTTTGTTTGAACTTTCTTTTGGTTACCAGGCCTTCACAAGTAGAAGAATTTCCTCTTTTCCTGGTACTGGCAGCATCATAGCCAGTCTCCTGCAGTGCCCACCAAACCAAAAGCTGGTGAAACTCTAGAAGAAAGGAAGACTTTGCTTCCAGCACATACAAAAATTACCAGGGAAGTGGGATGGAGAAATCACTTTTCTTTAGGAATATACCCCTGGTTTGCAACTGACTGTGATTCTACCTGTGACTGTCTAAATCTAGAATTATGTCTTTGTCTTCCAGGACAAGTGGGCAGACAATGGGAGGCTCAGAGGAAAAAAATAGTACAGTACAAGAAATGGGCATCTTCATTCTTGTCATGGCATTCCCTGGGATACCAAGGTAGGAGCTGCTTTGTCCTGTTCCTGACTTGGCTCACACAAATGGTCAGGCACTCGCCCTGGCCAGTGTCCAGCAACCTCCTCCTGATCTTTGTTTTCCTCACTTGAAAGAGTTTGGCACCACATGAGTTTAAGTGCAGAGAGGGTTTGTAGGCAGCCATGCAGATGACCCTGAAGCAATCAAAACCAGCAAGGAACCTTTCCTCAGCAAAACCACGTTTGCTCTTGCAATGTTACATTTTCTTTGCTGTCTCCATCAGGGACTGATTTGACCTGACACATGACCTGCAATCCTCACCAAAACTGCCTTTTCTCTGTTCTGTGTTTTCCTTTCAGGGTGACTGTTTGATCTCACCTTTACACAGAACTCTCCAAGGGCAGAGGGCAAAAGGGAACTGCAGGGAGGATAGAGGAGAGAAAAGTCACACCAGCATGTGGACAGCAACACAGACTGCAGCCCACAGCAGAACAGTCAGACCTTTCTCTCACTGGTGGGGACACAACTCACGTGGCAGAAGATGAAATTTGGTGCTGTTGAACTTTACATTAATCACTGCCTGCCAGGAAAGCAGCTGGAGTAGCCTGGCTCTGCCAGTGTGGAGCACAAGGAATCACTCAGGGGTGCTGGATTCTCCTGCCATGGGGATGTGCTGCATCAGCAGCAGGACCACGGCACAAGAGACTTGGAAACTGCTGCAGTTAAAGCAAGGAAGGATGCAAAATGACAGGATGAAAAACCAGCACCCTCCTCTTCCAGAAAACCACAGAGCAAACTCAGAAGATCTTGAACAGGAAGGTACTCATGAATTCAGTAACAAAATTACCTCATATTGTTAAAACATCCTTCCTTCTCCCCAAAGGCTGCCATTGTCTCAGCAGCAGAGCAGGTGAGGACACTGCACTCATCTGCACATCCCCTCAGCAGTGAGGATGCATCACTGCACCATTTTAGGAGAAACACACTGCATTAGCATGTCAGGTCTCAAACAAGCAGCCTTTTAGGTTTAGGGCAAACCCAACATTTTTGATTCAAAACAACAGTACTTTGGGAGCTTCCCATTCATGGGTTTCCAAGAGCATGTGCCATTCCCTAAAAAGCTGAGCTGGCTATTGCTTCAGAGGCAGCTCTGCACAGACCATACTCCCACAATGTACTTCACATTTCTCTGCCCACACAAAACCCCCCTCTCAGCCTGGACGAGGGCAGGCACCAGATGCTCTCAATGCAGCTCTCTGTTTCCTAATGCAACGTTTCACAGCCAAAAATAAACCAGCCCCAAACAACGCACTGGTTTGTATGTACTGCACATCCTATTTCATCATCTAAAGCCAGGCTCCATGCTGCAGAAATGATCACACCTCAAAAGAGAAAGGTTCACTGGGGTAAAGAAGTGCAAAGGACAATTAAAGAGGGCAGGGGCTCTGGTAAGGAAAGCACTCTGGCACGTCTCCTCCTTGGCTTGGCCCCCTGAGCTGAATACAAATGAGGAGCATCACTGACAGCCCAGTCTAACATCTCAGTCCCCTTCACAAGCCATCCATTCGGCTCAGGGCACAGACACAGTGCAGGCATTGTCACAAATACACTGGGCACAAACAGACTGACAGGGAGCCCCACAGACAAACATCACCCCATCGAGACTGAACACAGCCTTAAAAATATACTAACAGATACAGCTATTAACATGCCTGCACAGAACAGAGTACGGGCAGAGCACTCAAAGTGCTTGTTCATTCCTCATCCTCCATTTCAAGCTACGATGTCACCCTGTAATTAGCTGAAATAACCTCTATTCTGCTCAGCTTCGCCACTGATGAGAAGCTCACAAGAAGTATGAATCGTCAGGAAAGGTTTAAAAATACATGCAAATTTAACAGCAATGACAAGAGACATAAAGAGACATAAAGCACTTATTTGCTTTTTCTTTTTTGTTTTGGGTTGGTTTGATTTTTTTGTTTTGTTTTGTTTTTTTTTTTAATCTCGCAAGAGCTGATTAGCAAGGATGCCACCAGTTTGGTTTTGCAAGCTAATTCTTAGTTCATAAGAATTAAGTGGGCATAGACTCATCCTAAGTGGGAAGAGACTTTTCCAAAGCTTCAGTTCTAAGATGAAACAACCACAGCATTGCTAAGAAATATATAGGTATTATGTTCTTAAACAAATGTACATTGTAGAATCCAGGATTGCTTAGCTTTAAAATAGACTTAGGACAAAAGACCTAATATCAAAGCAGAAGAATTAGCATAGCTGAATTTCCATAAGAAATAAAAAGTTGAGGATGTCATATATTTTACTGACTGATCATTGTTGCAAAAAAACATGGGTGGGAACTAACTGTGGGCAAATGAGGGAGCCTACATTTAAATAGCAGATAATTCATGAAGTTTTTTTCCCCACCTCTATTACTCTGTGAACATCTGATTCACTGGGCCTTTTGTGTTTTTTCTTTAATTAAACATTTCAAGCCATTCACCATGTCTGACTAATGAACCCAGCATATTTCATTCTTGTTTTGTGTGCAGATGGGCTGTACACATAACTGTGAACACTGTGGCTTATGATGCATAAAAAAATAAATGTAGATTCCAAAAGGAAGAAAAAAAATCTAATGCAGTTTCAGAAGCTTGTGAGAAATAAACAGTCTGAGTGCTGGGGAAGCTCAGGCTGTTAGAACACCAGGAAAACCTCCAAGAGCCATGTATGAAGATGCAAAAGGTAAATACACTGAGATAACAAAATTATTATAGGCAGGAATTGTTCTTATAAAGAAAATGATGAGCTGCACAGGAACAGCAAACAGTTCTCAAGCCCAGTTCATGTTCTCTAAGTGCTACATTTACACAGGCTGTAATGAGAAACGCAGGCTTAATTAAGCTTTTTATTTAAAGAAAAGAGCTGATAAAACATGAAAAAGAGAACCCCACATCTCTGGTATGCATTGCCCCTTCTTTTTAATTTGCTTGCTCGAAAATCAAGCACAGAGAAAATTAATTTATTGGTTGGAACATAAAACCAATTAAATAAATAAACAGCTTGTCACTCTGACTTCAGAGTGAATCTAGTGGAAAATTTTTTTCCCAGGAAACCTATTCTGGGAAAGCAATAAACCACAGGGAAGGGCAAAGGCTAGAGAAAAGGCTAGAGGCATAAAAAACCCACCTGGAGACACCGTGCTATTTCTGATTTTATTGAGGATTTTTTTGGGCAGGAGCCTGCAGGAGCTGATTACTCCAGTCCTCCTACAAGAGCAGCCCACAGTTCTCAGGTGCCTGGGCATCTCACTGCACCTCCAGCCAACACTGCTACTCCCATCCAGATATCCATGGTCTGTGCTGTTTTTCTTCAAATAGAACTTTTTTTCCTCTATTATTTCGCTTCTGATCTCTATGACTACAGAAAGGCAGTGGATTCCTCTGCAATGATACAGAGCAATGAAGCTGTGCTTGGGCTTGATGGAATTAACTCACTGGTGAAGGGTTCAGCTCAAGATGCACCATTACCACCCACCCCTGTGAGGAGGTGAGGAGCAGCCCTCTTTTGCTGCCAGCCCAGACTCCAAAGTAGAGAAAATTACTTTACAGAGCACAGAAAATGTTTCCTTTGGCAGCAGTCATGAAAATGCCATTCATCCTGTGCACAGCCTGTATGCTCCAGCATAATAAAGAGGGTGATTGAAAGGTCTTTTAAGAAGTTTACTGGGTCACATTTCTCCTGGACCAAGGCCAATGCTCCCATTATTCCCCAGTGCTGGGTGCACATTGCACAAATCCTTTACTGGTCTCAACCCTTGTTTCTTACTGATGCTGACAGTGCCTGAGAACAGAAATTGAACCCTGACATTGCTTCTAGTGTCAAACATGCTTCCAGAGGTTCTCTAAGGTACATTAATAAGCCTGCCATCCTTGCTTCTTAGGTGTCCAAATGGCCAAGAGAAGTGGAGCCTGTGCACTTGTATCTGTGTCATCCAGCAGACGCCGTTCTTCACAGGCTTGCAGGAGGATGAGAAACAAACTAAAATACAGTGTGGGGTAGGATAATGTGAGAGCTTGATTATGCAAACCATTAAAGTTAATGGCACTAGTCATTTAAGGACAAATTATGCCAGGGACTATGGTTTTGCAGAGAAGTGCACTGACAGTAAATTGTACTTTCCAGCTAGACATTTGTGCAGCTTCCCAAGGCAGTCAGTTCTCCTCTCACCACAATCAAGGAGCTGCAATTTCCAAAAAACACTGAATGCTGGGGACAAGAGCCCGTGCAGGGGCACTGCTGTGTCCTCTCCACAGAGGAGCTCAATGCCTTGGGACAATCACCTGATGCACTCAGGGGTTCTCCTGAAAACCAGCAAAACACAGAGACATCAGCACTTGCACAATCACCATCTGAAGCTCTCTAGGTCACCAGGAATTGCTAGTAAGCAATTCATCTTTTGCAAAATAAAGCAATTTCTTGTAAAAGAAGGAAAACCAGAACAACTAATTTTTTCCTTCTCCTTAGCTGTGCTATTGGATTTCTCACCTGTTTAACCTATAGGTCCTCTAGAGAAGTTACTTTCTGCTTTTAATAATTCAAACATTATTTTAAGAATAATTCAATATTTTAGTCCTTCGGGTATTAGTGTTAAGTAAATCTTGTCAAGATCCACGTTTCAGCAAGCTTTTCCATAAACTCAGGGCAATAAAGCTCTAGAGAATGGCTTGTGCACACTGGGAATCAGCAGCAGTCACACATCCAGAGAAGGGTGGGAGCAAAGAAATGGCCATAAAACCCATGATTCACCCACAGAAAATCAGCCTTCCCCTGCACAGCATCCCAGCTGGCTCACTCTGGGCATCGTGGGCAGAGAAGAAATTGCAACACAGCTCCTGCAGGAGGTCTTTGCTGCACACTTGGTTTAGTGACTCTGCAAGGCAGAGTGGCTTCCCCAGTCCAGGTCTGAACACACAAAACCTCACCTGGCCAGAGAGCTGCCCCTGCACAAGCACAGGACACCCATGGAAGGTAAAGACTCCACAGGACACAAAAAAAATAGTCAGAGAGGTACATTTGCAATGCCTGGCAAAGAGTTTTACTCCTAACTCCCATTAGACTAATGGGCACAAGAACAAGGAAGTATTCTTTATGCTGCCCAGATCTGGAAAATTCTGCCCAGAAGGTCTATCTGTGACAATTTTAAATCATTTCAGCTGTAAAAGCAAAGATGGGAAACTAAGGGGGAAAATAGCAGAAAAAGAAAAGAGAGAAAGAGCCTTTGAATCTCTCCTATTAATAATGTTAAAAAGTCCAAATAGCTTCATTTCAGACCCAAGACCTAATTTACTGTGTGGTAATAGCACTGTCACTGTACTTATCACAAAGAGCCATTTTGTCCCAGTGAAATGTGCCCTTGGAGGCACAACTGAAAAGCCTCCAGGACAGGAGGCTCACTTTCTTGCCTGGAAGAAACTTTCAGCCTGTGAGCCTTTGTCTGAGGCAGCTATGCACAAACACAGCAAAATGATGTGCCCTCTTTGGCTGGTGCTCTTGCAGGGGCTGTAAATCAGCAGTGCACACACTTAACCAACACCTCACCTAATGCCAGAGGGGCAAACAAGCAGGATTTTGCTTTTGCAGGAGGCCACAAGCTGCTGAGAACAGCAAAGCATTCTGGCAGTGGTGATGGCATCTCTGAAGGGCAGCGAGCTGCCCAGCTCCCACCGGGATGGCCACTGGAAGGGGAGACTCTCCTCAGCATCCTTCTGCAAAAGCCTCTTGGCTCGTGCAGCTTCAGAAGCAAAAATCCTCCTTTCTGGTCTGCTGCACCAGTAAGGAGCAACTCTGAGCCAGAAATCCCTCCCAAAAACACCCCAGAGCTGGGAGACCTCAGCTCCAAACAGACATCCCCCTAAAGAGATTTAAAACCAGACATTTGTCCAGGCAAGAGGCGGCATGACAGATGCTTCATGGATTTTCTCATTGCTCCGAGTTACAGTTTTGAGCCTCACATAAGCTTTCCCTGCTGGGATCTCCACTGAAAACTTGGCTGTGAAGAGGCTGCAGCTGCGTGGGACTGCACTGATGCCTGGCAAAACCCCCAACTCCAGGGCAAGGATGCAAAAACCAGAAGGAAATGTAGACACTGCACTACAGGCACTAGTGATGTGCCATTTCTCTGCTTCACACTGCAGCAGTTGGGCTCTCTGGTGCTCCCAAAGAGCCACCAAACCCTGCCAACACTCTCCTTTTCTGCTTGTCCACTGGTACCATCCAACAGTGTTTCTGCAGTGCCACCAGCAGTTGTTGCCAGAAGAAAATCCAAGCCAATTTTGACATGTCTCCCACAAAAGAGGTAATTTTAACCACACTGGGTACACTACAGGCAACATTTATATTTGCACAGGTTTAAACGAGCAGAGTGCAGTTTTCAGTACATGCAAATCAAGCTGTGGTAAAAATTTAAGCTTGTGACACTTGTAGGAAGGAAAGCTGGACTGATAAGTGGTGACTCAGACAAGCTGGCACTGAGGAGCAAGATGACAGAACGTTTAATTAACAAATTAACTTTCTACTCTCTTAAATAATCATCACAGTCTTGCAAACATCCAAGAATACAGCATTCAATTTCTACCTACAAGGCTGCCCCTGACATTTTTCCAAGCCTTACTTCCCAGTTTCCATTAAAAACAAGTTTACCTACTGCATCACCAGACTGTTCTGCTGACAGCAACATTCTGCTCTGAGCACCTCTTTGTAGCTGCAGGACGTATTAGCCAATTCCTCTGAGTCACTTCTAGCAGAGTCTCACTCTATCAGCAGCACCGATTGTGTGAGTGTCTGTTTGCTTGGCTGCCCTCCAACCACACCAGCTTTTCTGACTAAATCCCCTGCTCTCTCTCTGAGCAAATAGGAGTCAGGAGGCTTGCAGAAAGTCCTCTTCCTGTTGGGAGGGGGACTCAGCAAAAAAAAATTCCTGGAGACCTTTTTCTGAACTGACTTGGAAGAAGGAGAGGAAAATGGATAGGGAAAAGATAGATCCATGTATGTCACCATAAGAGTCTTAAAATTTTTGTCCTTTTATGAGACTCTCAACCTTCTGAATTTGGGTGGTGTGTGGAGTTACACAGAGCTGATACTGATTGTTGTAGCACACTTCCAGAAAATACACAACCAAAGGAAGTGGCTAAAGCTACAAAAAGGCATTTTTAAGTGCTAACCTGATCCCCTAAGACACTGGATTAAAAATCTTCCCAATTTGGACACCTGTTCTCCTTTTTGGTCACTGTCTTTTCCCCACTCCTGCACAGTCCTTGCTTCCCCTGCTGGAAAAAAGATTTACATTAGCAAATGTAAAGGGCTTTTGCAAGAGATTCGGCTCCTGTTTCCCAAGATAAGCCATTGGCAAGGTCAGGCAGTCCCAAGCATCCATTTTTCTCTTTGAGCATCTGCTCTCACATCCGTCAGTCCTCAAACACAACAGCCCAAATTTCTCCAGCAGCCACCATTTGGGTAAAATAATGAGTGTCAGTGTTTAACAACCAGATGGGAGCATCAGCTCCAGACACCATTCAGACAGGACCTCTGGGCTTGGACCCTTCTGCAACCCTTGCAGAAGCATGTCACCTATTTCTTACACAGCAACCATCACAGGCATTTAATTGTAATTAACAGTTTGCTGAAAGAAAGGCAGCGGTAGAGGGGCCAGGACACAAAGGGAAGAGATGCTTTCCCTCCTTCCTGGGACACAGAACAAGAAGTAGAGATCTCCAGAGATTTAAAAGAGCAAACAGCAGCCAGTTCAAGTACCTCGGGGAGCCCTGTTGTAATGGGGAAAAGGTGTCTCGGCCAGGAAAAGCAGCCTTAGAAAGAGTAACTTCCCAGCAGGCAGTGCTAATTCCAGAAACCCTGATGGACACACAGTGGATATTGCTGGTTGGAGTCTGTGTACAAATCATGAATGGGACAGGGCTGTTGAGGAACATGTCTCGAGCTGTTTTATTTTCCAGCATGAGTCTCATTACATGGTTATGGCAATGGGAAGGTGCCAGCAGCTCACATCCCCAGCAGCAGACGAAGAAAATGTCACAACTTACTTTAAAAGCTTTTTGACCAATCACACAAAGCAAAAGCATATTGACAGTAGTTCTATCCAACCACTATAAGCACATGTACCTTCTGTTAAAACGTTTGCTTATTTACAATACAACACCTGCTTGTAAGCCTTAAGATACAATGCACAGAGCTCTATTATTAAGATAAGAGCTTGTATCTTGGTAGGTATATTTTTCTTTAGCTTAGGGAGTTATTCTAGGAGTTAATACACAGACTATTGTTCTATTTGTCTTTACTTTCTACTTCTTTTATAACTTTTCTGTTGACAAATCTTCTCTAATCGTAGCTCTGCTGTCTCTGAGGTTTGCTTTTTGCAGCTTTCCCAAAACCCTCTGATTTTAAGGATTCCCACAATCCCCCCTCTTGCTTCAACTAAAAAGAAACCTTTGTCACCACGTCGTTTATTAACTACCTTGCGTTTTATAGTTTTAGCAGAATATATTTGTTTATTACTTGCTTAAAGCATCTGTTTTGCCCACATTAAGCATTGCTATATTGCAACTCAGCAGTAGGGAACATGGGAAGCAATCCTGTTTTCCCCAGGGCGCTCTTTCCATCCTCCGCGTCTCGGCGCCCCGCGAACGCGTTACCATCATCAGGGAAACCCAGGCTGTTCTCTGTCCCTCTTGGAGAGGAAGATCCTGTATTAGGGAGATTAAGGTCGGCCTGGGAGCGTGTGACAGGATCAATCCTCTGCTGCGGTGACAGGGACACGGCACCCGTGTCCCAAATCCTGCCACGGCCCCGCAGCGCAGCACAGCCCGGCCACCCCGGGGGCTGCTGCCAGGGTGGACCCCAACCCTGTGAACAGCACACCGATGGGGAATTGCTGTCTGTCCTCAGCCCTTTCCCTGCAAGACACAGTATTTCGGTCAAAATATTCCAGCGTTCCCTTGGCATCCCCTCCGTCCCCGCTACGATGTGCCCTCCTGTACCTTCTGAACAGCTTGTGAGCCAAGATCCTTTAAAAAATGCTAAAGAAATGACACTGGAAAAGTCATGAATGATTCCAGTGAAGTGTGTCTGGGGCAGCGGGGAATCTTTATTTTCTGAGAACAGCAGCTGTTATTTGGGTCCTAAAGGAACAAGCAACCACTCTTCACATTTTGGGAATGCAGAATTGCAACTTTTAGATACTACCATTCACCTCATGAAACTAAAGGAAATTTAATTTCATGCTGAATAAGGTAGCTAAACACAGACCGTATTTTGAAGCACAGCAGCACCCACAGAAAAAACCCCAAACACAAACCCCCACCCAAACTGAAGACTTATTTCTTGTCCAGAATATCACTTTACTGCTAACTCAGGGCAGAAACATCAAGCTATTCTTAACCAGCCTGGTCATAGTCATTTTCTTCAACAGCAAAGCAGAATTTAAGTTTCTGGATGCTCAGCAACTGTAGCTCACAGCATTTTTAGTATTTTGCAAGCAAAGTCACAGGATTCCCCTTGCACAGTGTCCTGACAAGAGGGCTGACAGTGCAAGAGCTGCCTGACATGCAAACCAGGCATGCTGTAGGCAGCCAAGAGAGTACCCAGGTATCCACAGTGTGAATCCCCTCTATGCCTGTGGTTCTTTTATTTCTTTGATAACTGATGGTCCCCACCCTACTTAGATTTACCTCTTCATCATCCCTTCCTCCACTGCCTCCACTCACAGGGGAGACCCCAGCCTGCAGCTCTCGTGCCCTCAGGGGATGCAGCAATGATTTTTAGCAACCATTCTCTCTCCTACTCTTGTTTCATGGGTGAGCAGCAGCTTTGAATGCCTGTCTTCCCTTCAGACATTTAACTGCTTGATGTATTGAGAAACTACCTCTTAAAATTATTACACGGCTCTGTATCACTAGATCTCCATCTCCCAGCACCACAACCTGTCATGTACAATCAAGACAAAGGAATCTTTATTTGTGGCATCACCAGGAAAGAAAAAAGAACCCTATAAATTAGGAAACCTACTCATATTGCAGTGAGTTCAGAATGGTTGATACTTTTTGTCTCATCCTTTCTTCTTCAGAGATAAACCCACTTTTCCCAGACCTGCCTGCTACTGATTTTCCACCAGTACCTCAAGTGAGGAAATCACTCTGTTCTTTCTCAAAACCCCAGCTTTATTACAGGTTTTGTACCTAACAGCACGAAAAAAAGAAAATAACCCTCAGTGTGGTTTTGAAATCGATGCAAATGCAGTTAATATTTACATAAGAAAATGTCATTAAGTAAATATGTCTAGAAATCCAACCTGTTGTGTTTCTCCTTTTCCAGTCCCCCTCCCTCCCTCCCATCTAAGCTAGCAAAGCCAGCTAGAATTGATCAGAATGATGGTGCACAACAGTTGGTGTTTGCTGCACAAAACAGCCCCTCCACTTCCAAAGCACTCCCATTGCTGAGGGCTGGGATAAGATCCTGGGTATGTCAGGTATCTGCTTAGCTCCAATCTCAAGGTCAAATTTTCTTTTAAGATCCACTTCCTGCAGGAAACGATGAGTTTGCTCTACCAAAGGTAACTCGAAATCCAATCATCTTCACTACACAGAGAAATCCAGGGGTGTCAAGTGAGAAAAAGGAATGGAGCCCCCTTGGAGAGAATCACAGCGACCGCTGAAATATTAATGAAGCTCTTTATTTGAGAGAGTCTAAAAAGGACTTTGAATAATGCATTGCAAGCAACGGTACATCAGCACTGGCTTTTTTATCCGAGAGGCAGCTGGCATTTTAAAAATAGACAACTTTCAACTTGATGGGGGTAGCTCACCAGCAGAGGAAATTATCCAGAAATGCACCATCGTTTAAGAGAACAAAGCAGACAAACAAGCAGAGCACAAAAAAAGTTCATTAGTACAAATACTCTGAAGCAGTCCTTTTCTTTCAGAACAGACTTGCCCACCATAAGCTCAACTTCACTATTGTTGGGTGTCTCAACATATTCTGTCCCTTAATGTCACCAGAAAAGTCTCTTTAAGCTACTCCACAACATGCATGGTCTGGCAAAGATCTAATGATTTGCACTTGCAAACAAAAGCGATGCTCTGTCCCACCCAGGCAGCTCATGAATTTCTGAAACTTACATTTAAAAATAGGATCATTAGTGATACTGGCTTTTTAATTCAATAGAAGAAAAGGAAGTGGGAGAAAATGGAATTTTGATAGGATGGAAAGTAAGACCCCTGACACTTGTTCTCCAGCACATCTGACTGGATATGTGGAACCCCTTGGCTTTAGGATTGCACTGAAAGCCCCAGCCCCACTGCACAAACACCTTCAGCACATGGAACAGACATGTGGGGTGCAGCCAGTGAAGGGCTTGGCTCATTAGGGGGTTCAGTTTTCACACTCATTAACAACAACGGGAATGATGACAAAGATGTTGCTGTAGCTGGCTTTGTGACAAGTCCCCCAGAAGGTGACGCAAGTTCTGCCAGCCAGAGATGTTTCCTAAGTACCCTTGATATGCACTCCTTTTTCCTGCACAAAAAGCTTTAAAATACAGCCACACAGGTATGTCCAAAGGTGTGGGGCTGGGTTCAAGGCACGGGTAGTGACAATGCTCATGGCCAATGTCATTTGCACTGTTGATTTGTTGGTGAAAACGCTGTGAATCTTGATGCCACCAAGAGGGAGAACATGACAAAGCTGTTTGGGAAAGAGACTGATAGGAGTTTTGCATCCACACAACTGGAAATTTACCTCCCTGCCCTCTGTGCCACGCTGCCTCCCCTCCCACCAGCCCCTCAATTCTGCTGCAGAGACTAACTTGCAGATAAAGCGCTTTTATGCCACGATGGCGAGTAGAAAAGAAGCCCAGGGATGTCTCCCCCTCCCTATTTCCCGGGGTTCTTCTATCCCAACACAAGCCCTGAGATGCACGGATCTCACAAACTATCCTGCTCCCACACCATTTCCCCCTTTGCCTCCCCCCACCAAAGAGGGGGGTCAGTGGGGCAGCAGCTCCTCAGCCTGAGGCCAAAGGGGGAGCAGAGGGGGGCATCAACAGGCTCCACAGTGAACACCAAGCCCAGTGGTACAGAAGTGAAATGTCCCAGAAAGCAATGAACAGGGCCATAAATCAGAATGCCCTGCCAGCCTTATCTCTTCTTTCACCTTCCTGATTTATTCTGCCTAGCCACTTACTTATTGCACTGGCCAGCAACTGACTGGTTGGTTGCCTCAGTTACCTGTTTCCCTTTGCCCTTCTCCATTAGCTTCTGCCTTCCTTCTCCATACACCCCCTTCTCTCTTTCTGTGAGCCCACCTTTTCTGCTTTGGCATCTTTGCACACATTTCACACAGCTACAAACAGGCAGCCATCAGCACCAACACCCACACTCACCCCTGGCAGGTGAAGCTGCCTGAAGGAAGAAAAGCCCAAAGGAAAGACAGGAGGAATTCCTACCCCAAAGGCATTACAGGCTATTATGGCCTTAGAGAAACTCTGGAAATGGCATTAGGGGTTGAGGGGCAGGGACCCCCGATGAACCCACCCTGCTCTGGGGGTAGGCAAGGGGCTGCTGCCCCAGCAGAGCCAGCAGCACCCCGAGGCCAGCAGCACCCACTGCCCTGGGCTCCACTTGCTTTCAAAATCAGCTTTGCCTTGCCTGGGCACAGGGGGAGGCACCTGGACACCACCAAGAGCACAGTGTGAGCCACACCACAGGCAGCCTGCCATACCAGCACCCCTGGGGAACACCTGGGTGGTGCTGCCAATAATCACACAGTGAGCGAGAGCTCATCTCTGCACAGGAGACCGTGCTGTCCGAGGGGCCAGCTGGGAATGAGATGACAGGAGAGGCACCAGCAAGCACAGAGATGTCAGGGCTGCAGCCCAATTTGCACTCCTGACATTTCTCTGTCTGCTGGTGCCACTCCCCCCCTGCATCAGCACCAAGATGTATGCTTCTGCACCTCATTCACACTTTTATTTTCCTTTTTTTTCACCTCTCCTCACTCCTTCCCCTCCCTTTTTTAAATGAAATGCAGCCTTTTTTCCCTTTTTTTTTTTTCCCTGCACACTGCTGAATGTAGGGAAAAGTCAAACCAACACACCTGAAGGGCACAGCAGGAGGGTGTGCAGGGTGTGCAATGCTGCTCAGGGCACAGGTGCTGATGAGGGCAGGGCAGTCTGCCACACTCAGCACTCACAGCAAATAACTGCAGCCTCATTGGGAGAGCATTACAAATCCCAGATGCAGCTGGCACAGGCTGGATTTAGTGTGGTTGTGCTGCACAGCTCTGGTGTAAACCCTCCATGCCACCGCACTACAGCTGCCCCCTCTCTTGTTTTAGCAGCTCCCAAGAGGCAGATCCCTCCCAAAATGCTGAACAAGGACAAAAGCAAAGGGAAAACAGCCTGCAAGTGAGGGCTTGGATCCCCACTGTACCACAGCCTAAAACTCCCTGCATCTGGACTTCTGACAAGCTGGACAGAGCTTCAAATAGAGGGAACCCTCAAAGGGGAAGGCAAGTTTTTCTGAACCAACCCAAAAACATGTGGTAAACCCTTAAAGTGCGGGGAGGAGGGGGGGAATAACAAAAAGAGAGTGAGAGATGATTTCATCAGTTTTTAAAAAAAGAAAAAGGGGAAGTGCAAGAGCTCAGGGTATTTAGGATGAGGTATTCCTTGTGGAGCAGGTCATAAAATCAGAGAGAACCTGCTGGTTAGCCAGAGAGATGTATTAAAAATGGGATAACTGTTTCTGCTAGAAGCATCAGAAGCAGAGTGGACTTTGAACTTTGGGATTACATCCAGGATGTTCAATATTATTCCTGATCTTAGTATTTAGGTTAGGTATATACACAAATATCATTTTATCATTAAGTGTTTCAGGACAAACTGTCCTTTTGCCTTCTACTCCTAAAGCTGGGAGCCTCAAAAGTACAACCCAGGTGTGCTGTAGAAACACTGGCAGGTATGTCAGGAGCAAAGACATACAAGACTTCAGTAGTGTGATATTTGTGAGCAACTATGTCCCTTCATAAAGAGAGTTTCAAAACAAACAATGCTAGTTTTTCTTCATCCAAATACCTACATCATCAGATTAAGTTACCTAAATTCTTCCAACTTTTCTATATAAATCATGTTTCACATACTGTTGGCTGTAACAGAAAACATAGTAAAATCTTGTCTCTACAGGCCTCCTCACCTTCTCTGACCAATTTGAAATATGTAATGCGAAAATCCACATCTTCCTACAACAGGAACCAAGTATAAACACTTACATTTTACAGTCCTTCGGTGGTTTTCTTTCCAATTTCAAAGTCAGGTAAAAAACTGATGGTTCATTGCAACAGTGAGTCAGAGACCAGGGTGGCAATGGATAGTGTTATAACACAGATATTTCCTTCCTAAGGAGATAAAGAACTGCCTTTTCCTCTAGCAGTGATTGCCAAGCCCATACAAAAGAAACCTGCCAAGTTCTATCTGTCTGCAAGGTCAAAGTATTATGATAAAGATCTTTTTGCCTGTTGACTTGTGATATACACACAGACTTTCGAAAAGGAGAGAAGGGTTCCACATTTAAATTCTGGTGTGAAGTTTTGGGAGGAATGTGGCAGTTTGGAATCTATGTAAATCCTACAGCCCTTACATCATTTCTTTGGTAACTTGTCATGCCCACCAAGAAGAAATTTTATATATAGCAGCCTGTGTATGAGCAGCAGTCAAACTAGTCTATGGAATAACAGGAGAAGGAACCTCCTCACCATCCAGCTCCTGATCTCCCCAATGGAAAGAGCAGGCTCCTCCTGCTCTAGGGAGACCAGACCTGGACCAAAGCCATTCATTAGTGGCTTTCCACCCCCTCCTCTCTCATCAAGCCACTAACAATTTAATGAGCTATTTCTTAAGAGCAGAGCTTAAGGGAGGGAAGTGCAAGGGAGAGTTATCATTAAATACTTTCATATCTTCAGCAGCTTATGCACAAAAGCAGGTGCTCCCTCCTTTGCTGTTCTCCAGAAGGAATGCCCTGGGACTCCACTCCAGAGCTAACTGGGAACTGGAGGACCAGGGAATACCCAGCTGCCACCTCCATCAAGGGTAAATGCATTTGACCATTCAGCACAGCCACATATTCCACATCTCCTGGAGAAAGTGGGGATAAACTTACCTTCCCTTGAATGACCAGCAATGTGTTTCTGGTCTTGTCACACACAAGATTGCTGGTGAAAAAGCCTTTAAGTGAATGCAGAATCTGGCTTTAGCCTAAACCCAAGCAAGTTTGTGTACATGGGCCAGGGCAAGAGAAGGAACTGTCACCACCTGACTTGGGTTCCTCTTCTCTCCCAGGGTGTTTTAGAGGCATTCCTCAAGGATTTTTGCCTGACACATTGCCAACATTTTCTGCTTTTGCTCAAAAGACACACATCAAGACAGCAGGAACCACGGTCAACACTAGGAAAGTGCAAGTTCATAAGGCAAGTTGTGAGACAAATCCTTCCAGGCCAGGCTGACAGGAAGGGTCTTCCCCTTGCTCAGCTGCCCAAGGATAAGGGTATATCCTAACAGGATTGCCTTAGGTTATCTTCCACATCATTCTCAGGGCAGTTATAAAGTGTATTATCTACTACAGGTTATTATTCTGCTGGTGAGAATAGAAGTCAGAGGGTGGTGAGTCACGGGAAGAGTTTTCCCAGGAAACTGTGGCTGCTCCAGTCCTGGAAGAGGTCAAGGCCAGGCTGGGTGGAGTTTTGAGCAACCTGGTCTAGCAGGTGGCATCCCTGCCCTTGGCAGGGAATTGGAAGCAGAGGATCTTTCAGGTTCCTTCCAACCCAAACCATTCTGTGGTTCTATGACTGCATCATCCCAGGACTGACACAAGATCTAGTTGTCTTGTACAAAGCAAGGACTGCTAAGCCTCTGTATATGCAGGGGAAGGAAAAGGATTTAAATGTCAGAACCAAATGAAATGTTATCTTCTAAACTGAAAGCTTATAGGACAGCAACAACAACAAAAAGCAAAAAAACCCCCAAAAACCCCATGAAGTAATGAATTTCCCATGACTGCCTGATAGTGAATTTTGCAGTAAGAAGTTTCTCACATTTTTATTCATGTTGTCTCTTAGTGTCAAGAGAAGACAGGTACCAATATATACTCTAAGAGCCCTCTGGAAGGCCTGGTGTGCCAAATCTTAATCACGTGGCCATGCCTGGGATCTCTTGGCCTTTTCCTGCTGGCACCTGGACAAACATCCAATATAATACAGCACACAAAGCAAAGGGTGGCTGTGGCTAAGCCTTGGCCACCTCAGTGGAATCAAAGTTTGGCCTCCACAGGCTGTGTTTAAGATCACAGCTTTATTCATTCATGCTTTTTCCCTGCCCCCTTGGAGATGTGCCCACTGCCACAGATGAAAGCCAGGCTGAAGCAGAGGGGATGCTGCCAGCCCAGCATTAGGAAGACACTTTCCCAGAACCTGAGCTCTGCAAGGCAGCCACTTTCTGACACATCCCCCTCTCCTCTTTGGCCCTTTGCCTAGCATGGTACTCAAGTATTTTAGTGCCACAGCAAGCGAGAGGGGGAAATACTGGTCAAACCACCTAATTCTGGTTTTCTTTCTGCAGTTTTCCATTGGTTACTCCATTTTCAGGCCATCCTGTGGTAGAGCACACATGGAAGCAAGATTACATCATAGACCTGGCTGCTCTCTTCTGTGTATTTTCTCTCACACATTATATTTGATTACAGGATAAGCAAAAAGAAAAAAGAAAAAAAAAAAAAAAACAACCCAGAAAACTAGCAAGCACAGTGATTTTATGCAAGAAGAATTTCAATATTATTGATCTAGCCCAACATGAACTTGATTTTCACATATGCCAAGACTTCAAATAGAAGTCAAAAATCAGATCTCTGCAATTCCAGTGCCAGCTGTGCTTCCTCCTGGGAAGCATTCATGATGCAATCCAAAACACATATGTAGATAACACTGGCTCCTACCCCTGTGATCCTTCCTGTCCTTGCTAGCATGGGCCATCTGTTACTGCTTAGCAGGCAGCCCGACCAGACACTTGATTGGTACGACTTGCATGAAAAGTATGAAATAAACTGCCAGGAGAAATGGCATTAAGAAGTCTTTCCCAAGCAATTTACCATTTGAAAAGTGTAATTTAAACTGCACCACATAAGGTGATAAAAGAAAACAAAGCAGGAACTGAACCACAGAGCAATCTCTGTCCCTACATGATACCCACTCAGGGGGAAGGAGAAGTGGGAAACAGAAATCATGCTGTGGCTAACCTGAAAATTCTCTCTGCCTAAAAGCAGCATGGTCCAGGAATGCCAGAGAAATTAATTACCTTCTGCTGGGTCCCTGCTGAGCCCTTTGCCCTCTTGTTCACCCAGCCACAGGAGAGGCAGAACCGAACAGTGACTGCTTTAAGCCATTCTGCTCTGCTCTCAGCCTGACCAGCTGGGCAATAGCCATTACAAGGGATTTTAGATAGAACTGCACAGGGCTATCAGAAGAAAACCAACCTGTCATTCACCCACTCAGAGTCAAGATGCACGCTAGGATGAATGATCACATCTTTCCATGAGCTGTCACCGCCTACACCCACCAAACACCGAAATACACCTTAATCCAGGCTAGTGAAAAGCCTTAATTTAACTCTGACACAAAACCAAGAGCAGCCAGCATTCATTTCTTCCAGAAAGGTCTCACTGGGCTGGGGGAGAAAGCACATGCTACAGAATAGGCTCTCAGCATGAACAAACTCCCTTCTACTCGAAGAAATCCTCAAATTAAAAGTTTCCTTCAAGCAGTAAGTTATCTGATAGCCTTTTCCTTATACCATTTTGTAGCCTCAGATGACAGCTTGGGAAGCCCCACTGTCCTTCCCAGCACAGCCTCTGCCCCTGTAGGTGCTGGTGCTCTCTCCCTGTGCCAAAGCAGAATCCTGAGAGCTGCATGCCCACACAGAGTGCTCTTTTTAGCTGCCTGATTACAAATTATCAAACAAAACTGCTAATAACTCTTTGCAGCAACCACAATATCCACTGCATGAGTAAACTAGAGAGAAACCCTTCTTGAGATAAATAGTCAGCCCAGTTCTTAGAAGCACTTGACAACCCCACTCACAAGACCTGGCAGAATCCACAAATGACAAAATTCTGCATACTAGTCTTTAACCAGAACTCCACGTTAGCAAAATCTTCCTCTGTGTCTCCATGTCCATAGAAGAGTAAAAGCAAACAAACCACCTTGTTCTGGAGGTCACCACTTGGACCTGATCCTGCTTGCCACACTTGGAACGTGCCATGGAGATAACAGATGGCTGGCACTCAGCACAAAGAGCATGAGAACATTCTTAAGCAGGTACACCAAGTCTCCTCTCCATGGGAAAGTGTGTCAATGTGCTCGTGCCCCAGTCAAATGATTTTCCACACTGAAGGTGGATAGCCATCCATCCACAGAAATAAATGTGCAGCTCTTTCCTTGAAGAAAAACTATCCCCCCCATGCCCTACATGACAGGAATATTTTTCCCCCACAAAAGGGCTGCCTAATCTGTGAAATCAGGAAATTTGCACGGATCATCCCCAGCTGTGGAAGCCCATTCACCTTGGGGCTTGCCCTCATGCACCAGCAGCTCCACTCCCTCTCCCAAGACACTGGACAGTCTGAGAGGTTTTTTCAGAGCATTGTCTGTGCAGCTTCAGAATAAAGAAGCATCATGGTGTATCAATTCCATAGCTCAGATACAGCCAGCTGCTCCATCATAATCTGTCTTCACAAGCAGTATTCATTAGACTTCTCAGAAGCATTCCCATACTCTCTACAAGCAACATCAGGTAACCCTAATTATTATTTCAGCTTTCTACTCCTGCAACTGAAGTAAGATGTCAAAGTGAATGCTACAACATAATAATTATTACAGTTAGGGACTTAAAATAACTAACTCACAGCTGTGCCACATCCTAGACATATTGCCTGACTTGCACCAGAGGCTCTGTCTTATCAAATGGACGTGCCAACTACTATTTTTTCAAGTATTACCACTGGTAAATAAATCCAAAGGTTTAGTGCTGCTATAAGTAATTACACAATGCTTCTTAAGAATAGAGAAAATATAACATACAGCTATCAATGTTGTAAAAACTCCCATCTTATCAACATACAGGGTGCAGCCAGGGTCCAGTTTTTTCTGAATTTAATCCAAATAACATGCACTCTGCCATGGCCTCTGATGCCAGCCACAATACTCAGCATTTATTCATCCACCTGCTGACTCGTGTGGGCTCACTCTACTCCATCTCATCAACACAGAGATAAGTCTTTTGCTCTTGTATTCTTTTAGTTTAGGCTTTGTTTTCATAGAAGCTGCAAAATTTTAAACACCATTTTGCCTTTTTAGGGTCCATCCAAACTTCAGTGGGACCACCAGACCAGAGGATAACATATCTTCTTGTAAAATGATGCTGTGCTGCAAAATCATGGGGTAACCAAAGCAAGTCTAAAGACCAGAGGCAGAATTTAACTTAATAGAGGAAGGGGAAGAAAGTTTATCCTGTTGAGATATCCAGCACACAAATGAGTGATAAACGCTCCCAACCACATGTCTATGGGAATTCTGTGGAATCCAAGCCAGAGTAACTCTCTGTTTCACTGAACATGAATATTAAGCACAGGTGAGTTTCAAAAACCATTGCCTGACTGCATAAGACAGTTTGGTCATGTTTGCTTCCCACTGAATTTAAGCAGAGCAAGATGATATTGTAAGACATTTTACACCTTTCATATGCACCAAGCTGAGTCCACCCACACGTGCCCATCAACCAGAGATGATGTAATTCTTCTTGAAATGTCTTTTTATTTCATATTCTTTTGCTTACCAGTATTGCAGTAACATATGATGTAGAGCAAATATGTTTCCAAAGGGAAAATTTTAGTGCCACACAGACTTGGGCTTGGTTAACAACTGATAAGCTGGTTACTGGTACTAGAAGAAAAACTGGTTAATTATCTACTCTTCACTGATGATATGGCCCTTATATCATTAGTAACTGGTTGATTGCCTAAGATCTAAGGCTTAGCATGAAATTCTTCTCTATATCCTTCAGATTTAGAGGTCTGCAATCTTAAAATATTTTTCATATTCAATAGTGCTGGAAAAAATAGGAATTAGTTTTGGTCTGACACCTGATATGACCCTGAAAATTAAGTGAAATTAAGAGAAGAAATCAACTAAGTGGTTGTGGTTCAGTTATAATCTTTATCATTTGAGGATTGCATTGCTCTAAGAAACAACCAAGCTCCTTGCTTTAATACTGGCCATTCTTCATGGCATAGGGATTAATCCTGTCTGGTCCCCCAGCAATTTGAGGTCAGTGAGCAGGAGGGAAGGGAACACATTAAATCTGATACTTCTGTTAAAAAATAGCAATGGTGCAGCATGCTCAGGTTTCTGTACAACAGGGACCAAGTTTGTTGTGTGCTAAAGAGTATTACATGTGTATCATACTAGCTTACAGAAACTGAGGCAACTCTTCCATATCATTCTGATCAATTCCACGAGCTGAAAATTCTCTCTACCACAGACATACCTATTTTGAGTACAACCATCTTGTCACAGAGCAACTAGCTGCTGCTTACAAAACACAAAAGTCTTGGGAGTGGGAGGTTTTATTTTTGTTGCTGGTTTTGGTTGAAAATTACACAAGTGCTGGATGAAATATTGTTTATTACCAACTGGCTGGTCCAGCACATCTCCTGCAGTTTGTCATTTCACTGGGTACAGAGGGAGAGCCCAGCCCACACCTGCCTGGCAGTGCTCTTGTGCTGGCAGGAGGCTGCTGCTGTCCCCTGGCTGTGGCAGGGACCACCTTGGATGAGACAAGGACCAGTGGCCCCATCTTGAACATATCTCTGGTGAGAAAAGCGAAAGCATCACGCTGAAGTTGGAGATCAATAGGGAAAGGTTTAAAAAAGAGTGTTTTTTTCCATAAGGAATTATTTATCTACAAGGCCATGGGCAAAACTAGCAGTTACCCCATCCTGCCAGTGAGAGCTTTGCACAAGTGCTCTGAAAGCTGCACAGACATCCTGCACATATTCAGTAACTGCAGCAAGGTCACACTGCCTCCTAGAAAGGCTGTTATGTGTCCCCAGTCCTACTTGCCATGACAGAAATAAACCTGTAAGGTCATCTCTGTGCACTACATTATTTTGATTTTTAAGTGGTCTGACCTTCTGTTGGAAAATCCTGATAAAATCCCTTTGCATCAGCTCCCATTTTGTGAGAACAGGAAGCAAGGAATATACCCAGGGTTGGCTTGTGTGTGCCAGGAAAGAACAGGGAAACATTCCTTCAAGTCAGTTCTCCAATATCTTGAGGTCCTTGTTCTTTCTTCAGGAGGTTTTAGATCACACTTGCATAGAAAAAAAAAAAACAACAACAAAAAAAAAACCCAAAACAAAACAAAACAAAAAAAACCCCTGAAGACTGCAGGTGATGGGTGATGCACAGATGGCCTATAGGTTATTCAGGGACAAGACAGATCAATTTAAGCCTCTAGATTATTTGAACCCACACAATTTAACTCAGCAGTTTTCCTGAAGTATACCGGAAAGAGGAACTCACTTCCTGGTAACATTCAAGCTGACCTCAATATTTATAAGCAACTGCACACTGGATCAGCTTTAACTGACTTAAAGAATCAGCCATACAAAAAAGGAGCTCTAGCATAGCATCAACGACCTGAAAACAGAGGAAATTTGAAAAAAAAAAAAAATCTCAAAACCATGCAATAATATCAGCTGCTGGTTTCCTCTAAGACATTATTTGTCAGGTAAATTGAATCATGCTCTATCTGCAATCAGTGCGTGCCACAGAGCAATAAATGCTACATCCAGCACAGGGCAGCTGCACCAGTGAAAATGAACCCAGCCATGAGATGCAGCCATCAGGGAAAGCATCAAGGTACTGAGGGTAACCTATCTGTATTTGTTTCCCTCCTTTGTTTTCAAAGGGAAACAGACATGCACTTAATTATGTGCCCATTCCAAGCCTAATTAGAGCCAGTTAGGTGTTAAGTACTATTGAAGTGAAACAGGAGGATTGAGTTTCTATCTCTTCTTCTTTTAATGCATACCTGGAAAGTGTCTCCTCCTCTATCTTAACCTATTCTCCCAAGATTGAAAGGCCCAACTTTTGGGACACATTTCTGGTGTGTTAACTGTCTCTTGATGCAGGGGAGGCCACAGCAAATTGTAATACAAATGATTTGGGCAGGAGACTATTAGGGAAGACATCCATGGCAGGAAATCTGCAGCAATCCTCCATCTCAAATAGCTTTTGGAATTGACTTGGATGTGTTTCCATAATCTGTTTACAATGTCCTCCACCTTTTCTTTGGTTGAGGTCACAGCAGAATATCTCGACAGTCCAAGCAAGCTGCACCTTTGTATTATCTTCAAGCATGGACAAAAATCCCAGTCCAGGTGTATATCCTTGCAGGCTACATGGGCCTGCAGACCCCAGGTCCCCAGGTCCCCATCTCTGCCACACTTTCACCTGTGGCTGGGCTCCAAGCTCCGGACACAATTTGGACACAATTTGAAGCCTTGGTGCTGCCCAGCTGGACTGATGCACGTGCCATGACACAACCTGTGATGCCATAAACTGGCCTCAGTTTCAAGTCCAGGTACAAAAAAAAAAAAAAAAAAAAATTCAGTGCTACCTGGCATATTCAGGAAATTCTCATTTTTTTGAAAAGTTCTTTTTTTTAGAATTTCCCAAATGACTAAGTTTTTATCATTGAGAAGACTACCTCCATCAAAAATGTCAGGTTTTGATATAGCTCCCATTTACTTTCAGAAACATATAAAATGAGCAATTTTTCATATTCTTTTGCCAAAAATTGCTAAAAGGAATTCTCCAAACACTTCAAAGTTGCTTCCAGATGGAGGCCAGCCCATGAGAAACTCCATCCAAATTACAAATGTTTTTAAAACTTATCATATGACTAAATCAGCATGGCCTCGCTGCATCTTCAGTTGCAGGAGATGTACTCAGGTCCTTACAGCAAGAGTTTCCTGTGTGCTGAGTTGCAGAAATGCTTTGCTGGTGGCATTCAGTGCAATTTGCTGCTCCTGTGCACTGCATTCTCTGCAGCAGTGCCCATAATCCGGTCAGGAACAAGATCCTGGGGAACTTGTCAGCTTCCCTGGGAGCTTCAATCCTGTGGCAGCAGCAGGTCTGAGCTGATCATTTCTGTTCAGAGGCATTAAGGCACTGAGTGGTTATGTGGGTCAGGCAAACTCAATGACAAAAAAAAACATTTCAGTTTGATCCATCCAAATCCACATTCAGTCCAAACCAAACCCAACCTTTTCTCAAAGCTCTCAGCAAATATCTCCCAATAATAAATGATGGCAAGACAAAATTTCAACCTTCTGCTCAGCCCACGCTGTTGGTGAATGTGGTGAATCCTGCCTGGCTTTTGGGAGAGGGTCACTGCCAGCATCACACAGTGACCAGCCAGAAACAGAGAGCAAGAACAGAGAGGGAAGGGGGGCTGCTTCCTTCTCATAAAGATTTCAGTACTGTCCCCAGAAACATAGAGATGAAAAAAGCACAACTGGAAGACAACTTGCAAAACACTATGTGGAAATTATAGCAAAATTAGTATTAACAACATTAACTTCCACTCTTTCATTACAGTAGCTCCTAAAAATTCTGTGTCCTCCTCCCAGAGCTCAAAGAAGCAGCTCAGCTATGAAGTAATGATAATCCAGTAAGACACAAGTGTGCCATGCTTCAGAGTCTCTTTAGTGCAAGGAAAATTCAAATACTTCCCTCTCCTAACCCAGAACTGTTATAGAGACAGAACATTTCAACCACCTGCCCACCACCCTGAGAGAGAGCTAGGATGGAAGGAAGCCTGCTCTGCCTGTGTGAAGGATCTCTTCTCTGAGAGAGGATTAAAACCTAATTAACAGAAATGAGCCTAAAGAAGTAACATCATCAAATAAAAATGGCCATACAGTATCTGTCATCTGCTCCCCACAGTCACTTCTGGAATCCTGCATTTTACTCTAAAGATTCAGTCGCTGGGGTTTGCAAGACACTGAGAACAACAGGGCTGAAAAGTGTAAATTTGGTGTCTGCAGAAGGGACTCAGCAGTACAGCAAAGCCAGCATCTCTGTAACAAGCATCACTGGGCTTAAACAGCATGTGAAAGATTTCTGCAAGCTCACATGCACAAAGAGCCTTTCTAGATATTCATCTATTAACTCACTGGCACGTAAATTTGTAGGACAGTTGCAACAACAGAAGAAATAATGATAAAAATCCAGAGATGGAGACAACTAACGGTACCAGGTAACCTAATTTCCCTCCCTGACAGCACAGGAATTGATAAATAGTCACAGAATCAGAGATAAAATCAGATTATTGGATCCATTTTAAATTCCCTTGGTTTACCTACGATAATTGTCTCCGTTTCCTTGACAAGCAAGGCTGGAATGAACCAGCATCCAAGGACTCTACTGCTGTTTTCATGGCAAAGTGCTAACAAGGCCTCCCCAGCACCTTTCCTTAGAATTTATATTTACCCTGTTTAGATCACACAACAGGTTGCTCAGGGCAGAAGGGAACACTAAACAGCCAAATGTTTACTACACATGCAGAGCTCCCCCACAGCCTCATGCCCTTCCCTGTGGAAAACAAGGGCTCCTGCCACTGCTTGGTTATGAATGCATCCTGTGCCTTCCCAACAGAACTGAAACAACTTCCAAGTCACCCACGATCCCCCTTCACCAGTCCAAACTTACCCATTAGTGTGAAAATGTCCTCATCCTCAAACTACAGAACTGTCCTGATGCAAACTCCAAGGTCAAGGAGTTGCACTTGCTGAGATGCAAGCACAACTCCACAAACAAAAAAACCCAAAAACATTTAGCCAACAGCAAAGTCAATTATTCCATTAAATGAGGCGCAGAATGCTAATTTGTACCAAACCCACACAATTTTCAGAATATGAAAATTCCCAATCAAAACCCCACTAAATTAATCCAAGCTGGGTACATATTCCAAGAAGGAACTTAGAAAGCTGACTCTGAAGTTATGGTTTCAAACACCATCTAGCCCTTTTTTTTGTTGTTTTTAAAAATCCAGTTACTTATTTAGCCAACAGAATTCACCTTGGGCTGTGCTTACTAAAACACCATTATCTCTAATCTTGCATGTATATCATTATGAGAACAGAACAGGGAACAACTGACTTAAGGAGGCAACTGCAAGAGGTTTGTGCCTGAACAATGGAGCACTTCAAATCTTTCATGATGGGGGGGATACTGTGCATTTCTGAGAGCTTGTTTTTTGGGGGGATTTCAGGTATCTACATATGAGTAATAACACTTCTTTCTTAAAGTATAGCAATGTTGACTTTGTAATCAAATGGAACGACCAAGAGATTGAGCAATCTAAGCCACATGGGAAAGCTAAAGATTTCCCAAAATATTTCTTCTAAAACCATCTGCTAACATATATTTTAAAAGAATTAAAAGAAAAGAAATACAGGCATGGTAAGAGGTATTAAAAAGACCAGAAACATGCAGGAACCAATGCAGAAGCACTGGAAAGAAGATATGGGGAGAAAACCAGTTATTTCAGCAACCCAGCTGGACACTTATAGGGTAGATGACTAATGCCACTAGCAACTCAAAGGGACAGGCAAATTTAATCCTACATTATAATGCAGAGCTCAGATGGCTGCATTTGAGGATGGGTCAGGAGTTGAACCATAAATCTGTGTTCTGAGTAGGCTGCCACATTCACTCTTTGTCTCAGCCATTTCCTGGAAAACAGGAATTCCCTGCCATTCCAGGCTCTGTGAGCCCCTGGAGTGGCAGGGAAATGCTCCCTCCACCCTCCTGCCACAGCAGGAGCTGCCTGTCCCAACAGCAGAGCCACTCCCAGCACCCACAGGTGACCCCCTTTTGGGGGAACTCTGGGATGATGAAAATTGGGGGGCACTTCAAAGCACTCACCAGGAATTCCCACACCTCCCATGCCAGAGGGGCACTGACCCATCACCCTTCGTGGGGTCATCTCCAGACCCCCTGACCTCCACCAGTGCCACCACACTGCCAGAGGAACTGGCTAAAAGAGGAGGAACCATATGAAAACACGCAATTTCAACCTTTTTTAAAATTACAGCCCTGCTGTGGCCTCACAGCCTACTGACACTTACCTGTCCCACCTCCCTCCTGCTAACTTCCAGCAGGTCCCACCAGGATGCACAGGTCTATTTTCAAAGCAGTAAAAACTCAGAAAACAAAAACTACCACTAACTGAGTAGCTACCTTAGCTCTGATTTTGTCACGTAGCCAAAGACACGCCAAGTTGTAAGAACCTAATGTAGGCCCCAAAAACTTTGATCACTTCAGATCAGTGACCCACCTTGGAACATTATCCAAATGGAAACACTACATACATGCTTTTATTACATTAACTGACAGCAAGAAAACCCAATTCCAGCAGGACAGCACATGCAAAGCACTTGTTTGAGTGCCAAGGGTCTCACGGGGCCTAGGATCAGAAAATAATCACTTTGCTACAGCGCCTATTTGGGGCAACAACAAGCTTTGCATGGAAGACAAAACCTATTTTCCTCAGCCATATAACTTTAAGGACAAGTGCATCCCTCCCAAAACACATTGAAGCAGGCAGTTAATTTGGTAAGAAAATATATTTAGAAAGCTACGGTAAAATATTAATTATACACATGTTTTAAGACCAAAGGTTACTTAAGTACTAGACAAATACAAGGTACTGAGGGGTGCTTCAAGGTTTCTCTCTCCTATAAAAAATTCACTTAGAATTCTAATCCAAAATTCATCTTCTCTTAAAAACAAGACAGGCTCTAACTTGGATTTCTATGCAAGCAATTTATGATACCCAAAAGGAAAAAAATAAAAATAGCTAACAGCCAAGCAGAGCTTTTATCACCTTTTTTTAATCTGCTAGTTCCAAAGTAGATGCATTCAGTATAGAATTCTGATTAGGAAAAAAATGGCTGTTGAATTTTTATTACTACATCCCTTAAGGACCAAAAGCGGTAACCTTAGGCATTTAATGTGTTCTATGAATAACAATGCATATGAGCACACAAAAAGCTTGTTATCTCTGTTTATGGAATTTTTTTACCATGTTGATACATTTACAGAGAGAAGTTGGGAAGTATGGTGAGGGGGAGGAGAGGAAGCTATCAAAACAACAAGTTACATTAAACAAAACCTATTTGGAAAGGAACAAGCTATGCAGTATGAAATTTGAATGAAGTGCATCTCCCCATTACGGTCCTACAGCTCCCATGAAATCTGTGCAGCCTCATTTAATGCTTATACTAAAAGCCTTCACCTATACACATCTGTCCCACAGATACAATGCAATTCATATTTAAGCCTGACAAAAAATCACTTGTTGGGGGAATATGCTGCATACATTCAAGACTTTCTTATTTTATAAACAATGTGAAAAACACAGAAGTCCTTCATGATGGTTCAGAACAGCTCACTGGATACAAAGAAGCATCTTCTCCTCACACCCTCACATCTGTAACCACCTGACCCAAGAGGCAAAGGGTTGCCACCATACACCACCCCATCACAGTATGAGATTCTGCCCTGTGTTATATCACAGCTCCATTCCCACAGCTAAAAAAAAAACCCATGAAAACTGCAGCTAAGCAACACAGAGCTCTCTCCTTCAGAAATCAGCTTACAACCTCTCCAAAAAATGTGGGAAAGCCGTCAGAATAAAAATTTACAAACCAGCCATTTGTGGTGCTGGCATGGTTTCCTTCTGGTATTTAGCTCAGTCCAAGAAAAAAAAAAATTAAATAGTTCCTCCAATAGAATCCTTCCCATATTTTCAGCTCTGAGAATTCACAAGGACTCGAGTTGAGTTACACTGACTCCAGAGCCAGCAGATTATAAGATTACAAAAATCAGAAAATAATGGAGGGGGGGAGGTTGAGGGAAGTCTATACATCCCTCACCTCTCAAACTTGACTGAAAAAAAGAAAATGAGCATACAGCCAGAGTACACCATGGTTTTGCTCTCCCTATGGCATCCTGCTTCAATTTATTCTAAATGGATTCCGAGCCCAGAAAGAGGACAAAAATGTGAGTTAGTGTTTGTTCTTCCTTTTAGCACAGAACTGGTAAAGACTAAGAATCTGCTGTCAAATGCTCTGGACCTTTACTGAATCCTTTGTTGTCTTCTCCCACTGAGACCTGCCTATGTCCCTAGGCTGGAGCCTTGAGAAACCAGATGCAACAGCAAGCAGGATTCTTCATTCGCCTTTGATCATGGCTGCAGGATTTGTCTCTAACCATTGATTATTCCTCCTTTTCCAGGCTCAAGGAAGAGAACAAGTAGAAACTCTGGTGGCTGTCGAACGTTAAGTAACTGGAAGAGTGGCCATGCCCCTGGAGAAGACTGGAGAGCCTGACCCACAGTTCAGAGGAAAAGAATTCCCAGCGGAGCATCCCACCAGCACAGCCGCCTTGCTGGAGCCCAAACCCGAGCTCAGCTGTGTTATTTACCCCACGAGGTCCCAGCTGTCAACCTGGCCTGGCATCCTGACAGCCTACGGCACAAATGCCCTCAGCCAGCTGCTTGGCTCAGGGTACAATTCTCTCTTTTTAAATGAGATTAGCGTCGGTGAAATGTGCTAGCTCAACGGGCATGCTCATCCAATCCTCTGTTTATTCGGGCTACAGCAGATACAATGATCACTTAAAAAAAAAAAAAAAGACACAATTTTAAAAGATGCCATGAATTCGCCTGGGCTCCTGCAGTTGTTCACTCATCACAGAATGAAGAGGGGTTTCTTACAGATCTGCTGGGAAGTGAGGACTGGAAAGGATAAATCTTCAAACTGTGTAAGTCTATAAACTTAGCCACCTACCTCCTTGAGACTAATGTGAAGAATCTACTTGTCAACAAAAAACCCAACAGATTATTCTGGCTTCCTATCCATTTCAGTCATCAGATACCTCTGCTGCCACCAAAATTATTAAAAAGAATGGGTGGGGGGGGATATGTTAAATATCGGGGGACAGGTACAAAGGAGCCAATAACACCGAGGTACTGCCATAAGTATGGATAAGCAAAATGTCTTTTGGTTATGCTTAAAAAAAAAACAATGAAAGCCTGTGAAGTTAAAGTTGAAACAGCTGAAGTCCTGTGTTCACTGCAAGGATGTCAAACGTTATTGCCATGAATAAGCAATTCCTTGTTTAGAATGCCTTTTTAAGCAGAAAGATGAAGATTTGAGTCAGTGTGTTTCACAGACACTTAGCACAGCGACAGAGCACAGCCAACTCGGAAGGGACGAGCGCGCCTCAGAGCGCCGTACCGACGCTGTGCGAGCCGGTCCCCAGCTGCACACAGCGGGGCCATTACCGTGCGCTGTCACCCTGTGCCATTAAAAGCTCTTTAACCTGCCGATCGCCGCCGCGATACGCGGCTCCTGCCGGGGATCTGCTGACTAACAGGCCGGCGAAAAACCCCGGCCCTCGGGGTCTCCTCAAAAACACGGCCGGGCTGCCCGTCAGGCAATCGCGGCAACTCAATTAATGCATCTGGGTCAGGAGAATGGTTCGCGGGAGCCTGAGCCCGGTTACGAAACGCGGGTACCGCGGCCGGGGCGAGGGCAGCCCCCGCTGCGCGCAGGTACCGGCGGCGCTGGGGCGGCATCGCCCGCGCCCCGCGGAGGGACGCGGGTGCGGCGGGGACAGTCCGGCCGTGGGGACACGGTCCGGCCGTGGGGACACGGTCCGGCCGTGGGGACACGGTCCGGCCGTGGGGACACAGTCCGGCCGTGGGGACAGGTCCGGCCGTGAGGACACGGTCCGGCCGTGGGGACACGGTCCGGCGGCGGGGACACAGTCCGGCCGGCCAGAGGGGCGGCGGGGAGCGGCCAGGCTATGGAGGCTTTCGGGGAGACCCCTGCAACTTTCCCCCGCGGGGGCTCGCGGGGACGTGCTCGCCGCGAGAGGAGGCAAAACCCATCATTTTTTATACGCAGAAATGTGTGTGTGTATATGTGCGAGCTCATATATATATATATGTGTGTGTGTGTGTGCACGCAGATCGCGTTCCGGCGGACATGCCCCGTCCCCGCTCCCCAGCGGTGCCGCCCCGGCGGAGCCGCGCTGCGGAGCCCCCCGTGCCCCCCGCCCCGGGCAGGTGGGGGCCGGGGGGTGCCCGGCCGTGCCCAGCGGTCCCCGTGTGCCCGCGCCGCACTCACCCAGAACACGAAGGAGTAGATGATGAGGAGGGTTTTCAGACACGTTATCACGGGTTTGGTCTCCATTCTCCTCGATGCCATAATACTGAGATCCCGGCTGCAGGCTGGGCGCGGGAGGAGGCGGAGGAGGAGGGAGGGAAGGGGGAGGAGAAGGGAGCGGGGGGGCGGAGGGAGGTGAGCTCAGCTCCCGGCTGCCGCGGCCGGGCTCACCGCGCCTCCTGCTGCCGCCCGGGGACCCCCGCCCCGGGCCGGGCACGGGGGGCTCGAACATCGTCTGCTGGGGGGCGGCCGCGGGGGTGACACTTACTGGGAGGTCTCGGGCAGCGGGGGAGGCACGAGGTTTTGAAAGATGAGGTGAAAGAAACCCCTCTCGGGGAGATGCTCGGAGGCGTTGCTTGGGCTGCTCAGGGGCTTGGGAATGGAGGCGCTGCATGGTCGGAGCTGCAGAGGGAATTGCTCGTACGGGAGAAAACATCTTTCAGTGTCGCGGTTAAAATGTGTGTTCCTGTGCAAGCCGCAAAGGTCTGGAGACCACAGCAAGGGCGAGCAGCGCAGGTTTGACGGTGCTCTGGTTACAGCGGGAGCTCTGCACCGAAGCCATTTGAGGGACTGGGGCTCCTCCAGCCTCTTTTGCAGCTCTAGTGCAGGTGATGTGTGGAGACTCAGAGCTGTGACTATGAGCGGTGCCTTACAAGAGCAGGGCATGAAGCTGGGGTGCTGCTGGAGCCTGGCTCCTAGCCCTGGCTTCATGTCAGCTCGAATCTGAACTCTATGCTAAAACTACTCGGTATATCGAACCCTAGCTAAACTGATCAGAAACACCATACTTCTATGTCTTTGAGACCCTCGGCTTCAGCTGGAGTGACAACAGAGAGCTGGACAGAGCCTGCCTCTCCTCCTGGTGGCCGCAGCCACCAACCAGCCCACTGGGGAATCCAGCAAGGGATGGACAGCAGAGAAATACACAACCGAGCTAGTCTAGAAATACATAACCGAGATGGAAAGAGCTGATCCTGCAGAGCCCTGGCAGCTGTGTGGGTCTCACCAGCCTCCTCTGGGTGGGAATATAAAAGGTTTGTGGGCTGGCTGCCTCCAGGAAAAGCATGGCCAGAATGGGGGCACACATGTGCCTTGGCAGCCCAGGCTGCTCCGCCAAGACCGTGGGCAGGCACAGAGGGGATGCCTTCGGTGTTTTTTCCATAGTTCACATTTTGGAGGAGGTTGTGTGCAGGGGAGTGGATGCTGGAACACTGCGTGTCCCTCCTGAGTGGTGTGCCTGCACACAAAGCAGGGATCTAACTATGACTTTAACTGCATTAAAATCAAAACAAGGTCAACACTAAACAGTGAATCTCCTCAAACTACAAAAGTACTGTAGTTTGTGCAGCTGAGATATATCAAAGTGATGAAACAGCCTTTGCCATTCAAGAGACAGGGTTTGAAAAACAGTGAGAAAAAAAATGGTTCCTGAGCAAGTGTTTTTGTAATATGCAGAAGTTTTGCCATGAAGACTGATGCAGGATTTTGCTGGGTTTAACTTATGACTTTTAGAGTTATTAGCCTACTGTTTCCCAAAACAATGAAGGCATCTAAAAGATGCTTGGAGAGGGAGTATTCTGCAGGAGATACTGGGGTTTTTTTAAGCAATCACCACTTTTGTGGAAAATTCAGATGACAGGTGCATAAATCTTTATTGGCTTGGCCATTAAAATGTAAATAAGTGCACTAACTGCAAAAAATTGTATTGACACTAACAACAGTTATAAATATTCACTGTACAAAAATTACATTAAGATTTTTGACAGAAAATAGCTCCAAGCTGGAGAATTCTCTTTGTTCCTCCCGCACATGGGATGTAGAAAGATAAATGCTGCTGTCACAGCCCAGGGGACAGCAGCCATTTATTTCAGTAGCTATGGTTATACTTCCCCTCCCCTTCAGGTGTTTTTAAGAAAGCATGAAGCAAACTATAATATCAATCAGAATGGATATTTTGGTAGATGCTGATTTTGACAAAGACTCACATTTTCTGCCAATAGCATGTGATTTTTAGGTCACTTTGTCCCATAGTGCCTAATTTGAGATACATCCCCTGAGTCTTCTCAAAAGGATGTGTTGAGGATCTAAACTGAATGAGTGCCTACAAAGCCTCCCTTGACAGTGCTGTTAAAACTCATAAGATTTTACACCAGGGACCCAGAGAGAAAACAGAGGTGCAAGAAGAGAAGTCCACATCAGGAAATACAGCTCATTTCTTCACAAGTGTCAGTTCCTGGAGGAGATGATGTCCTGAGAACTGAGAAATGGAGTCTCCATGATAGCTCCACCTGAACCTACAGTCTTCTCACCAGGCTGTCTTTGAACTCTGAGTTGCTTTTTGGCACACAGTCAAGGAGGATATATTTTATTGGATATAGATGCAAATTTTGGATTAAAAATGAGAATGTCTGAACAGAGCTGAACTAAAATCTGCCTGATTACAGCAAATACCATTAAAATATGACAAGAGCACCGAGCCATCCAACATTTTAGGCTTAAATGGAATTACCGAACAATTGCTAGTCTTTATGTGTGGCTTGGAAATGCATCTACCTTTTAAAAATATTTTTATCATGGTTCTGCAGATTTGGGAGGGCAGATTCTCAAGTATTACTTGAACAAAATCAAAGCGAGCCTTTCTAAAGCAAAATACATTTTCAGTTCTGTAATTCACGCTTGCAAAGTTGGGAACATAATTGCTCTTCACATCTCCCCACAGAGAGAACATTCTTGTAGTTATTCAAAACAGGACATTTTTGCCTAACTGTGTCATTTGAAAAATATTTCTTTAAAACACTGGCAGTTTTCAGGGGTTTCTTCTGCAATCTGTAAGCTTGTGTTTCTTCATAATGCACAGGGAATATCCTGTCTTAATAAGTCTGTTTGCAAAGCATCCATCTAGAAGGAGCTCCTTCATCCCTTGGCAGAGCATTGGCAGTGAAAATGAGGACTTCCATCCTTATCTGAAGCTGACCTTGGCTATTTGATGGGTAAAATAGCAACTTTCTGGGGGAAGTGGTGGAAAAATGTAAAGGTCTCACACCCTTCTGCAGTTATAGCAGGTAAGAAATGTGGTGCTTTGTTCTCTTCATGCCCATTCTGGCCTTTCACGGGTTTGCTGTGGTGCTGTTGGATGCAAAGGCAGCAACCTCTGCTATCCTTTATTGGGCATTCAGGTTAATAATCCAGCCTATAAGGAGATGAATGTAGTGTTGACAAAGTCAACCAAGATATTTCCATTTACCACAACTTGGAAAGAAAGGCCCAGTCTCCTGCAGCACAGGCATAAGGGCGCACACACAAACATCAGCTTCAGTGGTTTGGCAACAGGTACAAGTTAGGATGAAATTCATATTCAGCCCCGATTCAACATAAAGGGCTCATGGGATGGCTTGCAGTATTGAGATTGTGGTGCTGACCATGATGGGCAGCAATACCTGTTTGCAGAGGAAGTAGTAATATTAGGAAACTTTCTTAAACCTTTTAAGAAGGTCTTTAGGATACTTTGTAGGAAGTACCTCATGCTTTATGAATTATACTCAGTTTATGCTCTTATGTTAGGCCAAAAAGAGATGTCCTTTATCCCCTTTCAGAGTGGGCATGAAAATATCTGTCTTTTATCAATAACTTTGATACAATATGCTTTTCACAACTCTTCATTATTTCTCAGAAAACCCCTTGATTTAAAAGGAAAGTTTATAGCTGGTTTGTAGGCAGGTACTTCTCATGGCCTGTGATGACTTTCCTGATTATTCCAAAGCTTTGTGAAGTGTTCTCTTGAAGGAAATGGAACAGAAATACATTTGTGACTAAGCATAACTACTATAACAGGATAAATTAAGATCATCAGCATTTACAGAGGGAGGGTAGAGGACTTGAAAAAGATAAGAGGTCAGAAAGCAGAAAAACACACAAAGGGCATATAAATACACAAAGATCAGGTCTATGTTATTTCAGGAGAAGCATTATTACATCTCCAAATTATGGGAGTTTTGACACACAGCAATAAGAATGGAGCCATACAATTTTATTATCTTCATCTTTAACAATAAAGTGACAATTAACCCTGCACATTTGCCAAGTCACTCAAATTGGTTTGTCACGCTGTATTTTCTCTGTTTTTTTCTTTTCTTTGTAATTATGAATAACAACACCAGATTCTCTCCTGTGTGTCCTTGGAATACCTGAATATTTTCTTAAATTCAGTAGATAATTTACAATAATCTTGGGAAGAATCAGATAATTTCTTCTTCTGGAAAGATCAATGTGAGGGGCCAAGAAACATCTATGAGGTCCCTGTCCTCCATGGTTTTCTGTTATTTAGCTTCTGTCAAGGAGTGTGGTTGGGCTGCACATTAAGCTGTGAACACCAAAGCATTCAGTACTATTTGTATTTTCCTCCTTCTCTTTTCTTGACTGTGCCATGATTTGTTTCCACTAAATTTCTCTTTTTTCTGCCCTGAAGCAAAAGCAGGCAGAACTCGGCCTCTGCTCCAGCACTGGCAGAAGTTACCCATTGTCATCGCTGGTCTGGGAGAGTTTGCATAAGAAATAGGGGCAGGAGAGCAAATCTCAGATATTCTGTTTTGCAGCAATCCCCCAACAGGACAGATGCAGGCTGACATGGAAATGTCTGTCTGCATATTGTGTGGTATTTTCTGGGCTGGGTAAGACACTGGTCAGCCTGGCACCTGCAAGGACCTGCCAGGCCCTGGACCTTGCCTCTGACAGCAGTCGCAGGTGGCACATGGAAGAGGACCCCGACCTCTTGCCTGTGGTGCTTCTACTCTTGTTGCCCCAGCTGCAAACTGGATTTTTTGTGTCAGCCATAAGAGCCCTGCAGCAAGAGTGTTCACATCCTTTCAGCAGAGACCACTCCAGTTACAGCTTGGAAACAGGTTTGAGAAAATTCCATTTTCCCCTGAGGCTTGCTTTTCCTTGTATGTATCTCAGGTCTAGTTCCAGAGGAAAGGAAACCATAACCTGAGTCTCGTGCAGCTGTTTGAGCAGAAAGGGAATTCTGGATGTCCTCAGCTTATGGACGGTGGGATGGGGAAAGCTCAGGTGTGAGACAGCTGATGGACCATGGGCAACAGAGGTGCTCCTGAGGGAGATCAAAGTGTGGAATGGGATATTCCAAGGACAATGTGAAGAGCACCACAGAGGCTATAGGAACACCAAAAGCTCTTTAGTAAATGGCCATGCTCAAGGTAAAATTAGACCATGTACATAACGTAAGGAATTTGAGGTGCACTGTATGGAATTTGATCCAATGTGTTTTCTCTCTATATGGTGTCTTGTTTTCCTTCTCCTCCTCTAAACAATGGCTCCTCTTTTTATCTTCAAAAAATGAGATGATTGATTTTTAAAGCTGACATGTGTCTAACAAAAATTTGCTAGTGATGAAAAGAGAAAAAATGACAACAAAATATTAGCATGTTTTAGTAAATAGAATTATACTATATCAAGCAATACAATTTAAAAAACAATTCATTACAGGTAAGGTGTAAGACAACAGATCTTAAAACAACCCATGAAACAAGACTGATACCTGGAGCACATCTTGTGCCCACATCAGTGCCAGTATAGGCAAAGTTCTCATTTTTCAAGGACAGCCTGTTGCATGTAGCATCCAGGTATCGCTTACATGAGCACACAAAAGCTCTGACTCCAGCTTAGAGGCCCAGCTGCTCATTGTGGAGCAGATTCCTTCTCTGTGATGCTGGGAATGGAGCAGAACTGCTCACTCAGACCCGGCTTATTTCTTGGGTGAGCTGGGAGGTGGACGAGAGCAGCTCTTCTTCCCTTGTGGAGGATTTTCTTGCTTTGTGCCCACATCCCTTCCTTCTGGAGGAGCAATCTGTTCCCTGGAGACACCCACTGCTTGTCCCTGTCAGGCTCCCTCAGTGATCAGCCTCGCTTCCTCCACAGCCATCCAGCAATTCCCTAAGCCCTTGGGTGAGGAGCTCTGCTCCTCTAAGACACAGTTGTGTCTCAATTTGTGTCAGTCTGCTAAGCACGGCCTGTCTGACCCTGAGCACACCCTCCTGATCCTCCTGGGGTCTGGACTGCTTAGGCTTGGGGCCAGCTTAGGTGAGGGGTGCAGGTGTCCCATCTTAAATCAAGCCTCCCCTCCCCTCCCCTCCTCTCGTTTATTGACTCATTTGAAATATTTTTAATGATGTCACTTGTATTCAATACTCAATTTCATATAACAAAAGAAAACATAAAAATGGGGCTGTATAAACCTCACCACAACAACACACAGTGGAAACCATCTCTGAAGAACCCCCTACATTGTCCAGCTCTCCCTGGAGCTTCTGACCCAAGAACCACAGGTCAGAACCAGAACATCCCATATCTCCTTGCTGTCATGCTGACCTCATGGATGAGGGACACAAAGCATGCCCTCAGTCCCTGGGGGTCACTGCAGATGTTCTATAGTAAAAAAGGGCAACCCTGACGGGGAAGAAACAATGATGTCTAGCTCCAAATCAGAAGGCTGAAGGATCTGCTTTATTAAAACTATACTATATTACATTAATATACTATTTAAAGAGAGACTATCCTATTCTACATACTTACTTCTTACTTACCTATCAACTAACTCATGACTCTCTGCTGAGAGTCCGAGCCACAGCTGGATCCCGTTGGTCACTGAACCCAAACAACCTTCACCAGAATCCAACCCAGCAATCACTCCAGATAAACAATCTCCACACCACATTCCACATGGCGAAAACAAAGGAGCAAAGATAAAGATTGTTTTCTCTTCTCTCTGTGCTTCTCCTGAGAGACAGAATTATGTTGCTCTGTACAGAGAATGTGAATGCCACAACGTCCCGGTGACACTTTTGTGGAATGTCCCCTGTGGAGGAGAAGAATTCAGCACGTCTCTTACTCATCCCTTTGGTGCTTGAGAACCTACAGGCTTTAGAAAAGTCTCTCTGACTCTGCTGTTTTTCCATTTCAGTGTTTTCCTTCCGCCTTGCATTTTAGAGTCCTCTCCAAGCCCAGCCCAGCCTGCAGACCTGCACAGGATCTTTTATCCCTCAGAGCACCTTTAGGGAGGTTGTCATGTAGCGGTTGCATGATGTACATAAGTAAAGGAGCTACAGGACTGCACAAGTCAGACAAAACAAAACTAGATTGTAGATTGCCTTTTCCTGGCTTCTGGTGACTTCACAAGCACAGCAAGGGCCTCTGTGATCCTTATGAATTACTGACATGGTATTTTTTCTGTGCAGGAGCAGGACAATAAAGACACAGAGTGGGTGGAAGGGCGTGGAGGCAAATAAATACACCATGGAAAGGCCATCATAAGGAGAGACTTCCCCACTTCCATGCAGGAGTAAAAGAACCAGGCACAACTTTCTGGGATGTTTTTTGATGCAGGATTTGGCATTTAGTGCCTGGATAACATTACTGACCTTCAGAGCTTTGCTGTAGTTGGTAAAATAGTATCAAATAAAATACAAAGTTCTACATTTGCTTTCTCCTGAAGATTTTTCTGTCAAATTGGGTCAACTTCTAAGTAAAGCAGGAGATCATTTTAGTCTGTCAGCACTGCAGAACTAGCCTGGTATTTGAAAATTACTTGTATGCTTGAAAATGATGTGGAGTCTGGATTTGGCAGGCAGCATTTTTTAAGATCTAATGGTATATAATTCAAAATCTGAACCTTTCTGCTTTGCTGACCTTACCATTATTTTAGCAAATGTTTGTTTTGGTGGGGTCTTGGGGGTAATATGAGCAAATGAAAGCTCCATAATGATCCTTTTTCCAATACTGAAAATAAAAAATAAGCCAACATTCCCCCCAGTGTTTTAAGTAGTAGCATTTGCCACCTTTATGAAAGTTCTATTATAGACACGGAAGCAGATCATAAAACTGCTCTGTCCAGATCTGCAGGGGAATCAAACAGATGGCAGATCCCACTGCAGTTTGGATGAAAATTTCATAGCTAGATAGGCAAGAGAATAGTCAAGGTCAGTGATGAGGTGAAAATCATGCCCAGATTTTCTTCAGCTATGTAGCATGTACAGCCTTCTCATACATTTAGAGGAAATGCACCAAACCCAGAAATTTTTTCGCAACGAGGAGCAAATGCCCTTAATGTAAGACCATATTGGAAACAATGTGCTTGCTCAGTGGTAATTTCTAAAATTAAAATTAAAATTAAAACTATTTTTTCAAAATGTGCTAGTATGTATTTTTAAAATTCAGTTGAATCTGAAGGTGGTCATACAGCAGATTTTAAATAATATTATTTGTGAATTTTGGCAACCAAAATGATTCTCAAATAATGGTTATTGTTATTCAATTAGTTCTGGGAACAACATACATGTAGAGTTCTTCCGTTCTTCTGTCTTTTATGCCCTCACAAATGTCTGAATTGAGAAGTTATGGCTTTAAATGGAAAATTTCCTCCCTGATTTGTTGCGTTCTTTTAAAAACAAAAATCCCAAGCAATCTAGTTTGTGATATACATCAGGCTCAGCTACACAGATCTGGAGGCTGTATTTCTCCCTTGTTTATGTCATTAGTCTGGTTTTAGTTAATTTTCATTTCCAGATGTCTCTTGTGCATGCTGAGTTGTTTTTTTCCTTGTGGTTAACAGGATATAAATTACCTTGATAGGACAGAGCTGTTTGCTCTGTTTTACTTGTTTAATTTCTGGATATGTTTTACTGAGCCTGATCCTTCATCATCACAAAATAGATTTTACTGGCTTAGAACATAGATTTTACTACAGTTATTTACTGGCATAAAATATGCACAACTCAGTGAAGAATCACACTTGCAGCCTGAGTGCTTGTTTTTGATGTGGTTAAAAGGGCACAAAGACCTGCTCTGGCAAGGGCTGGGTTCAGCTCTCAGTGCTGAGGAGCACAAGGACTCTGGTGCTTGAAAGAACAAAGCTGTGGGCTACTGCTATGGAGGCTGACTCCTGCTGCTGGGTTGGGATGTCACCTAAGGTGGCTTCATGTTTAGTATCTGCCTTCTGTGAGAGGCAAAGGTTTTGGTTTTACTCGTTTCCAGTGAAAGAGGTGCTGTAGAGCAGCAGATTTAGATCTGCAGTGAGGTCTCTGCCAAGCAAATCACTCCTGCACTGCATCATCTTCTGCTGAATCACTTCTTGTCCTGAGGTTTTCCTCTGAGGGAGTAAAGGACAGTGCCAGTGCCAGGCAGCTCCTCCAGCTTTTTCCCTGCAGGAGGGTCTGAAGAGGGATGTTTGGGGTGTAGTGGTGTCTCTTGTGCCTTAGTGGACTTGAGCAGATCCCTAAAACATTTGTTCAGGTACAGGGGGATCAGGTGTGTGGGTTTTGCTGGGTTACATAAAGCACTGCAGCAATCAAACACTTCCTACTGCTTTCCCAAAGAGCTGCTGCAGGGACACTCACACCTCGTACACAGGGATCACAGGGCACCTTGTGCTTCCTGCTGGAGCCTTTGAGAACTTAAAGAGGTGAGATCCAGCAATCTTAGAAAAAACCTGAGAACTGGTCCTCCAAGAAGAAAATCTGAGTGGCAGGGAGATCCCCAGGCTTGTCCTGTGCTGCCATTTCCCCATTGGTAGCATGGGGGTAACTAAAGTTGAACTCCATCAAAAAGAATAGAAATGCTTCTAAAATTTTCCAAAGCTTAAAAAATACACACAGTCATTACTACTTCTTCTCTAACCACAAAAAAAAAAAAAAAAGGCACTGATTTAGGGGCCTGCTCTCTGTAGTTACCATCTCCAGACAATTCTTGGTGGGACAAATCAACTCACTGCAACATTTGCTTAATTTAGGGACCAGATGCAAGTGTTTTTAGGGCACCTTCCTTCTGCTGCCCAGCTCACATGAACACAGGTGGAGAAGAGGAGTCCCAGAGCACATACCAACAACCAGCAGCACAGATGCACACACCAGCTGCTGTCACTGAGGTTACATGCTAATGGTTATTCAGACTTGCACTGACAAACATACTATTTTTGGCTTTGTGCTAGTCAGCCGAGGTCCTGAGCTCCTGCTGATCAAGGATCACGAAGGAGATGATGCAGCAAATGAGATTTGTATGCTGAAAGTCACTCGTGCTTTGAGAGCCTGCCAAAAATAATGTTTCAGAGGGCATGTATAACACTGCCAAAATCAAGCTGATGAATGGCTGTATCATTGAATTTGGATGCAGAATGAGGGTCAAGTTCAGAACAGTCTAGCAATAGGCCATTCATGCAATCTAAGCAGGATGGGATCATGGCATTTTGTAATCAACACTTACTAAAGCCCTGTTTTATTCCAAAGTGCAGTAGAAAGAGGGCAGAGAGAAATTAAGTCTGGAAGGTAGATTGCAAGGGAACTTTAGGCTGTATGGTGCAAGGCTTATCCTATTTTTTGGGAGTTTCCTCTAGTTAGGCACAATAAAACAAGAACAGGAAATGCTGATAGTCTCTTCAGAAACCTGTACACATGCAGGAGTATATTCTGCAACACTGGTGTTCAGTCTTTTCTTCCAGTAGAATTGTTCATGCTTAATATTAATTCAACACACGGGAACAAGAAGTCCGTAGTTAAATGCTGCATGCTATTTTGCCTGAAGATGTGAGGAGTTTGAATTTTAAAAATGATGCTTTGCTCTGAAAGTGTACATCCTCACATTTCATTTTTTTATTGAGGAATTTTATCTGCCTGGGTAACATGCAAGTGGTACAGCAAGAAGTGCACCACTTTTTTCTGTCTCGAGAAAGGTGGTGAAGAAAAGCACAGATCAGGCACAGAGAGTGTCAGGTCTTGACTGAATACCCTCCCCTCTTAACTTTTGCTTTTCAATTCTGCTTTTCAATTTAACGAGTAGGGGCTTTCCCACTGATTTTGCTTGAAAGAGCTTTTTTTTTTTATGACAAGTTACTTTGAACTGAAGCCAGTTTTAACCAGTTTTATAGTCAAGAATCTTGTGACCAAGAAGAATATCATGTTCAGGTCCACCATGACAACTGCTGTGAAGGAAACTGAGGGCTAGAATCAGAGACAATGCTGCCTAAAATAACCACCAACCACAGTTCTGCTAATTGCTATTATCTTATGAAAAGTGCAGTATCATTTCTAGCACATTCAAACAACAGGACATGGAGGTGTGTTGGGACTGTCACAAACAATTCAATTAAAATAACTGGAGGTGTAGTAATTGTTGCTATAACCTTCTGTGGTTTTTGTGACCTCAGTGGTATCTTATACCTCAGTCATGAGCTCCCAGAGTGACGACAAGCCACTTCCAATGCACAGAAAAAGGCCCAGTCCATGGTGTGGAATTGTATCCAGATGGGAACATAACAGGCAGATGACTAAGAAAACCACTTAATGTAAATTAGTTGTTTGTGCCCAGAAATCTCATGTGAGAGAGCTCTTGGTGCACATGGCTCAATGGAAGACAGATAACAATAAGAGAATAACAAACATGTAATTAAATAGAGTTTACAGCTGAGGCTATCTGCTTAGTGTTGCCATAATACCTAGTGATGGACAAATCCACCCCATTGTATCTGGACATGCTGGTTTAATAGATATTTGTCAGTTCTACATCTATGCTTAGGTTACTAAATGAGTCGTATGAGGCAAATTAAATCTCATGGCAGAATATTACATTAGAAACATTAGCTAAGCCTTATAGACCTGAATAATTGCAGAGCTATTCCAAGTTACGAGTGATGATTTATACCTATCCTTTTATTAATTTATTGCCTTCCCCTAAATTGGTTGCTCTTCAGGAAAAGTATCTCAGTTAAAATAAGAACTGAGCTCCAGAAGACAGAGGACTTTGATTCAAGATAGCAAAGAGGGTAATAAGGATTGAAGAGTTGCAAGTGATGAATTACTTTGTAGTTTGAATTCAGCTCCAGCAGAAATCTTGCCAAGATACCCAATTCTCTTTCCACACTTATCTCTGGACAGCAGGACTGGTAGCTGTCCATTTCATCCAGACAGGAGTCAGGCTTTGAACCATGTACTAAATAATTATCAGTGTCTCCCTCTCCCAACCAAACAACTCCATCTCAGTGATCTTTAAGGTCAAAGCTGGAGTGGAGTAGTGCACATAAAGAATTTTACTTAGCTGCACCCTCCCAGCTCCTGCTCAGGCATCTCATCCTGTGCTCCTGCTTGGGACCACAAGCACCTTGATTCTGGTCAAGGACTTCACCTCTTCTCAAGGATTCCTCCTCTTCCTCACCACCACCAGGCATCCATCATGTGGCTCTGGACTGAAAGTGTTGCCTGCTTTGTTCCCTGATCTCTCAGTGCTTCCTCACACCCTCCCAAGCACCCCCTGCCCACACAGTGAGGGTTAAACCACGCTGGTACCAATCCCTGCAGGGTGGGTTTGTCCATGTACAAGCACTGATGAGCAGCCCCTCTCCACATTTCCCTGTGAACAAACAGCAGCCTTTTAAATGTTTACTTGAACACAAATGGATTTAAGCCTGGCTGAGCAGGATCTCTTTCTGCTTAGGCCCAAATATTTGATGGGATCTTTCTCCATCATTTTCCCAGCTAATTTCCAGCTTTATACTTAACTGATTGATCTAATTGATGACTCACTGTCAGTGGCCATGATCCAAAACCACTGATAGTCTCTAGGGGGAAGTTTATTTCATTCCCCCAGGCCACACTGAGGGTGATGATGTTGCAAAGCCCAGAGAGTGAAGGTTGGCCTTCACAGGAGGAAGGAAGAATAGGTGGCTATCTTTCATTAGACAAAAAAGACACATTTTTAAAGGTCAGATCTCTCATCAATTTCCTAGCTACAATTCAACCAGTGCTTTGAAATGCATTGCTGCTCTAGCTGTAAATAACAAAACCTAGATTTAGGCCAGTTTATGAAGCCTCACTCAACACCATAGCTTTCATTGCATCTCCTCTTTTGAGACCTGTATAAACCAAATTTATTGCACAAGGTGTTGCCTTACAACAGGTGTCAGATTCTCAAAGAATCTGAGATTGGAAGTGAACACCTTGATAATGGTGAAAAGTGCTTTGTGTTTGGAGAGCAGCAAGTTAAATGCCTAGCCTGCATCCATTTTTCCTGCTTCAGCTGAGCAGCAGTGCTAAAAACAGCCCAAAACACCAACAGCTTGCCTGCATTCATGAATTCAGGTTGCCCTAATTTATAGGGCTGTATGTGCATATATATGAGCAGCTACTGTGGGTGAAAAGGGAGAAGAACTCCACCTAGAAACACTGGTGTGTTTTTGGGCTGGTACTGGTTTAGAGGGACATTGGCAAAGGTTGGTTAATGCAGCTGCAGAAAACATGGCTCACACATCACAGAAAATAGAACTGTGATGCATTTGGAGGAGCCAGCTGTGCTTTATGAATAGGGGACTGGGTTGTGCTGCTAGACAGAGTAAAGCTGTAAATGTTGTATATGGATAATGTGGAAGAAGAGCTACATGGATAGATTTGCCTTTGCCATGTTAGGCAGGCTTGTCTTTGGAATGGTCTACCCTGACCAGCTCATTGGCCTTTTTCATATAATTTATCAAACTGAATAATAGAGCAAACATAAATTGAAAGCAAGCATGCTACTTGGTTTATTTACAAAGCTAATAGAAATGCAAAAAATACAGTAATCAAATTACATTCTCAAGTAAAAATGAATCAATAGATTAATAGCTTCAAAGTGCTTCCATACCAAATTAACACAATAAGCAATCAAATCAAATGATGAGGCTGTCACTTTCACTCTCAGTCCTTGTCACTAATGAAGTTATGCTAAGAGAATCAGAAGAAGAGTTGTTTTCAGACCACAAGTGTCTGGCATCCAACCCAAAACACTCCTTTCACTTGTCTGGGGAGCAGCACAGGTCACACCACCTGTTTGGTCTGGACTTCAACCATTACCAAGCAAGAATGAGAGAGGTGAGCAATATTCTCTTTCAACATAAGTACTGCTCAGCTATCCCGGAGTAAACAGTGATTCTTGCCATTACATTTTTTTAAAGCCCTGTGGCTGTTTCAGGGAGATGGGTGTCATCACCAGTTCCCCTGTCCTTGCACACAGTTTGTGGGATAGTAGATCCACCCTCTAGCACAGGTGGGATTGCTAAATACTGCATGATGGCAGCTTCAGAGCAGCTTTTGTCCTCAGCAGAACTTCCTGACTAACTCAGCAGCAGGCTGACATCATTTATTTTTATGACGCTGTGAAAGGTGTTTCTCCTTGAGCTGTACACAAACATTCATTTGTAACTGGGGGAGGAAGGTGGCAAGTGGAAGAGAGAAAATACATGGATTAAAGTCAACCTGGAAGTGGAGCAATTCAGCGAGGAACCTGCAGCTGTGTCTAGGAGCTGAGCAAGTGCACTCTGACCTGTGCTGGACCCTCCCCAGGGGCCAGGAAAGTGCCCACTGGCCCAGACTTGATTCACTGCTGCTGACACACAAATTAACAGGACACAATATGGAAAAATAGAGTACTGGAGAGCGTATTGCTCAACAATCCCCAGGTAAATGTGCACTAGGAGAGGCTGTGTTTTCTGATGACCACGGTATTCCCTTCCTGAAACAAAACTGAACTCCAGTGAGTGCTGGGGACAAGAAGGGCTGGATTTATCCTCCATAGGGCGATGCTGAGAAAATGTTTCTGGATGTTTCTGTCACTAAAATATCTCACTAGGAGAGTACAAAGGCAGATACTAGTGAGTTTATCAAAAGAAAGAGCTTTCAACCCATCAGGGAGCAACAATGTGCTGTCCAAGGAATATGAAGATAAGCTACTCTAATTTCATGCTGTGTTATTTTATTCCATAAGACAAACTATTACTTGCTTTCATAAATTTATAACGATGACCATACAAATTATGGTTTGATGTCACAGTCAGTCTCTTGGCTTAGCTAGCAGGGGAGAGGAAAGGTAATTGCAAAATGTACAATGACAATAAAACAGTAAAGCTAGGTGGTTATGTTAGCCATTATTTCTGATGTGTGAATGTTTCCACTACAGCTAATTTTCGAGAGGAAATTGGAAATTTCTTCCAAAGAAAAATCCTTCCTGGAATCCTAATAAGGGCCAGAGGAAATGGGTGGTAAAACCTCTCATGGCAAGCTGGGTGAGCAGCATGAACGAGCAGTAGCAGGGAAGTTTGCTGGGATGTCACTTTTGCTTCCTGACAGCTTCAAGGAGAGGATGTGAGTCAAGGATCAACGGTGACCAGAGCAGGGACCAGCCTGGTGGTCCTTGCTGTAGCGTTGCAGTCTTCAGTCTTCAAACAATGCAAGAAATCAGTTCAACAACTCATCTGAGTGGATCAACACCAGCAACAAGAGTAAATTTCTAGCAGATAGTGAGAGGAAAGCCCCCACATCAAATCTGTGTGGGTGGTTAGCAGGAGTGCAGTGACCTGCTTCTTTTGGGTATTGTTCTAAAGTGTTGGGAAATCACAGAGGACAACTTCTCTGGGACAATGGCATTGACTTTAGTAACTCTTTAAAGTGAAGATGAGCCAACAGAAGGTGGGTTGTGGTACAAAATAAAATGTTCTAGGGTGTTCTGACCATTGAAATAGGTGCTTGTTTAACATGGCTGAGAATACTGTTATTAAAATAAATATTTGTTGCTAAGATACCCTGTTATTTCAATAGCCTTGAAATCTAGTTTGTGTCGTTAGACTGGAGGTGCAGATATTTTATAAATATGTCATTGCAGGGATTGCAGGCAGACCTGGGAGGCAGGGAGGGAACTCCTCAAATACTAATAAGAAATAAAACAGCTGCTAGCAGCAGCTCTGACCTTCGGGGCAAAACTATCCTTGGAAAGCAAGCAGCTTGCTGAGTGGGAGGAAGAGCAAGAAGGAAAAACAGTGGTAAGAGAGAAGAGAGAAAAGGAACAGAATGAGCCACAAGGGAAGGCATCAAACTGCCTGATAAATGCCACCTCATTTAGGCTTTGTTCACATCAGCCCTGAGGAAGAGTAGCAGAGGCAGAACCTGGAAACAGAGGGGTGTTCTTCTGGCAGCCAGAATTCCTCACCTTTACCACAGGACACTGAGTCTGCCCTGGGCTGGTGCCATGAGCTGGGGCCCCGTCAGTGGCTGGAGCACCATGGATGTACTCCTACACTGGGACTGCCAGAGTGGGCATGGTCCAAGCACAAACAAGCACCCAGATATCAGGTTCTCCTCCAGAGCCTGGCTGGGCACTGGCACAGGCTCCCCGGGACAGGGGTCAAAGCTCCAAGCCTGACAGCTCACTGTTTGGACAGTGCTGTCAGACACATGGTGGGATTCTTGGGGCTGTCCTGTGTGGGGTCAGGAGCTGGATTTTGATGATCCTTGTGGGTCCCTTCCAACTCAATATATTCTATGATCTAATTTAGGTCAGCAGCAGCCTGCTTCTCAGGTCTCTAGCCCATGGTATAGAAACATTTATTCCAGCCTTCCTAAAGAAAATTCTCTCTACCATTTAGAGAGGGTAGAAGGCATCCCCAGAAGCTTCTAGATATTAATTCAGCATCTTTGATTGAGCATCTCTCTTTCTCTCCATTGAAAATTTAAGAAGTGAGTAGGAAATGCTGGATGACTCATTCCACCAGAGGTACTGCTTTTCTGAAGAGGATCAGCAGCTTTTTAAAGAAAAGGCAGTGGCATTAGCTCATCTTTTTCTTCATCTTCCATCTCACCATATAATAAGACTAGGGGGTGGAAAATGTGCCTTGAATGAAAACAGCTTTGGCTCTGTGCTTTCCTCAGCCCGAGAAGATCTGGTTTTGTCTGATATGAGAGCATGCCAACCTCAGCATGGAGGGGAGCCAGGGAGGGAGCGAGAGGAATCTTCTGTCCCTCCTGTTGGCAGGGGATCTCTCTGCTATCCTTAAAGGGGTCTAGCTCTCAAAGCTCATGGGGCTCAGCAGGAAAGTTAGCAAGAGGCAGTCTGAGTCTCATCTGGGAAGCAGCAGGAGGCTCTGTTCCCTGCAATATGTCAGTAATAACAAAAGCTATCACTGAGCAAGACTCAGGGTGTTTTGGGACAAGGCACTGACTTCCCTTAACTGGAGCAATTTTGCTCTTGCCCGTTCTGCTTCTGGCTCCACCACTCTCACCTTCCAACCATAGACTGGTCAGGGTAATCAGAGATATTATTTTCCTGTTCAGGTGACTATCAGAGCACGTCCCAGTGTTGTACTGCCCCTGCTCACACAGGTCAGCACCAGAAAAGCCCCAGGTCTGCAGATCTCCTTAACAGCAAGCACAGAAAATCTTAAAAATACATCACCCCTCCCTTGCTAGAGACTGACTGAAAAGGGAAAGCATCAGGGTTGAGTCCTGGTTTCAGCCATGGAAGTCCTGGAGCAATACTGGCCCACAGAGGAAATTTACCACATATTCTCCCTATTTTTTTTTTGTGCTTTAGCAGATGATATTAACATCTGCATTTCTTAAGTCAACATATGCAATTTCGTTACAAAGGGCTTTGTCAGATGGTAAAACCCTTGCTGTAGCAGTTTAAGATGTTATTGCCTCCATCTGTGTGCTCTGTCCCTCTGTTCAAAGTCACAACCTTTTAAGAGCCAGCAGAAGGAGATGTGCACCCACCTACATCTGCTCCCATTCCCAATCCTGCACATTAAAGCCTTCAACTTCAACGTGGATCAAAATTTGGAGCCATCAAAGAAGAGGTGGCATTTCCTTCACCTCACATTGCTAAGGGGGCGATAACCTTTGTAACTGGGAGTGAGTGACAGCTGGATCTGGTCACACATTAAAGCAGTTGCTCAAGCTTCTCAAAGCTCATGTGTGGCAGTCGGAAGCTGTGCTGGCCCTAGAAGGACTTTTCTTGCACAGTACTGCAGGCACAGTGATTTGAACAACACAGTTTGCTCTCGGGTGTGTAGCTGTGTCACCATTTCTGCTCTTTGTGCTCCTAAAGAAAGCAAAGCTATATTTTATGGGCAAGCCACACTATCCCAGAAAACATGAACTCTTGCCAGTGTAGCTGGATCAGCACCAGAGGCTTCTGCTGACACAGTTAAGACAGTCAAGGACTATTCTGCTTTTCTCTCCTATCAACCCACCAGGGTGGAAAATATCTGTTGTAGAGAGCAGAATAAGAGAAATCACAATAGTTTGTCTTTTCTGTGGTGCTCCAATTTAAACAGGACCACGTGGGCAGCATCCGTGGGTGCAGCTTTACTGCAGAGATCGATTTCAGCGCCCTGAAGAATTTGACCAGTGGTAATGTAGCATGGCTTTAAAATTAGAAAACCCAATTACAGCCAGTCTATATCTGCACAGCTTCTGCTGTGGTGGTTGGGGACACCAGCCTGTTCACATGAGGGCAGAAACCTGCCAGAGATGCCCCATGGCCAGCCTTTGAAAACAAAATACTGGGCATGCACATGAAGAGGAGCACACAGTTACATGTAGCTGCTGTGCTGTCTGCTTCTATAACCATTTTTTTTACTGACAGAGAAGTGTTTCTGGCAGAGTATAAATACTGAGAGCAGTGCTGAAGGAGAAATATGTGGTTTAGCAGGGATGGCTAGTGAAGCACTTATGTCACCTCCTTGCAGGGTGATGGAAGTATTGTATTATTACTAACCTATCCTAGGAAATGGAAACTCTCCATCATTTTCCTTGTCCCTGTGCTTTAATAACAAGTGGTGAACCATATGATGTCCTCTACAGGCTAAGAATCTGTGGACAAATTACTAAATTCATTAAAGCCAAGTAGATAAAATCTTGATCCCACTGACTTCAGTGGAACCTGGATTTTACTTTATGTTCACAAACTTGCCTGTGTGTATAAACTCCTTTTGTACTATGCTCTGCTCTTGTGTAATAGTTAACTTACTTCCCAGTATTAATGTTTAACATAGATTTTTTTCTAAAAAAAGTAGTTTTTAATGTAGAGCTAATTGATTCCAGCTCTGCCCTGAATTGCTGGTAACTGGACCATACTTCCTTTGCAGAGGGGTGATGCATGGGGATGTTATTATCTGACCCCAGGACTGGGGGCAAAGAATCCACTGTGTCATTGCCCATCATTCCTGCAGCTGTTTAAAGCAGTCAGCAGTAGTGGGATATTCCTCCATTCCCCACTGGTGGTAGCTTGTGCTCACCTTCCAAAGGAGGGAAGAACAGCCCATTTTGCTTACCACTGGAGATAGTGTTCAAAGATAGGCACTTTCTCATCTTGCTTCTCCTATAAATCCTCAGCAGCCTTGGGCATTTCACTTCTTGTCCCTCTCCTTTTTCTCAAATTTATAAACAAAGGATAATATTTATACAACCTTTCAGCTGTTGTGATGGCTATTAATTACTGTTCAGGCTCTGAAATTAATTTATGGTGCAAGTACTAAGTGTCACTTAATTATTGAATTTCAGAATTATTTGACTCTATGGGTTATTTTAAACTCTTGTTTCTTAGTCTATATAGAAAACATATCTATTTGTTTCAGTCTGCAAAAGTCTGTGTTAATGGCAAAAGATATCTATTACTTGAAGCTGGATGTTACAGAAATATGAAGCTTTCTGGATGCCTAGAAAACAGAGTAATGTTTGCACCATCCTCTATACCCACTACTGCACCTTCTTTCTTCCTGTCTCCTCCCTTCCTTTCTTTGCACTGAATGCTGTGGTTTTCCCACATTAAACCTACCTGGAGTTTCTGCCTGTCTGCAAACAGTTTGGTCTTAATATTAATCTGACCCCAATCTTACCTTCAAAACTAATTGAATTCCTGTCTTCTAAACTCTTGACAATTCCTAATTTCTTTTCAAGCTAAGAAAAACAAATGCTGAGTTTTTTTAAAATGATTTATGACTGAAAATCCTTGGGGATTTGGCTGAACTCTGTGTGGAGGGCTCAAATAGAGGGTTTGTATATTGTCAGATTATGTCAGTCATGGTTGCACTGAATGGATGTTGCTTGGTCTGTGTCTGTCTTCACTGACCCATGACGTGGATTTTGTGTGTGTGTGTGTGTGCTCATGGAAAGAGGCAGAGAGCTGCACTTCTCCCAGTTTTGTCCTGCTCCCTCAGGAACATGGAGAAAAAGCAGTGCCTGTGCTCCAGGGACCATGGGGAGACCATGGGGACCTGTATTTGCTGTCTTCCCTGTGTATTTTCTGTATTCCCCACTGTCATTCTCATACATCCTCTGCCTGATGTGTGCTGGTTGTTTCCATGGTCTAGAGAAGAGCAGCATTTTTATCTGTGAAGAATTCAGAAGGACCTCATTCCTCATGTATCCAGCAGACAGGGACAACAGGATCCTAATATTTGTGGCCAGTTAAAAGAAAAAAAAACCCTCATACTCCAAAAGTCATAGGGAGGATTTAGGGGAATAGATGAGAGCTGCATGCTCAGCTGCTCGTCTTTAAAACCTGATAGGATCAATGTTCAGACAGCAAAAGGTTGTAATAAATTTCTCTACTGGATATTTCTCTTCTCCAGCCAGTTTTGGTGAGTCTACAGAGGCTAACTCAAGAAATGCCCATAATTTCTCAAATTCTCCAACCCGTGTGCTGCCATTAACTCTATTCAGGGAGCACTGGATAATATCTGAAAGGCTCAGTGACCACCTTGTGCCAGCCAAACAGCACAGCTGCTGCAGATAAATCTGAGGAAAAGGAGGCCAGTGTGTTTATAGCAGAGTGGAGGGAGGACCAGGAATCTCCTCAGATTCTCTCCTAACCCAGCTGAGGTCCCCCTGCCTCAGGGGAGGCAGGATTCAGGATGCTAAAAAGCCATGGCCTCAGGCAGTATCTTTTTCCAGAGGACCTGTGGGATAAAAATAAAAATGTAGAAAGTTAAGGAGCAGCACAGAGCCATCAACCAGTTCCTCTGGCCTAGTCCCTGAGGAAGAGGCCAGAGAGGCAGACCCAAATGACCATTGCTCCACCCTTGTCTTGATTTATGCACAGAGCCAAAAGTCAGTTATTTTTCTGTGGGAAAAAAAAAAAAAATCTGTACTATATTTTTCATTCTAGAAAAGCCAAAGTACCTGGAAAGGGCTTTCTTCTCTCCACTAGAGGGGTGGTTCTGAGCAAGCTGAGAATGGTAAGCCTGGGGAGAGGAAAAGCCTTTAACTATATAGGAGCAAAAATGAACTGATGGCAGCCAGTTCTCTAAGCTTGTTAGGAGAAATGCATGGAAAAGACAAGAACAAAATAGGAGACAAAAATAGCTGTATACTGTCCCCAGTAGCTACAGAAAAAAAAAAAAAACAAAACAAACCCAATACTTTGAAATAGTAAAGCTTCTGTCTTGCTGGTAAGATAAAACCAAGCAAAAGGGTTTTCCACTAGAAAATGAAGGGATGACCAGTTGAGAAGTGGGTGTCTTGGATGGCATTTTATTTTTTTCTTGGCATGACAGTTACTGTGCAGAGTCTTGAGGTATGCATCACGCTGCAGTAGGACAAATAGTTAAATGGGTCTGAATAATTAAGCACATCTGAACAGAAAGGAAGGACTGCTGGAGATTGAAAAATGGGAAATTGTTATTCCACAGAGAAAAGGTTTGCATAACAGTGAGAGCAACTCTTTATACATTCCCAGCATGTCCATGTAGCAGCTCCAGCAGTAATGTAGTAATCAGTTAGAGTCAGGGTGCATTTGAGCTGTTACAAAATACATGGTTTGATTTGGTTCCAAGCTCTTCTCTTGCTTATGGTTTTCCATCAGTATATAATATTCTGCCTAACTGTATTTTAATGGCACACTATGGACAGCTCTGTACTCTGCTGAAAACAAAATATTTAAACCAAGAACTGCGAATTTTTAACCCATTCATATTTTATGGCTAAGTTTATTGAATTTTTTATAGCACTCCAATCGTTTTCTGCAGAGGTCACGGTGTCCTTTTGCTGATAGGCAGTATAACAAGCAGGTCCATTATAATATGGCCCCTTCTTCCAAAGTCTGAAATATGGCAGCTATGAAATAGAAAGGTAGACAACAACAGGGACTTTCCCAGAGACTTTGAGGGATCAGACATTAATTATTTGTAACACGGGCAGAAATGTGCAGTGGTTAAATGTGCAGTGGTTATTGCTACAGCTTCATACTGGTGCCTGAGTGGATTCAGTCACTGGCCTCAGCCTCAGCTGAGTTCAGCATCACACAGAGATGGATTCACGGGTCACTCCAGCTGGAGAACACTGTCCAGCCCACTTCCCAGAACCTCTGAACTGCTTTCTAGCCCTGAGCGTGTAGAGGCTGCACATGAAGAAAAATAAAGCCATTCACAGCTGGCACGCTGAGGAAGCTTGGAAGACAAGCCCTCTGACTCTGCTGCTCTGCCACTGCCACAGAGCCACGAGGCTGTTCCAGCTCCTGCACAGCTGCTGCTGCAATGCCCAGCAACAAGGCTACCAAAAGCTATCATTAGCAGCACTTAAACACAGCAGTTGGGAAGCAGCATAGGGAAACACAAAACCTCTGATTGCAGGAAGCTGGGATAAAGTCCTAGCACCCTGGGAGAAAGCAAAGCCTGTGTTCTAATATCCCCTTTCAGAACAAGTCAGGCTTTCAGCTGCTGGGGTGGCATGTGGCTGAGGATGCCATTAATAGACAGGGTGTGACACCTCACTGCAGTCTCATCTCCAGGCTGAACATTACTCGGTGAGCATGTCATCTGCAGTTAAACAGGACACAAGCAAGACTCTGTGTCAGAATATGTTCCTGGATGGCACAGTCATGGAAGTGACCACCTGTCAGCTGTGCACATTTTGGGAATGTGGCAGCAGGTCTTTGTCAGCTGAGAGGGCACGTGACAGAGCATCAACCTGTGATGCTGTAGCCATGCCTGTAGCATGACTAAGAAGGGATGTCCATAGACAAACTTGGCACATTCTAATTCAGGACAGGGCCAGACTTGTTTCAAATCGTGTGATGCCCCATTTAAAATAATTTTAAACCAATTTTTTAGTTCTTGGTAAACCCAAACTTCTGGTTTATGTGGATGTAGCTATATTTTTGCAAACAGCAATTGTCCCTTCTATCTTCTTGGGGCTTTCCATTTTGTACTGATAAACACAAACCAAAATCTCATTAGTGTCTTCTGAAAATAGTTCACAGAGTTGTGGTTTCCATCAGAGCAGCTGATTTTGCATTCCAGGCTCAGTGGGCATCACACAAACCAGCACAGGGGCTTGGCACAGCAATACTCACCACTTCCAAGATGATTTGCCTGTCAGGCACCCATGCAAATGGCATTGTGTCTGTGATAAGCAACTCATTATCCTCTCTTAAAAGCCTAAACCACTTTCTGATTAATTCAGGAGGAACGGATAAGGGCCCTGTCATTTTACATTACTTAATGCTTTCCATTACAAAAGACCATCATGACGTTTCACCAGAAAGTTTCATATATTCAGTGTTTTGCCATAGGCTGAGGGGAGCTGGATTTCATCATCAGCAAAGTCTTTTGGCTGAAAAAGTGAAATTCTTGCTTGGTTTTTGTGAAGAAATATATTGTCCCCAAAATATCACCCTTAATTTTAATCTTTGGGAAAGACTTGCTTCCTTGCCAGCCATCAGCTTTCTGAGGATAGGCTGTGGCTGTAGCAAAACCACTGATCTTGCTCCTCTTGGGAGGCCTCAGTGTCTCTGCTGAAGCAGTCAGTGATGAGAAGAGAGGTCAGGGGCTTTCCCTCTCCCTGTACAATCACACATTATTCTGAGCCCTGTACACAGCAGCAGAATATCTTCTTTTCTGGGACACCATGTTAAACAGCAGGATTCCCTCTCCTCCCTCCCCACACTGCAGGGCCCTCCTGTCTCCAGAAGGTGACCAAGGAGTCCTGGTGTACCCATTCCCCACCTGGAGGGGACACTCAGGACTCAGTTCTGCTGTCCAAAGACAGCCTGTGCTATTTCAGACACCCTCCTCTCTCCTGCAGACTTCTCTGGGGCTGAAGGAAAAGCAGGAGACCCACAGCCTTCTGGAGGGGTGGCTGGAGAGTAAATGGGGTTCCCTGGAGTGTGTAATACTGTGTTCCCTAATACTGATTAGGGAACAGATTCAGATGCTCCTCTTTATCTCCACTTTCAGACACTTAAACATACCTATCCCCACTACAGGCACCTGCAGGTTGAGTGAATATCTCAGGTCCTGTTACTGTCACTGGAGAGCCATTTAGTAGGACCTGGAGAGCTGTGAATTCACCAGACATCCCATTTTAGGGGAGTGCTGTAGACCACAATGACTACAGTGCCAGGACAGGTAAGAGTTTCACATGTAGACACGTTAAATGCTATTCTAGCAACACCCAAATTTTGGTGTCTGGGTCTGGCGGCAAGTCCCATCCTCTGTGTCTGTGTCTGGAGTTCAGGTTCTTCTCACAATGACAGCAGGTTGCTACAGTTACATATAATTTGTTCTTCATCATTTTCCACTCCAGGGGTAAAAAATGGAGAATTACATTTAAAAACAGGAGCATGCAAAAAATTTATGTTAAGAAACAAGTTGCAAAGTCAGATACTTGAAAATTAAAAGTTCTGTATGCAGAAGTCATTCTGCTAAGCTTAATTCAGTTACCTTGTGAATATATTGCAATTTTCCACATTTTACAGCATTAGAATTTTTCGTATGCACCTCTCTCTTCATTTTGCATTTCACATTACTTTCCTCCTATGTATAACAATACATTATTAATATAAATATAGCAATTCAAATGTATTACAAATATCTCTGTACAAATTTTGTATTTATTTAGGCTGCATAGTCAAGTGCTTGAAAGGCAGGAAATGCCAGATGTACGCACTGCAAGCACAGCGAGATATATTCTCTATCCCAGAAATCTTATGAATCAAATTAACACCAGGTGAACCATCTGCCACGGGGATCGGATGGGAAGACAAAAATAATAGTGACCAGGACATGTTATATAACCTAGGTATGAGCACTGAGAGGAGATGAGTGATTGCCTTTGTTTTCTTCTAAGAGGTTTCAGGAGACCTCTTGGCCCTGATGCTGTCGACATTCCTGGAATAATGTTCTGCATATTGCACATATCCCTGGATCTTCTGAAATGGCATCATCAGAAGCAGCGTGCCAGTGGGGGCTCAGAGATGCCTTTCTCCAATACTTGTTAACAGACAAATTCCTGGTGTTAGGAATTTACAGTACTAAGTGGGAGTTCATCTAGCAAAAGTGCTGCAAGTTTAAAAAAAAAAGGATATTTCATGTTACAGAACAGGACTCTGGGCTCCAGGATCAAGGGTAGCCTACCCTGGGCCCACTGTCCTGAAAAGCCAGGGCCTTGCTGTGCAGATTCTGCCCTGAGTGGCCTCACACCACTTGGGAGCTGGCACATATGTGGATTAACCTTCTTCTCCATGTTCAGTGTTATTTTCAGGGGTAGATATCTGAACATGGGTGTGTGCAACAACACGGAATGTTGTATGCAGAGCTGTGATCCCATTCTTTGGGTCTTTGTCTCTCACTTCCTGCTGGCTCTAGTGACAGAGAATGACACTGACACTGCCTACTGTCCCCATATGGGATACTTTAGACGTTGAGGAAAGAAAAACGAGGAGATAAAATGGAATTAGATTTTTCATTTGATCTCCTTGCCAGCTGTTCCACCAGGTCATTACCTCTGATACAACACCCAGTCTGTGTGATGCCTCTGTTTTTATGCTCATGCGAAAATATCTCAACAATGTGAATGTAGAAAGAGACAGTAATGTGACTCCATGTCCCTTTACCAGACTGGCTGCAGGCCACTCTTTTGCCCCAAATGCATCTTTCTCCAGCAGGCTCTGTAGAGCATCCCAAGCTGCTCAGTGCTACAGGTTTCTGATGAAGGCACTGGTGGAAAAGTAGGCTCCTGAAGAACATTTGGCTTTTCAAAAACTGTCTGGACTGGTTCACCAATCTGTTTGCTAATTTCAGATTCAGATTCATGCCTCTTCTGTGGGATCCAGGGATATTCCCCAGCTTCTAGTTCTCTGTGTGTGTGCTTTCTTCCCACTTTCAGACCTGAGGCTGAATCACAACTTGGATATTTGTCAGCCCCCGTCTCCACATTCCAAAAGCTTGCAGGAACTATCCAGAGAAGGAGCAGTGACACGCTTTCCTGTCCTTTTTTTTGAAAGAAGAGGAGAGAGAGCAGGCCTGCAGGGCTCACCAGCATGGCCTGTGCTACCTGAGTACCACCCTGCCATGAGCGCTTCAAACTCTGCACAATCTGTTCCCAATTTCTGGTGTGTCAGATGATTCATAACACAGAGGAGAAGAATAAATATAGATGGCAACTCTGGCCATGCTGCCATTAATCATCTCAGAGTATTGTTGTCCCACCACACTCCTCCCACTGGCTGACACCCCTCCAGGGTGTTTGTGTCTCATGGGCTGGTGCAGCAGAGGGCTGAGCAGGGGTGAAGCCGTGTCCCTGCACATTTGTGGTTCTAATAACCAGCATGCTCCCTCATTACTCCTGGAAACTCTGCAATCCCACGTGCTGCCATCTGCTCCAGGCTTTTTGGTGGTGTTGCTGTATCCATGTGAGAGCAGTGCACACAGCTCATCCTCCGACTTGTGTCAAATGCTGCTTTCTTTCCAGTCCAGAAGGAGGAACTGTTGGAAGGGTGTGGAGATCTTCCCTTTCCTGGTTTCTGAGACTATTGAAAAAATATCTTTTCTGTAATGACCACAACAAAATTCTCTTTTCCTTCTCTTTTATACACACCACAAAGCACACCCCTTGCCCTAATATTTCTTTGGAGCACACCGTTTGTTCCTATTACTCTTTGCTGCTGTTAGTATCGATCACTATGGTGTTTTTTAAGTTTCCTTGTTCCAGTAAGTGGAAAAAAAAAACACCACTTCTCTGACCTTTATAAATGCTTTTCTTAGCTATTAGCATAACTCAATGTGCAAGATGCAAAACGGGGTGGAAGAAGATACATCTGTGCTGGTTTGTAAACGTGAGGTCAAATGGGTGGAAGAAAGAAGTTATATGAATAGAGAGGTGTGAATTTATCTTCTTTATGCTGTTTGTTGTATGCATTCCACCATGTCTCTTGGCCTGCGCAGGAACAGGCAGGTCCACACTTACCTTACACGGTGCCATTAGCACTGGAATATTCTCTTTAATAAAAAACTTTAATTACCCTAATGACTTCAACACAAGCTGCCTAGCAGGGAGTTCTATAACTGCAGGATTTTTGTCTAACTTAATTGGCACTACTTTTAAAAGCACCCCTAAGCCACCCAAAATGTCATTAGTTAAAAATGTGATTTTTCTGTGTTTGGCAAAAAATGGAGGAAGGCATTTCCTCACTGCAGGTGTGTTGGAGCTTCCCTGTGGTACCTTCCAATACATCACTCCCCAGGAAAGTGCACATTTCCACAGAAAAAGGCTACAGCAGTGTCAGTGCTGAAGCAGAATGGGAAGGAAGGAAGAAACAGATTTCTTTTTAAACATGTGTATAGTTCAACTGGCTAAAATGGCTTTCAGAAAAAATGCAGACAAATTCCCTTCCTTATGAGGCTGAGTCAGAGGAATTGCTAAGAGAATTAGTCTGAAAATTCAGAAGTGAAATTACAAATTTAATAGAATATATCCTGGAGACTTCACAATTGAAATATTGTCCTATAAGTGCTAATAACATATTTACCATTGCTTTCTATCCAGGCCAAAGAAAAGTGAAGGGGAAAAAAAAAAAGAGTGGGAACAACAACACTTCTGTGTGATGCAATGCTGTCTCTCCTAGCTGCCAGCAAAAGCAACACTTTGAGTTTTGGTTGATAATTCAGCTGGGAGATTTTCAAAGCCATTTACTGATTAGCAGAATAACAACTGTAACATAAATAGCAACACAGAGTAAACAGAACAATAGAGGGAGAAAACACAACATCTCCATAAGAAAACTTTGCACCTCACTGGCAGCCAATTAAGCGCCTGGAGTACAACAGTCTGTCCCTTACCTTTGCAGCCACCACACCCAAGAAATTCAAACACGAGCTTCAGGAAAATGCGACAAGATGTGAACTGGGCAGATCATTCACATCCCATCTTTTCTGGGGTGTTGGAAGTGGACCTTTCTCTGTCTCCTGAACGGATGTTGCAAAGCAAAGCTGTTGTTGCCGTGCTGTTATTACCCTTTTGTGATGCCTTCTCATTTCAGACTCAAAATGGCCCACACCTATTTTGAGATCTGCTTTCTGTATTTATTAATTTATACCTGTGGTTTTTTGCTCACATCATCCTCATCCTTGATCATTTCTACCTACAAACAGGTTGTTTCCCCATGGCTCCCTGCCTTACCTGGCTAAAAGTCTTCAGGTGCAATTGTTTGTGAGAAATGCTTTTGTGCAGAAAACCCATCCTGCATGGGAGGGGAGGAGGAAAGACATAATTTATTTTATTTGTAATATAGTTCCTCTATTGTTGCTTTTGCAACCTATTGATCATTGTTAATATAAGTAATTTATTTTCCCTTTGAATAAGTTGACAGTGTCCAGAATAGAAGTTGTGTTTATCATAAACTTGGAGATGCTGGAGGCACGAGGGACTTAGTGGTCTCTAAGACTGTCTCTTGAGACAGAATTTCTAACAATCCATTACTCTTTCCAGGTATTTGTAACAGCTAGTGAGCCTTAAAATGCTCAACCTCAAAAAAAAAAAAAAAAAAAAAAAATTAAAAAAAGGTCTGTGATATTTTCTTTACTTCCCTTCCTAGAGGTAAAAGTGGCAATAGGAGACCCAGGCTGCTTTCAGCTCATGCCTAATATAGGAAAAATCAGAGATCTCCAGAGGTTTCACCAGAGCAGTTTTCTCTCAGCTCTAATCAGTAAGAATGAGAAAAGAAGATATTTGCAGTTGCCTGCTGGGTCCATCATTTTTCATTGTTAGTGGACTACAATACCTGTGTTCACAGCACAAGAATGCAGCCAACAGATCCTAGACATACCATATATTTCTGGGGTTTAGCAACCCATAAAAGTGGAGCATAGCATCTGATTTATCTCAGCAAATGGCTCCAACTGTTCTCAGGAACATATTTTTTTCATCAAAGGAGGTGTTCCCTAGTTTAAGTCTTGATTTGAATCTCCTTGCCCAGGGATATCTTTACAGAACTATTTATAAAATATTATCCACTTCATAAATGCATTTTGAATGCTTTGTTCACGCAGTGATTCTCTGAAAATCATTGTTTCTTCCCAAAGGAAACTAGCAGGATCATTAGTAATTGCTGAAGTATCATACAATGCACAACCTCATTTTCTGGCCTAAGCAAATTATTGGAGTTTCATAAATGCTCAGTCACTTGTGTTATTATACTATACTGACCTGAAAAGACCACCAAGAAGAAAGTAAATGACCCATAGAGGGACGGAAAAATATTTACATTCCTGAATGATCTGTTATTTCACTTGCTTACTGCCTCTGGTGTTGCTTCTCTCATGTGTGAATGCAAAGGATGCCTGGGCCCTAAGTCCCTCAACATATTGATAAGAGAATGATGACAAGCAATGATGTTATAAATACCTGACATTTATCTTGGCCTGGTTTTAAATAGTGGAGTCAAACTTTACTCATCTGCAACCATCCAGCACAGCTGTTTTATGGTCACTCCCTTCTTCCTCTCCCACCAACTTTCTTTTTTGGCCTCTGAAGCCTAAATCCTGGCATGACACAGAGATGAAAAATCTTCAGGCTGGTCTCCATCAAAAAGAATTCTACTGGTGTTCATAGGCCTCCATAAATCACTGGACAGCCTTCTTCCTTCCAGAAAGGAAATCTAAAGAGGAACGTCACAGATACATATTTTTGATTGTTTAACACTTAGTTTTAACCAACAGGTGAATGCACTGGAAAGACAAGGCAGAGATATATTAGAGGGATTATTTTTCTTCAGGTGGGAAATACTGGTCTGGCAAAACTGAATTATTTTACTTGTACATATGGCTTTCATTAAAATATTTGCAAAATATGTTGAAATATTCTGTTCTTACCTTTTTGCTTTTATATTACACTGTTATTTTACATAAATGCAAAATGAAGTCTAATTTAATGAGCCCAGAGGAAACTATTTGACTTTAGTGCTTGAATGTTTGCCATCATGAAAAAAAAAATATAAAATCAGTGGAAGTCACTTTAATTTATGATTCAGAATGAAACCAAAATTTGAAATCCTGCAGCTTTCCTGAGGATGGGTTTCTGGTTTTTGGCTGCCCCAGTTCTGGTCTTATCATGGCACAGAACTGGGACTGAAGGGGTGCAGCACATGACATGGCCTGAGCTCTCTGCTCTGTACCACAGCATCCAATAAACAGCAGCATCCTTGGAAAACTTCTTTTTAACTCATTTTAGTTGCTTTTTCTTTTCTTATTTACTATTGGTGGGGCTTTTTCCTTTTATTTTCCCATCTTTTTCTCTTCCAGGGTCTTTTTCCACAGTCTTGTCTTGCTTTTTCTTTTTTCTCTCTTAAATGGTTTGGTGAGTGTGATGCTCTCTATTGGCAGTCCGTATGTGGGTTAAAGAACGAGGAGAGATGCTTTGCCCTTGCCTAGGGAAGGGTAAACTGCCTAAAATTTCTTCTGGGAGACTTACTTGAATCCCTGCAGGAAGGTGGAAACATGGGTGATATATGACTAAGCTATTTACTGGCTTAAGACTTTTATCAGCATGTAAATGAAAGACAGTGAGTGTCTCTTTCAAACGTCTACAGTTCATTTGGACATATTATCAAAAAATGAGCAATGAGAAAGAGATGGGAACATGGCAGAGAGAGGCAGAGACTGGGATGTGACCGGTGTAGGAATGAGTTATCTGAAACCTCACCGAGGGATGTGATGCAGACTTTACTTTGTGACCCAAGGAAAGCAATTTGCACGTTTTCAAAGCAGCCACTAACTTCAGGAGACCAAATTGAAACAGTGTGAGAGGAATTTCTCTCACTGGAGATGTCCATATGTGGGCTGGTCACAAATCCCCTATTTACAGCCGGGAGAAAGCAGCAGCTGGGCTTAAGATATTTCCCTCTTGTTCCTACCAGAACAAAATGCAGTTCTCAGAAATGCCTGTTTCTACCCCCAGCCTACACAGGGAGCCAACACGGCTCACCCATGCTCAGCTATCAGCAGTGCAGGGTCTGGAGTTAGGTGGGAAGCTGCAGCACCTGCCCTGCAGCATCTTGTTGGATGCAGCTGCTGAGTGGTTGCAAACCCCCTAACCTCAGGTGACACCTGTACAATGGGTGTGTTGGAAGCAAAACCATTTTCTTGTGATCTTGTACATGGATCTTGTAAAAAAAGAATTAAATCTAACAGCCAATTGGAAGCAAAACTGTTTTCTTGTGATCTTGTACATGGATCTTGTAAAAAACAAAATTAAACCTAACATCCTGGATTTTTTTTTTTTTTCTAAGGGAAAATATCCACTCAAGGTCATGCTGCTTCAAGATTCTTGAATGTCAGAGTCAAATAAAAAAAAAAAAAAAAAGCAAGTGAGAAATTTGCTATTAGGAAATCACAGATACTGTTAAGGGCCTCAGCCATTGTGCTGTTCCTTTCAAAATATAAATCCTTAATAAAAAATTGCCTTGTTTTTAGAATTACAGCAAGGGACAAGTAAGATCAGCATTTAATGGAGGTACTCAGTCTGGAAGTTTCTGTGTCTTCCAAGTTACTGTTTCTTGTATTCATACATAGCCATAAAACTGTTACAGGTCTTAAATAAGAAACAAGAATCCCTAAAACATTGTAAGGTGTCAGAACAGAGAAAAAAAGGATAGAGAAAATTCAGACAACACTCCCTACCCATTCTACCTATCTTTCCTGGCATATAAGAATCTTGAAAATATTAAAGAGAAACATCTTAGTTTTTAAATAGCAATCCAGTGTCCTAATGCTCATCCCAGGCCAAATTCAGCCCTCATTTAAGTGATTGGAACACTCATGAAGTCAGGTCAGGAAATTCATGGAGTAAGGCTTATACCTGAATTTGGCTTCCTGTGTTAAATGGGAGAGCTCATTTGGTTTTTTTCCCCTAGGAGTGAAAATACAGTTTACAACCAGGATGTGATACATCCCTTCACAAATAATAAACAAATTCCCTGTGACAGAAGCTCAGCTTCACCAAACTGAGCTTTGTGCAGCACTCGAAAGAAAAAGAATAAAAAACTGCTCTAGCTCTAGCAGAAGCTGGGATGAACATGATGTGTACCTGACTTGTGGTTTGAATTCAGCAGGCTCCTCTCTTCTAACAGAAAAAACGGATCTCGCTTCCCCAGGCATATGGCAGCAACACATGCAATTTACATCCCAGATGGGATCTTTGTCAGGCAACCGTCCGACTAGAAAATGTCACAAGGAGTCACTTTATATACCCCTTATTGAGTGCAGAGACTTAGCATTCCCTTTTGTAGCTCTGTCCACAGCTCCAGGAGAGGTGCTTTTATTATAATTTTTATTTGTGCTGTATTAGTACCTGCAAGTTAGGAAGCACTGAAATGCCTCTGCCATCATGCTGTGAAAAATGAAAAATGTAGGATTCCTTCAGATGCCCATGGACTAATTTAGCCACAGATGAAACCAGTCGGAGTGACACATAATGAGAAAGAATGGGACAGGAAAAACAACAGTGTGTGGTTATCACATAATATATTTTATCACTCAGTCTCAAAGCTTGGAAAACATGGTAAGCAAAATTATCCCTGTTTCAAAGGTGGAGAAACAGAGGCATGAGCAGGTGACTTGTCAGTGCATGCCAAAGCAGTGACAAAGCTGGCATCAAAACCCCAGTCACAGGCCAGCCCTTCACACACTCTCATGCTGCCTCCTCCTCACATACTGGGTCCCATTTCAGGAGATCACGTCATGCCTATGAATAGCTCAGCCACACACATGTAAATGTGGGGGCAAAACACCACACAGAATGGGCCTTTTCATCTCCTTGGCCGCCTCTCCCATCATGCTTAATTGGCACTGCTGTGTAGGCAGCACAGTGAAAATGCCTGCAAAATGCAGATTTTAAAGACTGGTATGAGAAGGAGGAAAGCGTGTGTGCACTCAGTGGGAAACTGGATATCCAGGCCAATGGGGCTGGGATTTCTGGCATCACAGAGGATGGAAATCAACAGGGCATCAAAGTAAATAAATGGGCAGAAGGGGACGGGAAAAGAGAATATCTGTGTTTGATATATTTATAAGGAAGACAGAAGCAGAAAGGGCCAGAGCAGGGAAGACAAGGGAAGACAATTGCTTTATCAATGCACTGGCATTAGATTTAATGGGTTTTATACTAGGAAAGCCAAGAGTGAAAGGATTCATATATTCTCCTCACAGTGGACTATTACAAATACCATGTTTGGAACAGCAAGTAACTCGGGCTGTGGAAATTCATCTTACAGTGGACCTGAAAGGCAGGGAGAATGGTTAATGAGAGACCTCTGAGGTCAAGAAGAATGGTGATGATGAAGGGAAGGGAAGGAAGATCCAAAGGATGTTGATGTTTTAGCCTAAAAAATTACTTCCAGGTTAATGAATGGCTTTTATAAACTTATCAGAGTATGTGGCTGGAATGCAGAGAGGATGAGCAATGTACTGTGAGGTTCTCATTTCAGAGGAAGCAAGAAGAACAGAGGAAGCCATTGATGAGAAGCATTAAAGGAATAAACAGAGAAGTAAAAAGAGGTCTTGGGAGGCACAGGACTGCCAAAGCCACAGAAAGAAAAGGTTTCAGCAAGGGGACAAAACTGATGTCACCTAAGCCAGTAAGGAGGCTTATGACCTAAAGATATGGACTAGCTGGGAAAGAAGGGATCAACAATGGTGTATGTGCCACCTACCAAAAACTGCACAAGCAGTGAACCGCTGTTCATCCCATTTCACTTACCCTTGCCCCGGAGCACATGAGAGAACTTCAGTTGTGTGGCAAAAACTTTGTTTTGAAGTTGCCTCTTTTCACTGACCAACCTTACATCATGTCCTTCATCCATCCTGACAGTGACACCACTGTTAACACCACTGGCTTGACATGGCAGTGCCATGAAACCCAGATAATTGTGCCATGAAAACCCAAGTGTTTCACAGCACATCACATAGGCAATCTCTAGCCAGTAATTTGCCTGTAATAATAATTCCCTTAGCAGGAATTTGCAAAATCCGGAGAACTTGGTCTGGATGAGAAAATGTTCAGTGCAAACCTTGAATTTCCTGCAGTCATTAATCTGATGTTTTTCTTTTACCTCTTCTAATTATCCTGGTCCTTTTTAATGAGACTGTATATTAAGTCATTCTGGGCTTTACCTGTAAACTTGCATGCAGCAAGATTTTGATGAATGTTTTTAATAAAATTTCTTTGGTTTAGTCAGGCAGCAGCTGCCAAACACCTACGCCCAGCCTGCTGTCTTTCCATTTAGTCCAGTGAAACAGGTCAAGCCCCAGTCAAAGCCTCATTCCTGGGAGCTCACACTGGGCTATAAAACTGATAATGACATGAGGACAGTGAGCCCAGTGCTCAGACACAGTAATTGCTCAGCAGTCCACGAGAGAAATAATCACAGTATATAGATAGCAGCCAGCACAGGGAGACCAGAGAGTCCAGAAAAACAAACATATTGTTCTCCAAAGAAGACCTCTGGGTAACTTCTCTAGACTGGAATTAACCTTATGGATTCAGGTAATTATTCTCTGCCCTGACTCTTGTATGAGTGGCTTCAGAACCACCTCCCCGCTGTCTCCAGAAACAGCAGTCCACAAGGACATTTCAGATATTAATTGGAAAGGAAATGTTTGCCAAAGGTCAGTTCAAGTGGAAGAAAAGCCCCTTTCATTGTGGCTGGGGGAAGAGCAGAAAAAATAAGAATCTCAAGGGAGGCATAGCCAGCCTTTGTGATTTATTTGGTAGAAGGCAGGTGAGAATCAGTGAATCATCCCCCTCCTATTTATTTTTGCCCAGCCTTTACCAGCTTAACACATTTCTAGCCAGGACATAGATCACCTCAGCACAGTTTTCAAGACTGTCCTTTTTTTTCCCTACACTTATGCACACACATGATAAATCACTCTGCTGATGACTTGGTGTGGATTAGTGCACAAGAATGTTAAATCAGCGTGTGGAGTGGCTCATCTCACTTGCTGATGGCCAGCACCCGGTTCAATGCAAAATGGCATTCAGAGCTCAGAAGGGTATTGCCCTTGTATTTCACATGAGATCACAATGCCATTGGGGATGCAGAGACTGAAGTTTAAGAAGAAAAAGGATGGGAAATTATGAAGGACACATTGAAGGCTCCTGACAGTTCAAGGCAGATGCAGGAAATACATCATAAATGATTTCAGCAAGGTCATCTGCCACACTGGACATCTACCCCTTTGCTGTGCAGGCATTTCTCTACAGATCCAGACTTCTCTGGCAGCTCTCATCCTGTTACAGAATTTTTCCTCTCAGACAAATGCAGGATTGCTTTACTCTTATTTTTGTGGTTACAGACAATATATGACATAAATGGAGCATCACATTGCATTCATTATTTAAGAGTGGGGGTGTTTCTTTGTAAAAAAATTCTCATTTCAGGTCTTTGTTCCTCACTTTCTTACATTCCTGGGTCCTGGTAAGCTGGGAGATGCATTGGGGGTTTTAGGACCAACAGAAGGGAATGGGAGATGAATTGGGTAATTCTGACTGTGCTGAAAGTCTCTGAAAAACAGAATGAAGGTCCTGGCTACAAGGCAGTCACCTGCCAAGCACCTCAGTGCCAAACACTGGAAGTGGTTCCAGGGTGTTCAGACCATGAGCCCAGGTTTTCAGGCAGCCATGGACTCAGAGGTTTGGGATAGGAGGGACCCCAAAGCTGGTAGGCACTTGGGTCTCTGTCCCCTCACCAGGTAAATACTTGGGTCAAAGGATACATATTTTCCTCAGTAGCCTGCTGAAAAAACTCTAAGTAAAATTTCCTGAAAAAAACTGAGCTCTACTGTGAAAAACTGGCATGGCAAGGTGTTTTGATACTGTCACAACTGCAGATGGAAAAACTGCCCCCAGTTTTTGCAGAAGTTTTACTGCAAAGAATGTTCTGCTTAAACATTTGCTTAAGCATGTCCTGTGTTTGCTTCTGCAAGCAGCCCTTGTAATACAAGTTCTTTATCTTCATCCTGCTCTCAGACAACCAGGCAATCTGTGAGCAATGGCTCTCCAATAACTGGTTGAAAAAGAGGACTGCTGCAAGGAAAGGCACTCGCTACCTCTTTTGGAGACAGTCCAGACATTTAGTAGGTAGAGGCTAATCCAGTTAAGCCATGTAAGGCAAATTGTCTGCAGATTACCTTTTTAGCTGCCAAGCTAACAACCTACAAGGACCTCCTTAAATTTTTTTGTGCCTTTGACACCTGTTTCCCACAGGCAGCAGTAATCTTGAGGCAGCAGTATGTGCTTGCTTTCAGAGATGCTGAGTGCTTAAGGTTCATGCAATTTCTGTGAATTTATTTCTCCCAAAGCTTAGTTCCCATGTCTATAAATTAACCTTGCTAGTCAGCAGGACCCCAATTATTGTTACTTGCAATACACAGTGTTCAGAATAAACGTGTTTGTGATCCTTCTTCTGTCCACCTCAGCAACGGGGAAGAGTAGGAAAATGTACCATGGTCCTGAGCATCAGCAACGAGCCCTGGGAAACAGCTTTGTCCCTTTGCAGAATGGGGAAAGTCCTAAAAGTTACAGGTGAAACCACTTCTCTGCCTAATTATGGTGATCTCAGAGGGTCACCTCTGTGGGAGGGATGCTCCCATAGTCATCCACAGTGCAACAGTGGAGTTCTGTCCAGCTGCAGGGACAAGAAGAAGGAACTGGTGCCTTTTTCCTATAGTCAGAACTAAACCCCTCCAAGTGGCAATAACTGATTGCCCCCACAATTCAGGATCCATCCTGTCTTTAGAAATCTCTGATACAGGTTGGACATACTGCCCTCTCAGAACACAGAAAAGCTTTTCCTTGGCAGACCCAGTTATTCCTGCTATATGGACACCTAGAAGCAATTTGTGCATAGTCACTACAATATTCTTTCAGAGGAATTTATTTAACATGCTTTCCTGAGTCCTTAATTGCAGTCTTGTGAATTCTAGTTACTACCCAGAGCAAATCAACAGTATTGCTGGGACAATAACTATAATCCCCTGGTTTCCTTTTCCCAGGAAGACAACTAGTGAAATAGATAGTTCAGCTGTACTGCAACTTCCTATAGCTGCTTTTGATTGCACTGTCCTCCCTAGTGTTACAATAAGAATTAAACTTCTCTCTCTGGTGCAGTTTTTGGATTCTCTCCTGCTGGGAAGATGCTCTGTAATGCCCAGTGATTCACAGCTCTGATATTTCACGTCTAATGGAATTATTTCTGGGTGGAATTGTTACCTTTCCTGAGAGAGATACATTCATAAAGCTGGTAGGAGACAAATTATATACATCTTCCCCTATCTCCTCCGCAGTGCTTCTTAAAATCGAGTTATTTGGCTACACTTTTAAAAATTCCTCCCATTGCAAGAATGTGTAAGAAATTTAAAGGAGAAGATGGGGCATTGAAATTACACAAAACACAGGAAATTCAGGGTTACAAATGGACTTGAGAAAGACCCAGCTGTGTCACAGCACAGAGGATTAAGACAGGGGGATCTGAAAGCTCTCTCTTCTTTCTCTGTAGACCATATTATCAACAGCTCTCCATTAAAGGATTATATGCCTACAAGGCATATGTACAGATCACCACATGAGGTGTGCTCTGTAATTGTTGGACTGGGATTAAGACATTTTATTGCTTGAAGTCAGTCTGAGTTTGAAATGTTTTAGGCTTCCTGCCTCAGCTCCCTTCAGAGGTGGCTGTGTCCTGTCACAGGTGGCAGTGCCCCAGAGGAGCCCACAGGGCTGGTCTGCCACAAGGGAAATACCCTGGAGAGGAGCTTGTGCCATTTCCCCTCTAGCACCCTGTCCTCAGGAATCCCCCAAACCTGCTCTGGGACTGAAGTCAGAAATCTGAGCTCTGGAGTGGGTCTCATAAGCCCTCTGGTGAATCATGCAGGGATCCTGTGGTGCTGGCAGACATTTCTTTTCAATTAGTTCAATTCCCAAAGTAAGCAGATATATTTCAAGTGATATCAATTACAAACATTTCAGTCTGCCTCAGGACAAGAGCAGTGCACCATCTGTGGGGCTCTATTCTTGGGGTTTGCAGGGACAAAGGTGCCCCACTGAGGCTGCCCTGGGGTAGCAATTCAGCCCCGTGGCACAGGGCAGGGATTCCTGGGGCAGCCCAACAGGGCAGGAGGTCACAGGATGTGATCACCCACCAGTGGGACAGTGTCTTGCAGATAACCCGAGGGCTCTGCTGTGGCTGAAGCCCATCCATGGGCAGAGCATACCCCAGACATGCAGAAGCAACCAGAGCAGTGCAGATCCCATCCTTACACCACCAGAGAGCACAGCAGGCTGCCCTGCCAGCAGGGACATGTCAGGAGAGCACCCTCACACCCTCATTTCTATACTAAGCTATGGATTCTGTGCAGATCCCTGCTCTTGGACTAAGCTCTGTGTGTGCACTACAGTGTTTCTTATTTCAGGTGCTCAAGATTTTCTTTATTATTACCCAAACAAGAACAACCAGCCACGAGCACTGTGTGTGGCACAGAACCCGGGCAGCTGTGGCTGGCAGTGTGTCAAACACAAGCCTTTGGTGCAGTGACACCCAGGCCAAGTTCACCTGGGCACAGAATTGGGGACAGGATGGGAAAGTTGGCCTCCATTTTGGGCCACAAACAGAATTCAGTTTGTGTCACCCAAAACAGGTGTTTTAACACCACTGAGTTGGCATTACTGTGCTGAGTCTCGTCTTTGCCTTCTGAAAGAGGTGTCCTGCACTACAGAGGGGTTGAGGATCACATGGGCCAAACCTGGGGGCATGGGGGGTTCCCACCTCTCACACCCACCCCACACCCTGCTGCCACCAGCAGGGAATTGGCCATGTGAGCAGCAAGGGAACTATGGATTGCTCCTCCTCCAGGAATCCAAACTGGCCAGGAGTGGGACCAGGGAGAACATTCACCTCACCTACAGATGGTGGGTGGGCATTTCAGGTGAGGCTGCTGGACAGACAGAAGTCAGTCAGGTGTGTTGAACTGGCTGCCTGTGAGATGGAGAGGGACCTGTGAAGTCTCATGACTTCAGGGGTGCTGGGGCACTGGAAAAGGTTGTCCAGGGAACTTCTCCCCATCCCTGGGAGAGCTCAAGGCCAGGTTGGATCAGGCCTTGAACAGCCTGGCCTAGTGGAAGGTGTCCCTGACCGAGGCAGGATGGTTGGAACAAGAGGACCTTTAAGGTCCCTTCCAACCCAAACCATTCTGTGACTCTATTCTATAACCTGTGTGTTGTATCTTTCTCCCTTCAATTAATATTATTTTGCACTTAAATCACTAGGCATGACCTGCATTTGCCCTGCCAACTCCTCAGTACACTTCTCCAGCTATCACTGCTGCTCCTTAGAGTTGGAATTGAGTTTTGGCTCAACTAAGTGAACTTTGATCAGCAAAGATTGAGGATCTTGGTGCTCATCCCTTTTTCTAGATATATTATGCTTGTGTTGGAGCTTACTTTGCATGAGTGCCAATCCCCTGAAAATAGGCCCATTAAAGAGCAACAGCATTCATTAATCTAGCATATAATGCAGACCACAAGGAACTTTCCAAGGGATTTGGCAAGGGCAGGCAATGCTTTGACTGTGGTTGTGAAGGATCTGTGGAGGGACCTCAGATTTCCTGCCCCTAGAGAAAAATCCTCTACACACATACACATGGAAGAGATCATCAGTCTTTACAGAGGCCACAAAGGTTTGGGATTTCTTCAAAAAGCTGGTAACAAGATTGTGTAAGAATCAAATTACCTTGCAAATAGCTGTATCCCATTAGTCATGAGAACAATTGCTGGGCTGAATTAAATGTTGATTGTGGCTTATGAAGTGTCTCTGTACACATGACCTTGGGCAAGACCCAAAAATTCTGGGCTCTGTATTTGAAAGGCAGCTGGCTAAATAGCCATGGCAAAATAATCAAAAAAGCACCGTTTATTTTCTCAATTAACCAAGTGATTAGCTGAGAAATAGGAGACACAGAAGAAAGAAGAAACCTCTCTCTTTTTGTGAAATCTGTTTTTCAGGCTTTCCACTAGTATTACACATTCCTGGAAAACAAAACTGTGCTCAGTATATCTCAGCTCAGCCATGAAATCTTTCGCCAGACTGAATGATCAGTTCAGTGCACTGCTCAGACCTTTGTGCAGCTCTTGTTCCTTCTCTCACAAAATTTGAAAAGCAGCAAGGTAATTATGGATTACTTACAGCCCTTTCTTATGAGAGGCAAACATTAATTCAGGAGTTCCAGAGGACTTCAGGCAACCAAACCTTGGTGCTTTCTTGCTATTTAGTTATTCTTGTATTTCCCTTTTAGCAGCTCAGACTTTCACAGGCGACTGCTTCCGCTACCAGACAATGAGTAAATCTGCTCTACGTGGTGTCATTCCTGATGTAAGCTGGCTCAAATAAAATATTTAATTATGTTTGAGAATTTTTGCTTTGTTCTCTCCTGGTTGTCCAGGCTCCCCACTCAGTCCTTCCTAAGTTACACTAATCATTTGCAAATTCTTTCCGCAGGCCTCTTACCTGCTGTGGTTACGGTGTTTTCTTCCTTGTAGTACACAGGAAAAAGTGCTGTTCTTCCTCCTTGAGAAAATTATAAAGAAGATTTCTGCCCCTCTTTGTCTACTAAATCTCTAGTTAATGTTAGCTCACTTTTGGAAGATCAGACACGGATAATCAAAGAATCCCCCACTGCTGTTAATGTGCTGCAGAACAAGTATTTACAGAGTCTGTGAACTGCTAATAAGCAATCCTGCACTTTTCTTCCTAGGCATAGGAGTAATCCTCTACAGGCCATGAATACAGTGAGGGAATGGTTGCCAAAGCACTGGATTTGGGGCCATCTGAGCTGCTGTAGGATGTCCTTGCTGGCCACCAGTTTCTGCCCTCAGTGCCCCATTGGTCCTGCGTCCCATCTGCCTGATCTGTGCAGATCCAAGACTCCCAGCTGTCTAAAATGACATTAAAGTACCTCTGGGCCCCTGTGGTCCCCATGGCCTCAGCTGGGATCAGAGCCAGATTTAGTACTAACTTTGGATGTGCACCTGGACCTTGAGCACCAAAGTCAGCATGAATATTCTCTCTTGGGACACAGCACAACCTCAGTGCCTGCCTGTGTGTGAGGTCTGGGTGTGCCTGCACAAGCAGGAGCCCAGAACCAGCCCTGCAGGGAAGAGGAACAGGACAGGGGGGCCAGTCCTCTGATTTTGCTTCTGAGCAGGAGATGGATTTGGCTGGCAGCTGCCCCCACCAGTGCAGCGTCCTGGAGAGGTCCCTGTGCACAGCCATGCAGATGTGTGGGGTGAGGTATTGGACCAGGGGATTATTGAATGAATCAGATGTGGGTAAGACTTGATAGACCTGCACTGACCCAGGCCCGTTCTCCGGGTCAAACAGAAGAGCAGGACTTTTGTGGAAAGAAGGTCTAGGCTATCAGGAGCCAGGCAGGAGCATCTCTATAAAAACACAGAAAAAACAACACCCTATCCTTCAAGTACCCTCAGCAATGAAAACAGCACTCATACTGATTAAAGCATAATAAATGTAATGAAAAATGAAAAACACCATAAGCTATTAGTTATGCTACCTGTTATACATTTGGTTTAAGCCTCTTGAATGCTGACAAACTGTTTTCCCCTGTAGAAAATCTCCCTACATTATTGCTGTTTTCCTTATTCACCACATTTGCAGTCATCACTAGTAAATTCAAGTAATGAATTAATGAGGAGTCTGGGTGGCATCATAATTCTGTCTTGCACACTACCACACAGCAATCCCAGGATGCTTAACCTGCCCAAGTGGATTAATCCTTGCAGTGCTTTTCTGCTGTATGTCAAGGCAGTGAAAGTCCCTACAGGCATAACAGAAACCCTTCAGGGCACCACATTTCAGGGTCCATGGGGCAGAAAGTCTACTTGGTATCATTCCAGTGCCTCTAGGAAGTGTCAGATCTGCTCTGAGAGCACTGTGCAGATAGTCTGCACATGTTCTATAAATCTGTCAGCTGGGATGTTTTTGGCTCCCAGTACACAGGCTGGGTATGCCCATGCAGGAGGGTGCAGGAGGTTCAGTGATTACACAGAGTGGAACCCAGTGCTTGGGATATGTAAAGTCCACCCAGTATTTCTATAAAGCACCAGAACAGCTCATGGTGTGAGCAGTTTGTACAAGACAGAGCAGGGGCTGCCATCCTTTGCTCTATGTGTTCACAGAGGAATAGAATTAGTGAAATTACTCTCCTGGAAATGCTGGACCCTCTTACTCACATGCTATGCCAGCAGCTCTATGCATGTCTTATAAAAATGTCAAGGGGATTCAGCAGCCTGGCATCCTGCTCAGATTCCTGAGTAAAAAAAGAGCCAGCAATAACCAAGATGCACGTTAGCTCTAGTCAGAGCACTGAGAATCCAAAGAGGAGCAGGACTGTTAAACTGTTCACCATGGAACATTTAACTATGCAGCTTTGGTATTATAAATGTGTGCGACTTCACTGACAGTACATTGAGCAACACCATAAAACTGATATTAATGTGGCTTTTATGGAAGGACTAGCAAAGTGAGCTGTCTTACTCTCAGACAGCACTAAAATCAGGTCAATAAGGACATCTTCAAATTTAAGCACATGAACAGCTCTCCAGATCCAAGAGGACCAATCATACTTTTACACATCTTGCTGAACTGGAGCCTAATTCAAAAAACAGGACTTACTGCAACCAGAAACGCACTTTATTCCATGCATTTTCCTCCACATACTGAACTGGGAAGTAAAACATTGATTTCTAGCACATACCCTATTCCTACATCATTGATGCAGTTGTATCTCTGCTGAAGTGTAAATGTTCATTGAATTATTGAAACCCTTGTAATGTTGTAAAAGAAAATGTTAATCTTAATTAGACACACGAACGTCTGCAAAACCAAGAAATCAATTGTATATAGAAAAAGAACTATCTTTATTTTCATTTCATTTCATTCATTTCAGTGATGTGTGGCCCTGCAGTGAACTCCAATTTAGAAAGGAACTGAATAATGTTTTGCAGCTGGTCAGAAAATGCAAACCCATTTGCAGATTTTTTTTAAATATCACAGACATTGTCCCAGTATTACAGTGGGGGGAAAAAAAAAGTGAAACTATTTAGAAACAACAAAGAAGTTGTTTGTTAACAGTTAAGTCAAAGATTTACCCAAAATATTACATGCACCTACCCAGATATCACAAAAACTACAATGCCGTGAATTTGTTTACTACCAAGAAGGAGTAGCTGAAATGTACGCTGTGTTACAGTGCAAGGCAAAATACAGCAATTTCTGCAAAAAGCTGTGCAAGTTTCATCATCTGGTGCCCCTTGTATTTGCTTGGGGAAAAAAAAGGAATATTCACCTTAGCTGAAATTTTGTTTGAGGGATGAAGGTCTAGGGGAGATAGGCACAGAATGAACCAGTTCCTTCTGGCTGTCTCTCTTTGCTGCATCCAGCTCCGTGGAAACGGCCCTATTCCACCTCCACAGCAATGTCCCCCTGCACCAGCCCACAGGAATGTCATGGAGGAGGAGAATGCTCACAAGTTCTCTTTATTTTTGGTGTCACACAGGAGTGGGATTTGGAGGTTGGCTGGAGAACAGAAACAGGAGCCAGAGTGCCCAGGAAATGCAGCCAGCCAAGGCAAACTGCAGCACTGCTGCTCCACACACACCTCCCGAGATCAGCAATTTAATGGACAGATTTATGTTTATCATATTGCTGCCTGGAATCAAAAGACCAAACTTTCCAAATATTAAGAGTAGTAAGATAAAAAGCAGTTCTTTAATGAAAGCTTTCAGGTGCAAGAAAACGGCTCTGCGCACGCGTGATACAGGATTTCTACAATTTTTATAAAGTTAATTTATTAGTATATCTAATACTAATACGTCCAATCAGAGATCAGTTGCCCCAATAATCCACTCTTGTGTCTACCCCTCTGGAGCTGGTCCAGGGTGTTGTTTGTCCTATATGTTGTAATGTCTCTCAAATTCTGGTGAAAAACAAGGTGTCCTCGTTAGAAATTCCCTTCTTGAGAATAAGACTAAACAGAATTTCAAGAATGTGTTAGAAAGGGTTAGTTTATTGCTCTAAAATGTGAGAGAGGGCAGGAAAAGCACTAGAAACTATACAACTATATATTAAAAATCTACAAAGCTACAAATATATGAAAAAGCTGAAAATCTTTAGGCATCAATATCCCACAGTACAAGGCCCACCACACCTACATGTAGATTATACCATGCCTATGCTGCTGGTAGGTCCAGCCATTAAGGTACAGCCCTGAAATGTTTTCCATGATGCTGACCCCCAAAAAGGAGGGCCAGCTTGGAGTATCCAGATGAAAAGCAGCTTCTGCAATGGTGTTTATTGTCTTGAACATTTTCAGAAGTGTAATGCAATATTATACAGCTAACTATATGGTTTTATTTAAAAAATCACTCATTGCCTTGGTCCTTTCTAAAGAAGATCTATGTGTTTACAGACCAGAATATTCTGCTGATGAGGAATATTTTTCTCCTGGCAGGAATCCAAGCGTCAAAATGTGGGTTTTTGTAGCTGTGGTGAGTAATCTGTCAGCAGGGAAACCATGACAGCCTAGAGGAGGAAGAGAAGAAAAAAATCCAATCACATTGGAAACAGATACTCCATAAAAATAAATAAGGGGGAAATATTTTCCAGCTCTGAAGCCTTGTGTTGAAACTTATTATCCTGACAAAAATGGCACATTTGGATTTATTTGCTAGAATTTCTGATGATGAATCGGACAAGAGCTGAAAATCAGTTAGGATGTTCTGTATCTGATAGATTTTCTCAGTGTGGACAAAATATATTAATGGACAGCTTAGGAGCAATTCACACAAGCATTTAGATCAAATGCTGAGGCCTTTTTGGCATGTTGTGATGTATTCTCAGCTACTTCTAGGAGATGCTGTAGGTACCCAGACATCACATGGGCTGCCTTGTGCCATTAGCATCAGCGAGAGCCATGCTGGAATATGGACTCTGAAATTTATCCCAGTTTAGCTATACTTTCTGTAGTGAAACATGGAAAATCCTCACTGAGGTTAAGAGTGTGCCATCCACCCCTCCTGCCTTGCCTGCAGAGCTGTGAAATGGGAGTGATTTCATCAGCTAAATGAAATGTGGCATTGCAGGAGCTCTGCTGTCCCTCCCACGCCTGTGCTCACAACAAACCCCACATTGCCTGGCCTTGGCAAGGCTTTACCTGTTTTTTACCTGGTGCTGTGATTTCACAGCAAGGTCTGACTGCACAGTTTTGGCCCAGCACTGGATTTGTGAGGGTTCCCCAGGGGCTTTGCTGCCTGTCCTTCCTTCCCTCATCACTGCCAGGGTCAGCCCAGGCACACAGAGGTGCCTGAATTACAGCTGTGCATCCCCTCAGTGCTGCCAGCCCTGGCTGCACTCAGCCCTGCTTGCATCTACAGCTGAGCAAATAATCTATTCTGCAGTTTGCTCTCTGTTCTACAAGTGGTAGAAAATACTATATAAACAAGACCCATCAATTCATTCTTTTTATAGGTTGATAAAATACAAAAATGACATTTTCCTTTCACCTCCCGCAGCCCCTACAAAAATGTGCATCTGGAATCCAAAGTAAAGGCCTTATTTTCTTTCCTTTTTTTTTTTTTTAATAATATTTAGGGCAATTAGAAACATTGCAAAATTAAAATAAAAAATACGAGCATTTTGTTAAATTTTAAGGACAAAACTATTAATTTAACACACATTTGTTAGTAATTTTGACTGATCCAATGTCTGAGGTTTTAGCAAACACAACACTCAACCCTCATTTGTTCATTTGGAGCACATCTAGACTTCATCTCAGAACTCTGACAATGCCATCTCTGTTTTTCTTTTCACCTCTGAAAGTTTTCACTAGCTTTTGTCAGCTTGGTGGATCTAAAGCCAAAAATAAATAATAGACAACTAAGATCTGGCAGTAATTTTCTGAAATTCCAGGAATGCTGAGAGGGGAGTTATGGTTTGTGTTAAATGCTAAGTGTCCCCTCATGGTTCCCATGATCACACAGCATCACCCACACCATAACTTTGCAGGATATTTCAAATCTTTGCTCTTCCAGCATTTTCTCAGGGAAAGTTCCCATTGGTGTCAGCAGCAGCTTTTCCTGAGAGAAAATAACTGGTTTTAAGTGTTTGAGAAACTGCAGTTTCTAAGACCAGACCCTGGGATCTCAGCATGTAACATGTTTTAATTGTGACGTTGAGTTAATCATTAGAGTAAATCCAGTGATTTCATTGCCAAAGAAAGTGACAGTTTATACTGTATATTTCACTTAGTGATAAAACCTGGGTCAAGCAACGGCAGAATATCGCCAAAATAGATCACATTTGTGCTACTAATGTCTATAGTCAAAATTGTGATGTGCTCTGGGGTAAATTTGAAACATATGTTTTAACATTCACTATTTATCGTGGAACCAGGTTGAATTCAAACCTGAACAGAATTGACCCCAACCTCCAAATACTTTTATCTTATTTTCTTTTTTTTTTTTCTTACCATAATTGTCCATTTTCTGTTTTCAGCCTCCTGGAAAACCAATGACTGCGGAGAATAAAATACTTCATCATCAACTTCTTCAGGTTTTCTGGGTAAACAGTGTAAAAAAGTCCAATTGGAAGCAGCAGATTTTGCAGTCTGTAGATTAAAAAGCATATAAAATAAAGACATATGTGAGAATATTAGTAAAATCCTTAACGAGTAAAAAGGTTAACAAATTTTATATTAACTCCCACTCTGGTTACTCGGATGATGAACTCAGAATTCCACAGACTTCAAAAGAATTCCTCATCTGTGAATAAGATGGGAACATCTCCATGCAAGTCTGTAAGAGTTCAATGCTGACTTCACAAAAGTCAAAAAGTCACTCCAATTTCTCTGACTTTAGAAGAGGAGTGAAAATCCCTCTGCTGCACATGTTCTGGAGCTGGATCTCATTGGGAAGCTCTGAAAGAGGCCAAGCCATGGGGAGTGTATGACATAATTCGAACTTCGTTATCTCTTTGAGTTTTCTAAGCTGGAGGGAGGTTTGCATGTGGCTTTTCCATGACCTCACTCAAAACCCCCCCCAAACTCATGCTTGGTTGATGTTGATTCTTATAAATTCAAAGTGTAAAAATGTAAATAAAACCCAAAATCTCAGTTTTTACCTGCATTGTAATCTGATAACCTTGAAAGGCCTTTAGTCTTTCTTTCTTCTCCTCTTCTTGTCCCATGCTTACCCATGTGTCTGTGACTAAGACATTGGCACTGTCTGCAGCTTCCAAAGGGTCTGTTGTGAGAAGCAACTTGGTACCATACTAATGTGAATAAAATAAGGAAGATCACTAAGACAAGGAACTTCAATTACAATGAAAATAATCTCTATTTAAACTATTCTACTAGGCTGTTTCTTAGGCTCCTACCTCTTTGGAGTTCTGTTCACTTATTTTAGTTATCCTGAGGTCTGGTTCAAAGCCCTGACAAAAGAGATGATGGGTAAGACATCATGGAACATGTATAAGATCTTCACTAATTAATAAGAATGGCTAGAAAAATACTTATTGAACCATTGGCCATGGAAGAAGAACCTTTCAGAACTGTAAAACTTGAGGAAACAATGTTTTATTGAAAGTTTATTTTGGTGGTAAAGTGGTGAAAATTGTTCTAAAAACATAAGAAAAATGTATTTTGTCAGTTACAGAATTAAATGCATATTCAACGTTTAATTTTTTTTTTTGTTCTAAACTGATTTTTAAAAATACTTTATATTGCATTACAATGAACATTCTAAATGCCGCACCACCAGTTTACATGAAATGAGATGTAACACTTCCACCTATCTGAAACAGGATTTATTTTTTTTATGAGGAGAGTGCATTGGATGTCTTTGTAAGGCTTTATCAAATGGAACTGTGATCCTCCATGATTTAGATTTATACTCCTGTCAGATATTCCCATTTCTGATGTTGGACTTAGTAGAATCACTCCTGCTTTGCATCCAAATAACTGGATTGGGACTTGGTACCTTTGTTCTGAAAACAGACACTGAAGATAGATGCAGGCACCCACAGCTGGGGCCCTTGAGCAATGCCTGAGTGTTTGAGACAAGCCTGGCTGCAGTTTGCCTTCCTTTCTCCATGGGTTTGGTTTTCCTTACCCTGGGAGTGGCAATCCTCAGGTTCATTCCCAGCTGCGCAGCGCTCGTCATGAAGGACTGCAGGACGTTGTTGCCGTCCCCGACCCAGGCGATGGTGAGCCCCTTCAGGCCCCCATAGTGCTCCTGCCAAAGCAATCACAAGCTCTGGGGTTACCTCCCAGAGCAGCTGGGCAGGCTGATGGACAAGAGGGAATGATCAGAAGGGTCTGTGCAAAGGCAGCTGGCTGCCTTCAAGTGCTGCCTGCACGGACCACACCTGGAATTGCTGCTCCTGCAGGATGCTCACAGAAGGAAAGCCCCCCATGTCCTACAAGAAGACCCAAGAGCTGCTGCTTCCCCTGCAGAAGGACACGTTGTTACATGTGCCACATGGTGAGGCTCAAGCTGAGAAATTCAGCCCCAGACATGAAGTGATTTTAGCATCACTGATGTACAGCTGATCTTTGGGCCTCATAAACATCAGTGAATGCTGGAAATTCTTAATGTAGAGACAGTCCTAATGCCTGGAATATAACTCCTCCTAGCTTTTCCCCAAATTGTGAAAACGTCCATGTTGAGGTTTGTTATGGCTTAGCTGCCTCTGCACGTTGTTCCCTGTGGCCATGGCAGTGGCCAGGTCCTGGGAATGCATCCTCACCCCTCAGCTGCACAGGACAGCAAAGAACAGCACTCTGACAGCAGCTGTGCCACTCGTGGCCTGCAGCGTTTGTTCTCCATTGTTCAACCAAAGATTGCAGGGATTTTTAAAAATATGGATTACCCAAACTTGAAACAGCATTACAGAGTTAACTGTGGCTGTACTGATGGCACTTACAGCCAGCCCCTGTGCAGTTACTCTGTTCCTCCACCCCAAGCAGGTAAGGCCTAAGGAGGAACAAGAATAACAGGGGTTACATATTTCCAGACTCATTAATGAGCCCTGTTTTAGATATGCATGTTTATAGGCACTTAAGCTGATACCAAAATTTTTAGAAAGACATGACCAAATTCTCCTATAAGCCTGCTCTGTAAAATTCTATCTCATGACTTTAAACAATTTCTGGAGAGTCTTTTATTCTTAGTTCAAATCTGGGCCATGCTACAATAGCATTGTAGTAGCTGGAAGCCAGGCAGTGTTTCAACACTTTGTGTGACATGATTCAGTGCTTGTCAGAGAGGATAAGCATCCACACTGTACTAAGTGGCAACCTTGCAGGCAGTTGCAGAAAAGATGCCAAAAGACTGAACAGGAAAAGGGCTGGGACCACCCCCGCCTCTCCTGGCAGCAGCTTCTCCTAAACAAATAGTTTGTGAAGTTGTTCCGGAACAAAGTTATTGGCATTTCTTTCAGTGACCACAATTTTGAGTCAAAAATAGCAGTACTTGAAAATTGAATGACATTAAAGTGCTGTAAATACCTAAACTGGATAGAATCCTAGACTGCTCAGGTTTAAGGGCTAAAACTATGGTATTGCAAAAATATTGCTTTTTCAGCCAAAGTTTGTTAACAGCAGGCTCATTGGCAGAGATTGGATGCAAGGGCATTTACAGGAGAACAAATCAGGACTGTGTGGACATGGAAGTTATTTCAGTATAACCATTCTGCAGGTCTCCAAGGATCTTTCAAAGTCCCTCCACATCTCCTAGCAATGGTGCTCCTAGGAGAAGGCCAAACCGAAGCATTTATTTAAGGTGTTGTTTCCATTTAGGGCGTAGTGATAGCTGAGACCAGAACCCACAGCCAGAAGCAAGCGAGACAGTCCTGAGTTCTTTTCATCTCACTGTTTAAAAATAGACATCTCAGCCTTAATACTCAAAGCATTGACTAGAGTCACAAATACACTGCTATGTTAAACAACTTCACCTTATTGCCAGCTGCTACTCTGCATTAAAAGAAGCACAGTGCATACTAAGTGTTTTCCTCTGTTTTCCCAAGCTCCTAGCTGTTACAGATAAAATATGGAGTACTGGATGTGTCTGTATAATGATCCCTGATACACACTGCAAATTGCAATCCATGTCCGCAGTGACTACTGTGTAGAGTGGACATAGCTGAACTGATTTTAATGAAGATGTTTTGCTAATGGAAGGAGTCATAGCAAGGCAGAATCAAGTGTGTGTGTGCTAGTGAAGCCTGGTTTGTATCCTGTGCTAGGCTTTATGCTGCCACTGGTGCACTGCTGCTGTAATTCAAACCTCTTCATCTAAAGCCAGATCACTGTGACTGTGACTGTGACTGTACTGCTTATAAGCAAACACACACCCTCAGCTTCCAGCAAAGATGAGGTGACTCTGTTGGTCAGAACCAGAATACAAAAGCTGCAGTAACGAAACACACTTCCCCTCTTGCCCACTCCCTATTTTATTGCTTACACAATCACAGGTGAAATCCTGCTAAAAGTGTTTTGCCATGATAGTAACACACTAAATTAAATGAGAGCCTTTACAACACCTGATCACCAGAACTCCTGAAGATATTTTCCCTTTGTATCCTTCCCCAGTTTTTACAAATTATGTTATATTGATATAGGCTTTACTCCTGCATGGGTGTTCTGCAGTTTCACTCTACATTTGGAACGTGACTCCTAGTAAAGCCACATAAAAAAATAACATATTTAGAAAGTCTAGAGCCCTTCTCCCCTATGAAGCCTCTTCAGCAAAGTAGCTATTGCTGCTGTAGTGCCATAAAACTTGCCTGTGTTATTCTCATGAAAAATGCCAGCTAAATAAGTAATACCAATTTTACATTCAATTTTCTCACCCTCTTGTTGCTTTTACAATGTTTCATTCTGTTCTTATCCATGGCTGCAGTGTATTAGTGTAGGTAACTCTGGGAAAAAATAAGTATGCTCAGTGATTTGACCCTGTATGTGTAGAGAAGACTGGGTTAACTAATTAAGGACATTTGTGTCTGCCTCTGCCTGGACGTGCTTCCAGCGAGACTGAAACTCTGACACCATTATAGATTAATTCTGAAATGTTTGACCACAACTGTCATAACAGCCTTCAATTAAAACAAGCTTTTGAATAATGAATCAATAATCTGTCAAATTTTAAAATGTGATGCCAGGGACTAATCAAAGCTTTAGCCCTTCGGGAGACAGTGCAATCCAGTAAATGAGAAACTGGGCAAACCTGGATCTTCTGGTTCTCAAACTGGGCTTAAGGCAGATGCTGGGTCAGTTATCTTTCCTACTCCCACACTGGTTTTTGTCATGGTTATTGACACAGTATATTTTAGAGGATCAGGACAGATTTTAGTTGGGATGTCTAATTGTTAGAATAATAAGGATGATCATAGTGAGGAATTTGAAATTTGTAATAATTTGAGGTCTTGGGCTCACACAGCAAGGAAAATTTGAGAATATATTGAAGCCCTTTTCAAGCTGGGCAACATTATTTGTTATGCTGTTTAAAAAGAAACCACCGATGTATTTCTTATGCCAACCGTTGCTTCCTGGAAAAGAAAATTCCCCCCAGACCAGTGACATAAAAAGCTAGTGGCATATGGATCCACTCTAATTACCAGTCTGGCCATCCTGCAGTCAGCTACAAGTGAGCTGATTGGCCAGTGACATTAATATCAATTGAATCAATGTCAATACCCAGGCTGTCTCTGGAATACAAATTGTGTGATGCTGCCCTCCAGCCACGCTGAGCAGAGCACAAGCTGAGCCACAGCTCCTGCCCAGGACACCGAGGGACACTGGATGGACTCAGCTCGTGGCTCTGATAGAACAAGTAGAGGAGTTAAGGGGCTCAGTGTGTGCTCACAAACTCACAGCCTTTAAAGGCCAAATCCCCGAATCCTCAAAAACAGGTTTTTACGTGTTTGCAGCCATTTCAAGTGGGTTATAGCTCAAACACACTCAATTCAACACAACCTTTAAGAAGAAAGGTAGTGTATATATAGGCTAAGAAAAATGTTTTTCTTGGCTTAATAGAGGGCATTAACCCTGAGCACAATATTAAAGGACAGAGCCAGCTTAGATTTCAAACATGTGAGGGGATCCAGGTTGCTCAGGAAGAAGGCACAGGGCAAGAGGATACTGAACCTGGGGAATCTCACCCGAGTATCCATAACAGGAACACACTGCATGTACTGAAAAGAACATTTTCAGGATGAGAGTTTGCCATGAATACAGAATGAGAATTGACAGCCCTGAAAAGAAAACCACTGCGTTGTTTGGGGGATGCAATGGACTATACTAAAATAAAGATACTAAAATGAACTTGTGAAAAGGGAATAGAAGCTATAAGCAAGAAAAGTTTTTTTTTTCAAACAAACTGTGCAATTATGTAGTTTCAGACCAAAGAGAAAGTTCTTGAGGAGGGTTCAAGAAGGCACACACACAACAAACTTAATAGGATATAGAAAAATGTGCTAAGCATGAAGAGGGCCAGAGTGCATATAGAGCTCCACTGGAAAACAGAGAAGAACAAAAAAAAAGAAAATAAAAATCTACATTTTGGGTATGTACTGACAGCAGGGAGGAACAGACCCAGGCAGGAAAATATTTATGGGGATAGGGAAGAGAAATTTTTTAAAGAGAAATAAGCGGCTCAAAATCTGTAGGTACATTTAAATATTAGGCTAGCAGTCCGTGCCACTGCTGTAGTTTGCATATATGTATAAATGAAATAAATTGTCTTTGCATTGCACAGAAACAGTCTAAATATTATATATGGTCTTTCAACTCATTTAAAGAATCAGTGGTACCATTCCACATCCCTGTATTAATCTTCTTGCAGGCAATACTTGGATGACATCTTGCTGAAAATCCCTTGAGAAGCTTGATTGGGGTAAGTAGCAACTAGACCTTGTGGCTCACACCTCTTCAAAAGTTAATCTCACTTCTGTGGCCTGGCAAAGTTCATTATATGATTAAAACCTTGTTTCATAACATGCCACTCCAGTCTTCAACTCACTTTACAGTGCAAAGAGGAAAAAAAGAGAGCAGAGGAACAGAAAGGGAGAGTTCAGGCAGTGCCATCACCCACAGGGAGCTGCTAAGAGCTCTCCCCTGCCTGCCCCTCTCTCCTGGATAAGAAGGCAGGAATGGAAAGCGAGTCAGCCACCAGCAGTGCAACATGCCCTTGGCACAGCGGGGTGGCCACCCAGCTGCCCCATAAAGATGTCCTGACAAATTTTGGGCTAAGGAACATGCTGGAAAGAGTCAGGGAGAGATGAGCGGATGGAGGAAATGGTGCTCTGCTTATTGGGCTGAGTGTGAATGTGATGCAAATTTTAAAAAATCCTTCAATGTCTGTATAAAAGCTGAGCCATTTCTTGTGATCTCTGTAAGTGCTCACTCTGTGATGACACCTCTCCACATCAAAAATGTCCTTTTTTTGAGCACCAACTGCTGTGGACCCGTTTCTTTATCACCAAAGGCATCCTCCCTGATGTTTGGTGCAGCAAGGACACCCTCAGCTACCAGCTGCTGGTGCTGCCCTTGGAATTCAAGCCAGGGAAGAGTGCAGCCTGTGGGCTCATATTCACCCAGAGCTTCTGCCGTGCCTGTCCTGTATGAGGATGCAAAGGAGGAGGAGCAGAGGGTGATCAGCAAGACACGTTCTCATCCTGCTGCTTTCCACAGGCTTCCCCCTAAGATCAGTGCAGAAAGAGATGCATCTCCAGGAGGTGACTGGGATGCTCATTGGACTCTCCTCATTAACTGGAGGGGGAGTAGAGGGCAGCAGCACGGTGAGCCTGGGTGCTCACAGGCAGATCAAACCTAGATCAAATGAGTTTAGGGGCAGAGATACCCATGGCTGTGTGGGCAGCGAGTCACAGATTGTTCTGAAGAGTGTTACAAGTGATAAAATGCTAATTAATAAGGTGTTTCCAAGACAGAACGCCCCACAAAACACAACCAGAAGATTCTCCTGACTTATAGTTTTCATACAGTGCTTACAACAAAATGATGATGTTCTCATTACAGCTTACTATCTTTTATGCAATTTGAACATTGAGGCTGGCTCAATGTGATCTCACAAATCTCCCTTATCCTGAGGTCTGTAAGCATTTTAGTCTCTAGTTCACCAATTTTTTCTTGTCTTTCCACTGTGAATATAAAAAAATTACAAAAAAATACTTAAAATAAAAAAAAAGTGATTTTCACCAAACAAATGAATCTTTCCATACTTAAGGTTTAAAGCATGAATAATTAATTATTACCCTCACTAGATCTTTTCCACACACTGAATGTCCCATAGCAAAGTCTCCAACAGCTAAGAAACATAGCTGAATTAATCAGGAAATTATTCTGCCCTACCATTTTCAAGCAGTGTGTTTTTATTTGTTTAGAAAGTAAACAAGGTCAGAGGAGATCATCATAGTTGACAACCAGTCCTGCAGTATAATAATCTTTTTTATAAACCAGATCCTCAACCGATTGTAAAACCACATAGTCCTTCTGTTCACAGATAAACATCTGGTATTCTGTGTGTAAAATGTTATCCCATTGTCAGATCCACTGTTACATTAGATAAAAAATAAAAAAAATACTATATTTTTAAATTGTTCTTTGATGTGAACAAAGTTTAAACTGGTTATCACTTTGCATTAAGTGTTTGTACTAACATTAACAGGCTTTTCAAAACAAATTTGTTCAACCAATTTCCTAATATATAAATAGTAATTCCTTTTAAGCTGTCCATAGATTAGGGAGGAATCAAGAGCAAACCACTGAGTGTTTCTAAGACAATGGAAAAACTTTTGCTGGCTTTGCCTGAGCCAGATTATCATGTTTGTCTTTATATGTACAGCCCTCTGTACATTATTTGAATTGCAGACTAATTCCAATGAAATACTTAATTTTATGCTTAACTTCAGTCCCACTACAGCTGACAGGACTATGTAATTGTTTTAAATTAAACAGGTTCTTAATTATATTGCTGGATGAAGATCTCTTTAAACAACAAGTGCCATGTAATTACTACTTTGAAATACCAAGGGAAAATTGGTTTTGAAGATGCCTTCCCCAAACACTTACTAAGAATTGCAAAAAAAAAAAAAATTGTTTATATTTTTACCTGAAGAGTTAGGTAATCAGCTAAAATCTGAAGAGGATGGTATAAATCGGACAATCCATTGATTATTGGGATCGTGGCTTCTTTTGCCATTAGGTGCAGATCATTGTGGTTATAAACTCGAGCCAAGATTGCATTTGTCATGCTGGACAGCACCCTAGAGATGGCAGAAAATACTCAAGTCAAACATAATAAATATACCCCTATTGCACTCTTCACCATGCAACACATAAATATTAATGAGAAATGGTAATGAATCAATATTGTTCAGCTATCTGAATAATTTATCATGCCTGCAGAACAGGCTCAAATGTAGTCATTTAACAAGCTGCTAATAAGTAAGAAATTTCACTTCCTAACACTACTATAGTAAGTAAATGAAAACTGCTGCTCTATTTTATATTCTTTTCTCTTTAGCACTTCATTGTAGATGGAACATTGATACATGTTAAGCTCTCTGAACTAAGATAAGAGATTGTGCAATACTGTAAGAGTTGAAGAATTTGATAACCTCAGAAGAGATAAGGTATATTATTTTTTCAGTCTTTTAGCAAAGAACAAATGCAGCATTGACTGAATATTATAGGTTCTGTATGGTAGCCTGACTCTGTGAGGGTCAGCAATACAGATCTTAGATTACCACAATTGTTTACAGAAACACAACAGGCTGCTTTATCCTACCTGCACACCTGTGTATTGACTCACATGGTATCAGCATTCAAAGAATGCCCAAATTTCAAACTCAGAAAGGAAGGGGTTGCAGAAGCCCCTGTACCACTCTGGCATTAACTTCATTTGCTGAAGTGTGAAAGACATAGATTAGCATAGTATATTCTGAATTTTTTAGATAAATTAAATATGGATTGGAGCTCTTAATTTCTCTGCATTTCTGTGTTTTAATCAGGCCCTGAAGCCTGACTTTGAAGTAGCACTTCGTGTGTTTTCATGTTATCTGAAATAGGACCTTAAAACAAAACAAGGGAGGACTGAATTAGAAATATATGGAAAAAATCCTTGCAGTATCTGCCTTCCTGATTAGACATAACAAATTCTTGCACTTCCTCTTGTGGAAATAAGGCTGTTAGTACCATCATCAGCAAGGCCTCCTGATGAAGTCAGTAATAAGTATTTTCTACTGACACCAGACATTCCTCACACAAGCAAAGCTCTTATAAAATCTTACAAGATTGCCTGTAGAGCTCTCTCTGAAGAATAGATTGTCAATAGAAGCTACAAATTAAAAGGAGGAACTGAACAAGGAAGGTATTTACTGATTACAAAGTACTGGAACACTTGCTGTTGGTACCATTATTTCTTCTTAGCTCACCAGTTCCTTTCTCTGGGGGAAGCCTGTTTTGTTTGAACTGGCCATCAGGGATGTGATGTTCCTTTTGTTGGCCATCTCACTGGTGGGGACCCTAAACCAGGCACAGCCAGTCCCCATCAGTCAAGGGAAAGGGGCAATCACACTGGGGAATTGCTCACTTTCCTTATAGCTTTTTTTCCTTTAGGATGTCAGGACAGCTGATTTCTATTTGACACAGCTGATCAAGAAATTAAAGATGGTTCCTTCATAGGGTATGCCTTTAGGGAAAATTCAGTCAAAATCAACTAGTGAAAACTGCTGGAGTTTCATCTTTAGTCTGTTAGAAGTAGATATCAGATTTATTAGACACCTACCAGCAGGACATCAGACAGTCCTTCTGCCAGCATTTCTAGATGTCATGTTTGCAGTAGAAAAATCAGCTGTAATCTGGCTTTATTCTTTGTGAAACCAAAATAAAACTAAACTTGAGGGGAATAAGACATGAATAACCCTCACCTGGAAGTCTGTGATTACAGGGGAATGATTAAGTCTTCAGTAATTTAATCAATTTAAAGGAACCGTGTAATGTTAGACTTGCATCGGGGGAAAAAAATCCTAAATATATAGGAGTCTTATCAAAGTGAAATTTTGGAAGCTAAGGGCTGTAAGCACAAGTTCATCAGGTGACTCAATTTAATGTTCTTATTCTATCAATGACTAGGTCTTTCTCTCTTTTCATTCCTTTTCAAAACCTTGAGACTATGAACTTCCAAATCCCAGAGCCTGGAAATATGTTATACTGGAGCGCTGAGTACATTGAAATTCTGCATGTCTCTCTTTTCAAAGTAATTTTTATTTCTACAGAGAGAACCTGAATTTTTTTCCTCAGCTGTATCCTCTGAGGAATCCAAAATGAAACACAGAGTATGCCTTTCTGATATGGCAGACCTCTGAATTTGAAAAAGGGGTATTTGCATGTATTTTGTATATGTGTCTATTATGTATATTTTGTATACTGCTGTGCAAGGTATCTTTGCTTTTGTTTTGACATTTTATATCCATTCAAAAGCTTTAAAATTCTCATAAAACTACTTCACTTTCACTCACAGTCTCCCAGGGACAGACAGTGTATGTGTTCTCAGCAAAATAAACCTGTTCCTCATAAATGCAGAGATTAATGCCCTAATAATTCCAGTGGACTGGTTAAATCACCCTTTGAGCACTTCAGGGCTGCCACTGAACCTGATGGCCACTGAGCTTTAGTGGTGCCCAGTGGAACTGCTCCACTTTGGGAAATACAGACACAGTACTTATATTTCATTTCAGGTAGTAGATCAGACATGTTAAACAGCACTGAAAGGCTCAGAGCTCCTTAATGGGCGGTAACTTTTTGCTACAGTGTCAGCATAAATGTAAATGTCTTGTGAAGCATGGAGGAACTGATTTATGAGCAGGTAATAAGTCACTAAAAAAATGTTCACAACAGCAATGCTTTCAATCCTTACCTGCAGCAGTTCTAATAAAAACTGTGACTTTTATAGATCTGTGCCCCTTTCGCTTTAAGTCTCAATCTCCAGTACTTTAAAGGCCTTCAGAGCCCCAGACACACGCCTGTAAATATTTGAAATACCCTCTGGGTCTACTACAGGCATTCTTTTTCTGTTCTTACATTAACTGAATGAGGTTGGGATGTCATCTTTCATTCACAAGAAGCACCAAGGAATTAACACTCCAGTTGTTTTTGTTCTTTTGGGTAAGCTACTCAGCCTTGATGATGCAGTCAGTGGTATTTCTGCTAATGACAGCAGGAGTGGAGCAGAGCACTGGGACTCTTTACTGGAACAGGGTTTGGGAAAACCTTGTCCACTGAAGCAGGTGAGAGCTGTAACTCAGCAGAGGAGAAAAATCCCCAGGTAAGGGTCATAAATAGGGACTTGTCCTGGAAGAGCAAGCAGTGACAGAGAAAAGGGGGCTGAAGGTTTGCTTGGGAAGTGGATATTGTAGGAACTTTATCCATAGAATGGGGATGCCTTCAGAACAGCTGGAATATTTACTTGCTTCTATTTATTGCCTTGTTTCTTGTAGTTTATTGTCTGCCTTTTTCCTTTTTTGCTTGTGCAAACAAAGGCCGTTCAGGACACTGTAAACAAAAGATTTAATGTCCCTTTACTGTCACATTTGGGAAGAAGGAAAAATGAAAACTAGCCTATATCAAGCATATCTGGTTTTGTGTCAGATTTGCTGTAGGTTTGGCATCTGACTGGCAGAGAGGCTCCAGGTGACAGTCCTGCATGGTTGCTGGGAGAATGCTGGTAAATCTTATTACAGGGAAGCACTTTGGAAGGGCCCATCCTTCCCCTTCCTGAAGGTTTGGCTGCTGGGGTTTACAGCCAGCTTTGCAGTAGTGCAGATGAGAGCTGCAAGGTGATCAGAGGGAGGGAGCATCTCACCTACAAGAATAGGCTGAAAGAATTGGCATTATTCAGCCTGGAAAAGAGAAGGCTCCAGACTGACCTAATTGCAGCCTTCCAATACCTGAACAGAGCCCACAATAAAAGATAGAGAGGGATGATTTACAAGAGCCTGGAGTCAGGAATGGCTTCAAACTGACAGAGAGTAGGTTTAGATGATATTAGGAAAAAATTCTTGACTGTGAGGATGGTGAGGCACTGGCACAGATTGCCCAGAGAAGCTGTGGATGCCCCATCCCTGGCTGTGTTCAGGGCCAGACTGGATGGGACTCTGAACAACCTGGTCTAGTGAAAAGTGTCCTTGTCTATGAAAGGGGGGTTGAAACAAGATGATATTTAAAGTCCCTTCCAACCCAAAATATTCTATGATTCTCTTGCAGCTCACTTTGATTCTGGCAGATTTATGTATCTAGCAGAGAGTGAGAGTTAAGTACTTCCAAGCCTCAAGGGATTGAGATTTTTACTTTCTACTATCAATACATATGTCTTCCATTTCAGTAGTAAAAAAAACAAGGAAGGAAAATTTAAAATGTTCAAATGTTTGTTCAGAGAGCAGAAACACAGTTCTCAGTCTCTCCCCCTTTCTGAGAACTGTGATATTCAGCAAAGGCAACGGAACTCATCTACCTGCTTGCACATTTTGAATTGAGCCTGATGACCTTCACACATCATATCTTTCCCCAGAGCAAAAAGGACAAAAGGACCTACTCAGACATTGCTAACCTTCCAACAGTTGGGCCTGTCTGAATCGACCTTAGGCTGCCTAGAAAGCAGGATGATGCTAAGGCTGGATGAAGCTTTAATAGCTGGAGTGCTGTGGAAAACAGCAGGAGCACCTGCAAAACATGACCTCATGTTCTGCCAGCTTTCTTCAAATTCAGAGGCAGTCCACTATAGAAAAACTCTGAGCTCAGGTCCTCCCTGCCACTGCAGTGGAGACAGGCTGCTACCCAGCCCTGCCTGCATGTGACTCTGGGCATGACTGACATCTTCCAGGGATGCCAGCCAGAGAAGGGAGGCACAGCCCAGCCTCCACAGCAGTTCTGGCAGCTGGGAAGGAGGGTGCAGGAAATCTGAAACTGGCTACAAAGTGTTGGTCCAGTTTCATGCTGCTGAAATGGGGGGATCAGAAAGGTCCTCATTGCCACCCTGTCACTGCAGGGACGCTACTACAGCAGGCTAAGCCCACCAGCAGCTGGCCTAACAAACATAAATTGTGTCTTTGCTTTTTGATTTTGCTCCAAGGGCAGCAGAACCAGAAGGTTTGAGTCTTGTTAAAATATATATGTGCTGTCATCAGTGGAATTACATGACTACTGAGGTTCCTAAAATTGTTCCATTTGTAAATGTAACTCTAATTAGCACTCTATATGCCAAAATAATTCTCAGTGTGGGAACTGTAGGATAGCTTGAGAGGATGGAATAAAGGTTTACCGAGCTACAGATTCTGTGAGCTGATCTGTAAATATTTAAGAAATTTGGGCTACCTTCTGACATTTTCCAGAAAGAAAATATCAGCTTCCAAAATTCCGTAAGACAGGTGTCAGCCCAATCAATAACCAAATGCAGTGATCAATCGAGTGACATTTTACCAACCTTGCTGTATCTGTGAGACTCTCATTAGTGCCCAGATGTATATCTTGTGTTGTAAGGAAGGAAGGATGTCCTCCAAGGAGAGCAAATCCTACAGTGAGGAAAAATTTTTAAAAAAAGATTAATTAAACACCAGCAGCTCATATTTACAGTCAAGATTCAAAAACCTTCTTGATATAAAATACATTTACAAAAATAAAAGTAGAAATCATCAGGATATCAAAATGTTAAAATTATTAGCATTTGACACACAAAATTTCAAATAAATATTCTTTGGAATAAACCCACTCAAATGTATGTGTTACTGAAATCCTTAGCCATGAGCTCCTATCTGTGATCACAGGAACAGCGATTCAAGCTCCAGAGCTACACATTGCCACAAGCATCACTGTTGCTCCCTGTTAAGAGCCAGGTAATCCATTTATCATGCTGCATTTCTACTTCATGGAACTTTTCATCCTAGAAGGACCATCCAAGTCATGGTGCACTTCCACATTCTTGTAAGGATTAACATTGTGTTTCATATAAAGTCACTCACACAGAAAACCCTACTCACACTCCGTAACAAACTTGAATTTGGTCTCAAATGCCTTAAAAATGATATTGTGAGAGAGAGAAGAGGAAAGGTCTCAGGCCCTGCCAGCATCCCTCTACCCTGCAATAATTAGGAATTTGCATGAAGGCCCAAAAAACTGGATGGATTAGGTATGAAGAGTAAAATCCATTCCTGAGCAGGAAACCATGGAAAGACTTGAGCATCATTTAAGAATAAAAAACACTTTGGGGAACTTCAAAGGTGTCTGAACAGTGTTTTGGATGAAGACAAATTACATGTTAAAGGCAACTTTCAGGTTCTCTGCGGCTTTATTTTAATTACACCACCAGTAGAAAGTTATCACAAGTAACCATCTGACACAGAGAGGGAAGAAAACATCTTTTCACCAACATCTGAGTCTCTCTGCGTTTGCCTGGTTTAAGTCTGAGGCCTCTTTCTACTGAATCTGAGTGTAAAGTCCTTCGTGGCCACACTGGGAGGATGGGGCCTGATGGGGCTCTTTTATGAACTGTCACTCCCTTCCAGTACAGAGATTTTCTGCAGGCAGACACTGCCCTGTCTTTAGCATTTCTGATGGAGGAAATTTCCAGAGAATCTTAGTATGGACAAACCAGCTTTGTTGAGACAACACTGTGGGGGCATGAGTCTTTTATTGTGACAAAAATCTAGAAAGAAGCCCATCTTTATATTTATATTGCCAGGAAGAGAAAGGCTGCATACAGCACAGAAGAGTAGAGAACCCCACTTTGTTTACCAAACTGTGATGTTGTGCAGATGCTGATGAATTTTGTGCTGTTAGAAAAAAAAAAAAATTAAAAAGAGAGAGAACATAAGAGTGGAAAAGAAGAAAAACCTGGAAGAAAAGGTCAAAAGCTGCTCAAGCTGGCTGTATCCATTAGATGGCACTGCTGACAGATTCAGCAGTGCAGATTCAGCACGGTGGCTGTCCCACAGCTACTCTTTAAAAGAGGATTAATCCAGGACTGAGCAGTGAAACCTTTCACAGATAAAACCAACAGGTACAGGGAGCAGGTCTGGGCCCCACAGCTGGGCTCCTTACACAGAGAAACCCTTATTAACTTCCATCTCCTGCCAGCAGCAGGGTTGAGGTGAGGTTTTCTGCTTTGCATCAGTTCAGTCAGCCTCTGGAGTTTAAAATACAATAGATAAAAACCATACTGGAAAATCATTGCCTTTGGACTGCCTCAATTTCCTTAAATGTCAGATTAAAAGTAATGATGTTCCTAGTCCCACCTGAAGGACAAATTTCTGCTCCCCTAGCCAGTGTACACTCATTTCATTGAATGGGCCCTTTTAAATTGCTTGTTTTTTTCATTAGGGATTGCTCCAAATCTCAAGAATATTACAAGTCAGACAGCGCAAACTTTTAATGATGAAGCACCATTTATTCTACTACTACTTTTTTCACCTCCCCTCTGCAGCTCAGACACAAACACTGTATTTAAAGGACAGTGTATACAAACTACACATTACAGCCTGTTTATTCAGTGCAAATTTTTAAGTCAAGACCTCAAGGATGAACTGTCATTGGCAGTAACTTTTCCTTCCCAAATTCTTGTGGATTTTTTGGAGTCATATACAATTATGCCAGTTATTTATTCCTGCAAGTTCTACACAATACAGCAGCTCTGCTTTTAGGATTCTAAATGCATACACTTTGGTAGATGATTCACACTCTAGGCACGCTCCAATGGACATGTTCTGTTTTCTAGAAATGATGCCCAGGTGAAAAAATGGGAATCTGAACATTTATTCCAAACTGCCAGACGTCAGGCAGCCCAGTCAGAGCTGCCACCTGGAGTCTGTGTACATAGCAGAGCCCTGATGTGTTGGGCTTTCTGCTCATGAACTGGCCATCTGTGCAGGGCCTGGGCACATATTTCCATACAAAACTTTCCATCTGGAAATCCAGGAGCTCTGTGCTCTAACTTTGTATATAGTTGCAGAGACAGAATCTTTTTCAGATTCTTTCATCCAGACTACCAGTAGAAAGTGAAAAAAAGAGATGACTTTTGAAGGTATGCAGGCGCCAATTCAGCAAATAAACATTGGAGTGCTGTGTTAAGCTGGGAGATCTAATCCTTTGTTGTCACAACCTGGTCATATCCAAGGCCACATGCTAAATATTTATATGAATTGTGATATCTTCAATAAACTAATAAATGTTCATACTGCAAATCCAGAATGGATTATTACCTCATGTCCACAATTCTCACTACTGTTAGTTTTCAAAATACAGTTTCATGCCTCATGCTGTGGCACATTATTGACCCCATTTATGCAGACTTTTCAGATGGGACATAAGTGAAATCTTCATCCCAGGCTGTCCCTGCTTCATGGAGCAAGGGGGCCAAAATGAATCTTGTAGTTCACAGGTTGGCTACCCAGTTCTGGGGCTGTCACCAGGAGACACACATAGTCATCTTCTCAGACTCAAAGGAAGGATCTTTTTCAGAATTTCCAGACATATGGATTTGCATTTATTAATTTCCTTATTGCCTGCCCAGACTTACAAAATAGGAGGTATTTTTCCATTTAGACTGATAACAAAGAACTCTCCTAGGCAGCAATTAGAGAACATTTTTAAAGCAGAAGCTAAAAACTGATAAGCAGTTTTTAAAAGTTATTTTTAAGCTACCCTTTTAAGTGAAGAGTAAACTAAGAATTCATTTGGGCCCTCTGTAATGACGCCAAGCTAAATAACACTTAGCCACTCCAAGAGAAAACAGACCCTGTAACATATAGTACCATCCCCACTATAGTTCATATGCTATGATGCAGTTATTTCTGTGACTCTGTAGCAGTCTTCAGGCATGGTCATCATGTTCCTCTCACCCCACTGTGTAGGAGGAGTGATTGGGAGTAATTCCACTAAAGCAAATGGCACTGAACCCCTTTAAGGCTGTTAAGATCTTGTGTATTCCAGGGCACAACAAGACAAGGTAGGCTGAGCTTTCCTACCTGCACTGCTTCCTCTCTATTGCTACCCTTTGAAATATTGTCTGCATTCAGTGTGAGATGGTTGGATTTATTTATGACTTATTCACTAAAACATAACTGCAGCTGTATATTTTAAGAGCAACAGTAGCAATCAGATTATTTTACACCAAAACTATAACAAAAACAGGTCATTCACCTTTGTGCCATGCCTGAGCATGTTTATTTTACAAGTAATATATGACCATGTGAATAGCTGTTTTCAAAAAGTACACAAAATTTTATGCAGAATGGGTATGGAATTCTGACTGTGAAGAGGTGACATTTTCCAGTGTAATAGCAGATATGTCACATTTTCCAATAAAATAGCCAGAGATAGAAATAAATCTCCTAGGCTTATAGAATAGGATTTACTCTGCCACTACTCTATGGAAGTTACTTCTAGTTCTGCATTAAACTTACAACATCAGTGCTTATCTTAGAAATGGTAAAATTATATGGGTTTCAGAAATATACATTAGGACAAGATTAAAGAGGCAAGGAATTGTACCCCAAGAAGAGATCTGTTAGTCAGTACAGTTGCAATGTCATTAGAATAAAACAGTCCAGAGAAACAGGATGTTGAAAAAATCTTAAATATCAACTGATCTATTACAATGCATCATAAATTAATGCTTTGATAATCTTCAATTGATATGGACAACTGGGAGAAATGCAAAAAATATCACCCCCAAGTTAAAGAAGGGCTAGAGGGAGGATCCAGAGAATACAGGCTAAGATACCTCACCTCAATCCATGGGAAAGTGATGAAGCAGCTAATCCTGGAAACCATTTCTAGGCAGATTAAGCACATGAAAATTGTCAGGAGCAGTCTGCATGACTTCACAAGAGGAAGTCATGCTTGAGAAGCTTAATCAATCTCTATGATTCTATGACTGGCCTGGTAGATGAGGGAAGGACAGTGGTTTTTGTCTGCCTGGACTTCATTGTGTCCATTGACAGTGTCTCCCATGAGATCCTCCTGGCCAAGCTGAGGATGCCTGGCTGGATGAGCAGAGCATGGGATGGGCTCAGAACTCTCCAGATGGCCAGGCCTGAGAGTGGTGACCACCAGCACAAAGTCCAGCTGGAGGCCAGCGACCAGCAGTACCCTCAGGGTCCATTTGTGTCCAGTCCTGTTTAACACCTATGTTAAGGATCTCGATGACCAAGTGTGGTTTCAGCAATTCTGCTGTTGGCACAAAACTGGGAGGAGTGGCTGGTACATCACAGGGTCATGCTGCTGTCCAGAGAGATCTTGACAGGCTGGAAAAAATGGTCTGACAAGAGCCCCATGAAGTTCAGCAAGGAGAGATGCAAAGTCCTGCACCTGAGGAAGAACAGCCCCTGCACCAGGACGTGATGGGGTCCTCCCAGCTTGGGAGCAGCTTGGCAGAAAAGGACTTGGGGGTCCTGGTGGACAGCAAATTGAACACACCAGAAGTGTGTGTACCTTTCCAGCAAGGTTGGTGAATGGTGTCCTGGACTGCACCAGACAAATACTGCAAGGAGGTGGAGGGAGGTGAACTTTCCTCTTTATACCATACTGGTGACCCCGAGAGTCTGGATTTGGGGTCCTCAGTATGAGAAACTTGGACATATGAGATACAGTTGGTTTGGCCATGCTAACAAAGAGTCACAAAGATGGCTGAGGGACTGAAGCATATTTCATATGAGAAGAAAAGCTGAGAGAGCTGTGACAGCACAGCCTAAAGAACAGAAGGCTCAGAGAGAATATTGCTAATGTATATAAACACCTAAAGCGAGGAGGCAAAGAAGACAGAGCCAGGTGTTTTTCACTAGTACAATGGGCACAAACTGGGAAGATCCCTCTGAATAGCAAATTCTATTTACTGAAAAGCTGATTGAGCAATGACATAGGTTTCCACAGAAGATTGTGGAATCTTCATCCTTGGAGATATTCAAAAGGCTTCTGGACATGGTCCTGGACAACTGGCTCTAGAAGACCCTGCTTGAGCAGGGGATAACCTTCAGAGATTACTTCCAACTTCAACCATTCTGTTTATTTCTCTTTCAATAATGTTGTTCTTTACAGCCAAAGGGACAGTAGGAGTTCTGAAAACACTTCCATGGTGTTAGTATGTCCCAACAAACTCATAGAGAGGGCACAGAGAACACTTTGTAATCAGTGCTTTCGAAGTCTCTGCTCTGTAATGAAATGCATTGATTTAGCTTTTCTGAGAGTTGCAAGGTTTGTTTAGATTAATCTCATCCCCAGGACCTTGTCCTACAACTGACCTCTCTCAAGTTATTGAAGGGGCAACTCTTGGAAGTGCTATTTGAGATGACTCAGGAACTTTATAAACACTTAAATCCACTGCAATTGTCCACTTTCACTAGACATTAGAAAATTGGTATTAAATTATCTTGTTTAGCTAAAAGAAACACATGTGGCTCCACATTTGTTTCGAGTTAGAAATTCCAATGAGGGAATAATTTATGTTAAAAAAGCAGCTGAAATGTATAGAGTTTTTGTGGACAGAAAAAACTTGAGTCTGCCTCTGAAGCAAAGTCTTAGGCTTAACAGACTTAAGACCAATTAACTGAAGGTGTGAAGTTAATGCACAGAAGCTGAACTGTATTAAACTCTCTTGTGGAGGCTCTCACTCAGAAATACATTTGTTTTATTTCACTGGAGCTTAATTCTCCCTTGGATGAATTTATGTGCATTAACTCCCATCCTTAAGTTAATTCATTTGAACTTTCCTGAGCTTCCCCCTTCCATAAGCCTTCAAAAGCTGAGGACTAAGCAGTGTTTCCCTCAGAATACAGAAGAATGAAGGATAAACAGATCCAGAGAATACATTATCTGGCCACATACCAGGATGGCAGGAAACAAGAAACTGGACTAAAAACTCAGGCATTAAAAGGTGGGTGGTCTTCACAGAGAGGGAATGCACATTAGTAAGTCATTATTATCAGGAGAAAACAGAAAGCAACAACAAGTCTGCCTATAGAGCAGGATCAGCAGGCAAATGGCTGTGCCAGAAAATACAAAGGCAAACTCAGAAATGCTTGGAGTTAATGTATCTGCTTCTTCCTTCCACTGTTTTTACCTTCTCTCTTACATTTCTTGTAAAGACGTGTGAATACTCAACAGGTTTGCTGTTCCTTTACTAGGGAGAAGTGAGGGATGCTGGGTCAACTTAAATAAGAGAAGAGCAAGTTCTTCCTTGATGCATCACCAGATCAGAGTTATTTTTGCTAGGATTGACTGATGAGTGATTTATTTCAGCAGTGTCATTGAATTCAGAACAACTACCATATAAATAAAGATACCATAGGTACATGTTTCAGTATTACCTACAAGAAAAATGTTCCAGTGCCTGATATTATTAGGCTAATATCCTTGAGTCTCCATAAAGTTATCTTCCCCTGTAGATAATCATGTTAATTTTTCTCCTGAATTTATATCAAGGCATTACTGTTATTCCCAGCCTAAGCACATTTAAATGTAACAATGGTAATTCATATTACCTTAGAAAAATATTTATTAGATCTTGCACAAAATTAAATTTGTGATGCTTACTGAAGTAGATGTTAGGAAATTTACATCTTGCCACTACAGCTGGGAGCTTACACCAGAAATGCTTACTTCTGTTATTTTTATTTCTGATCTATTGTGTTTTGGAAGATTTTGGCAAAATTTCAGTGACCAAAGCCATGTGCTTGAAATTAATATGGAAGGTGAAAACACAAGCAGACAATATTATTTTCTTATTTTTGCTTTCAAAGTTTAGGTTTCTCCTGAGTACAAATGCTAAATGCAAAATTGTGCAGTGCTTTTCAGTACATACTTAATGTATACAGTTCCATATAAAGTCTTACTGTGCCATTGCTCAGATCTACCTGTTTCTGCAGATAATCTTGTCCTTGTGCTTCTCTTCTCAAAAATCATGGCCAAAGATTTGCCTTGCATCAAAGGCAAATACTGAAACATGAAAAATGAAGTTATTTTCCATTTTATAATCATTATACTCTTTAAAGTAAGAAATACTTCTTGTACATTTTAGTTCACAATTAGAAAATTTGCAAAAGTGGGGTTTTTTTACCTCTGGTTTTGTTCTCCTGCCCTTCAATAAATTTATTAGCAGTGGAAAGGTTAAAGGCAAAGAAGTAATTCTAGGCCCAAAAGCAACTGCATTTTGGCACTCAATTTGAGCCAGCATTAAGGAGAACTCAGATATTAATTTATTCCCATGCAGGGAAGTGTCTTCCATTTCCTACATTTAGTGCTGCATGTACACCGTGTGTGGATGGATGGGGTTAGCTGACAAGAGGGAGCTAGCTGCACTTTAACCTTTCCACTCACAAAGTCCTCTGAAGTGTTTAAAGAATATTAAAGATAATTTCTGGACACTTTACAGGAAGGTTCTTTGACTTGTAGCACATGATTTACAGTATTTAGTAGCTTCGGAGATTTTGTTTAGGACAAGACAGCTGAAAGGCTTTTTCATAATACTCTTCAGAACAGTATTTATTTCAACACCTGAGGGACTTAAATGACAGTTAAATCATTTTACCTCTCCTTTATTCTTTATCCTTTGTTTCAAATCTGATGCCATCCACAGCAAATACTTCAGTTCATCAGCTGTGTAGTTCTGTAGAGTAAGGAGGTCCCGACCTTTCAGATCAACATTCATTTGAGCTGGTGTCCCATACCTGTGTCAAAAGAGCAAAAAATGTGTATTTCTTGCCATTCAATAGTAAATTATATATGTGCTAAAGCCAGTGAGCAAGCACCTGAAATCTCTCCCACTCCCCTCACATGACCCAGCTGGATCATCCTGATATACTGCGTTAATTAGTTTAAATGACTCCTTCTGTCAGACAGCCCCATGTCACTAGACACTATATCAATGGCCACTGTAACAATGTTTTAAATAGTGTTATAAAATGTACATTAGATGTAATTTCTTCTGTCTTCTGATATGCATATGGCAACTGCATGCTGCCTGTCAAATAAAGCCATTCAGAGCCTGGAAAAATGACTTATGTGTAGACACCAAAGCTGCCCTTTCAGGGGTCAGAATAACAGAAATGGATCTCAGTGCTGTTTCTCCTTCCTTTTTGCTTTGTGCATGAGTAGACACTTGCCATATTCCAACCTCACTCTCACAAAAGGTGGCATTTCTATAAATGTGTATGAAATCTCTTCATTACACTGGGGGAAAAGGGTAAAAAAAGCCCAACAAAATAGCATTACTGTACCACACAAGACATTCTGGACATGTAGTGTTTATTCAGTGTATTCTGGCCTCCATCCAGATTTAGGACTTCAGAATAAAATTGGATGTTGATAATCACCCACAGAAGTTACACGATCAAATTTCCTCTAGATTAGATGAGGCATCTTATTGAAAGTCTTGGCCAAGCCCATGTTTCACAGGCTGAAGGTTAACAGGGAAGTGTGGCAGCTCAGCCCTTTCTCTGGCTTTGTAATTGCAGCCCTCCTAAGCTCTACACAGCCCACACTATGCTCTTGCTAAGGTTTTGATGGGTATGAACTAAACATGTATTTTATTTAAAGTCAACGTTTTTAGACTGATCTAATAAAATGGAGACCAAAACATTGCAAAGAAGTGGACTGAGTCCAGCTAATATTTTTCTATTTGCAATTATATTTCTATTTTATATTCCACTTTAGCTCACCATTGAGACTAGGCTCAGATGCAGTGCCTGCTAATTGCCAAGCCCTGAAGTCCATAGCTAGGAAAATATGCCCCACACCATGAAAAACAGCCCACCAAGAAAAGCTACTGAAATCCAGTCTTGAATACCAAGACAATTAATTTATACTTCACGGGATTGGCTTTAATTTTTATTGTCTATATTCTGAAGGAAAATAATTGTATAAGTGGAACTTCTTTAATTATTTTAAGTGTTCATAACAGGGATTTGCTTTTTTAACTTGTTTCTGGGGAAAAAAACCAAACTAGTCCCACTTTAAAATCTATGCAATTGTCTGCTGGTCCCTACTCTCCTTTTCCTCCTTGTTTCCAGAACAGCTTTAGGGCTGCTCCTTGTTTTTCTCATTTCAGCCTGCAATTCCTTCCAGGGACTGAGAGATTATCTAATCTCAATTTGTCAAACAACTTCTGTTCATTGGTCTTGTTTCACCATCTGGCATGATTGAGAAGTGGACTGAGAAATATTCACCACTAATTTCTCCACTGGCAGATAGTGAAGCACTTTAATTGGTTACCCAGAATTGTCAAGAGAAGTCTAAGCAAAGGCATAGCTGCTCTCATATGGTGTTTGACAGGCTGCAAGCAGAAAGTTGGACTAGAGATCTGCTCCTGACCTCTTGAAGATTCTGTTTTATTGCTATGACCTCTAAGAAATTTGTTCCTTTCCCTGTTATCTATATGTGAAAGAGGGGCAGAAGTGGAAAAATTCATTCCAGAGAAGGAGCATGAGACAACATACCAAAGTTAAAATGTAACAGGCAGAATTGCAAGGTCAAGCAGTTTTGGGTTCTTCCTTTCTGAGCAGGGGCAGCATAACTTTGGGCTAGTAGCACAGACTCACAGGCATTAGGTTATCCTGCAGTATCAAACACAGTCTGCTTAGCTGGGAATACCCACAGACAGTGGTGATAGCGTATGCCAACATGATGCTATAATGTTAAAAAATCCACCAAAAATAACAATGCTACGTGTGGAACTTAACAAATCGGATTACTTCCTTGGAAAACCAGATTTACTACAGTTGTTTTCCAAACTTTCTTTTCCATCATCTCTGTTAACTGCAGAAATTTCCCAACTGGCTGCAGTATAAAAATCTAAAATTCATTAAAAAATTAACACTCAGCCTTTAGAACCACTCTGAAACTGTTGCAAATAAATCATAGAATTTGGAAAATATTTGGTTTTCATAAAATGTAATGTAGAAATTATAAACAAAAATTACTTATTGCATATTAGTATTTGCATAGTATGCAAAATACTTATTGCATATTCACATTATGTGAATGTGAAATTTCTGCATATTGTTCTCTAGAACTAATCACTTGTTACATAACAAGTGTTAACTCTATTCTTGTTGAAGCTGACCTAAAACCACGAGAAAACATGGCTTTCTAAAATTTTAACCTGATTTTGGAGCTGTGACAAACCTGAGAAGCAGCTTAGTGAAACGCTGCCATACAGTTTCTTTCCTGCAATCAGGGGGGACAGGCACAGTTATGTGGGTGCAGAAAGAACCCAAAGCCACGTCACAGAGGCAGGTCTGCCTGCTTGACTTTGAATCTCCCAACATCATGCTTTTCCTCATGCCTCCAGGGTATAGAGAGACACAAAATAATGAGGCAGAGATTCACCTTGCAGCTTCAAGGAGAGAATTCCCCACCCAAACTGTCCATGATATATGTCTAAATGCAGAAAGAGTACCTTTATTCAGATAGTTACTTACTGGTTACAGTACCTGCAGCACACACTGACCTCAAGAATAAACATTCCTTCCTGACTTCGCAGCTAAATCCCACACAACAAATTAATGGTATTCCACAAACACTATAAACAGATATCCTGAAATCACAGAGCTTGCTATCTGGTGAGGTAAAAGGATACTAAAATTGCAGGGAAAACCCCCACAGAGCCTTTCTCTAAAACACTCACTCCTTCACAGGATTCTGCTGCTTTTGACTCCAGGTTTCTGACTAAACACCACACATGAGATAAAATGAAAGGATAAGCTCACCAAAACTGCCGCAGCAGCTGCTTGCCGGTTCCTGCCAGTTTTGCAATAGTGACAAAATTCCTCCTATTAAACAGCATCTTCTGTTTGTATTAAGACTTCTCTTAACCCACAAATAAAGTGATGAGGAAGGAGGGTGTAGGAAGCAGAGAGTGAGCTGTGCTGCTGTGCAAATGAGAGAAAACCAATAACCAAGGTCCTGGTTTCAGCTGTCCCAGACAGGGCTGGGCCAGGATGGGGCTGACCCTGAACCTTTTCTTTGGTCAAACCCTTCAGATACAGAGATTTCTCCCAGGGCCCATTGCACCACTTGCAGTTTGTGTTCTTCTCTGTGGGCTCATCATGTCATATAATACCTGTGTCAATACTATTTCATAGTTATGTTATGTTAAATATTTGTACAGGAGCATGTGCTGATAGAAAAAGGCAAAAGAAGACTTGCAGGATCAGCATGAGCAGGATGCCCCCCTAGGGATGGGACAGGGGGCTCTAGCATAGCCCAGGCAGGGACTGTTGGCCCTGAACTGAACCAAAATGAGGGTTTTGGGTCCATGGCTATGGAACTGGGCAGGGCATAAAGACTTATTCATCCTTTATTTTCCTACGGTTTTTTGTGGTTTCTTTTTCTGCTTTTTTTTTTTTTTGGTTTCTGATTTTCTGTTTTTTCCTTTGGTGTTTTTGTTTGATTAGTTGGTTGGTTTTTGTTGTTGTTGTTGGGTTTTTTTGTTTGTTTTGTACCAAGTTTTCAATTATGCTGCAATAGTGTTAAACAGTGTGGGGCCCAAAAAGTGAAATATTGCAGCCTGCCTACCTCCTTAGGCTAAACTACTTGCTGTATAATCTGAAGTAGGTCAATTGCTAAGTACTAAAGTGATTTAATTTAAGTTTCTACCTTCAAACATAATTATCAGATAAGATTTTATGCCACTTGCACTGTAGGTGGGTTTGAAATATGACCATTACTTTCTCATTTTCTCCTTCCTGTAAGGAGAGACGCACTAATGTAAATCAAAGTGATGCCATATCTGACAGAGAGGGTGATACTTTGAAATTACAATGCAAGGAACTTATAATTAAAACACGCAAAAGAAAAGTTGGGCTCCTGGGAAAGACAGACAGCTGTGAAAACATCACGCAGGGTGATAGCTCCTGGTGGGATTTGCTCAAGACCCCTCATGCTGAACCAGCCCTGAGATGTTTGGGAAATGCAGCAGTTGCCAGGGCAAATGTGAAACAGCAGTAAAATCCTAGAGAAAGGAGTAGTGAGGGAATGGAAGAGAAGAAAGAGAAGAAAGAGAAGAAAGAGAAGAAAGAGAAGAAAGAGAAGAAAGAGAAGAAAGAGAAGAAAGAGAAGAAAGAGAAGAAAGAGAAGAAAGAGAAGAAAGAGAAGAAAGAGAAGTGTTCTGGTTTGAAAAAAAAAAACCAGTGACTCTAAGTCAGAAATACAATTTATTAGAAAAAGTGAAAAAGAAAACGAAATACATGCAATAATAAAAAAGAAAAACTACTGACAGGGTCAGAATACAACCTGACACCCTTTTTGGTCCGGGTGTTGCTTGCCATCCAGATTGGAATGGCTGCAATCCTCCCGGAAATACAGCAGTAAAACCTGAGTCTCGTGTCCCAAAAACCCAGATTATATCCAGTAAGGCATGCTTGGCTCCTCCCTTTTGGTGGAGCATCTCACAATGGGACATTATAGTTCTTATCAGTCATGCAGTGACATTCAATAGCCCATGATCAGCAGATGTCTTCCTGGAGGGAGAACTGGTTGTGAAAAAATAAGGAAAACTGCCACTTAACAGAAGACAACTGCCATACAGATGGCAAATGGAATACATCTTGCCTTGCAATCTGGGACAGGAAGAAAGAGAAGAAGGAGAATGCCAGGCCATGGTTTCCCTCTTTGTTGTCCTCTGGCAAATGACTCCCATGACTTTAAAGCCTGACTCCCGGGACTGAGCTTGTGTCATTAGTGATGCCCAGGAGAAAAGACAGCAGACAGAGCCAATGTGGTTGAGGTGCCAAGGGCTGCAGTCCCATCCTGCAGCCTCACAGGGAGGGGACAGTGCCAATGCCTCTTTGTCAGGCCACAGCTCGTACTGGGTCTGGCTGAGCTGGACTCATTTTCCCACAGCACTCTCACAGGGCTGGGCTCTGCACGGGTAGCTGGAAAGGTGCTGATAAGTTAGCTCCTTATCTCCTCCTAGCAAGAGAAATAAAAGAATAATTTTAGAAAAGGTAGGAAGAGAGAGAAAAGGAGTTCATTGGTCCTGTGTCTATTATTGATCTGGCCAACAAGAGGTCTGGGGTCCTCAGGGGCACTGCCTGGGCACTGTGGGGGTGGGTTTCATTGAGAAGCTTTCTGCAGGAGGTCAGGACACTGTGCTGGGCCTGGTGCTGTCCCACTGCTGGCTGCCAAGGGAGGTGCTGGAGCCACCGTCCCTGGAGGTGTTTAAGGAAAAACTGTATGTGGCATAGTGGCACTGGGTGTAGGTTGTACCCGGTGATCCCAGAGGTCGTTCCAGTGCAGCCCATTCTGTGGCGATGCCGTGCCCACAGCCCCTGTGCCAGGCGTTATTCCGTGCCCATCCCGTGCTGACGCCGTGCCCACAGCCCTGTGCCAGGCGTTATTCCGTGCCCATCCCGTGCTGATGCCATGCCCACAGCCCCTGCCAGGCATTATTCCGTGCCCATCCCGTGCTGACGCCGTGCCCACAGCCCCTGCCAGGCGTTATTCCGTGCCCATCCCGTGCTGATGCCGTGCCCACAGCCCCTGCCAGGCATTATTCCGTGCCCATCCCGTGCTGACGCCGTGCCCACAGCCCTGTGCCAGGCGTTATTCCGTGCCCAGCACGGTCCATCCCGTGCTGATGCCGTGCCCACAGCCCCTCAGGCCTTTCCCCCGCCCGCCCTCAGGTCGCGGCCGGGCGGTGCCGCCCCCGCCGGCCGCCAGGCGGCGCTGCCGCGGCCCGGCCCGGCCCGGCGGGGCTTCCTGCCGGCCGCCATGGCCGCGCCCGCCGCGGGGACCGAGCTGCCCGTGCCCGGTGAGTGCGGCCGCTCCTCGGGGCACCCGGGGAAAGCGCGTCTGCCTGTGCCGCCCCTGCCCGCCTCACCCCCGCGGGGCTGCGGGCCCCGCCCGGGCCGGTGCCTCGGGGCGCTGGGGAGAAACGCGTCCCCTCAGAGCTCGGACGGGGCAGCCCCGGCAGCGGCGGGGCGGGGGCAGCGCCGGGCGCTCGGGGGACGCAGTTAATGCGGAGCGTTGATGGTTGGTTTGTGTCGCGGTTTGGCCCAGGGTAATGTTCAAACGTTGGCTCGTTGCTCGGATAACAAACGCCTCGTGTACGTCCTGTGGGATTTAATTTACTGAGTTGGTGGGATTCAGTTTCCAAACTGATGGCAGCGCTGAAGCACTGCATGGGTCAGGCTGAAGGGACCGCCGCGGGTTGTCTGGTCCCACCGCCCTGCTCAAGCACCGTCATCCCACTGCACATGGCCCAGGATTGTGTCCAGACACTTCTGGGATATATCCAGTGAAGGAGACTCCACAACACACAGAAAAGATTTTTTCTCTTGTTCAGGTGGAACTTCCGAGCATCAGTTTCTGCCCATTGCCTATTGCTCAGCACCGCCGAGCAGAGCCTGGCTGCATCTTCTTGGCACCCCCTGGGTTTAGATATTTACACACATTAATAAGGTTCCCTGTAAGCTGTCTCTTATCAAGGCTGAACAGGCCCAAATCCCTCAGCTTCTCCTCATAAGAGAGATGCTTCAGTCCTCCAAACATCCTTGTTGACCCCCACCAGACCCACTTTGTGAGCTCCATGTCTCACTTGTACTGAGGAGCACAGTAGTTGTGTCCAGCTATGAAAAGTTGTGGCTTAGTCAGATGAATGAGATACAAAAGGCATTGGAAAATATATCAGCTTTTGGTATACATTGAATAAAGAACATAAAATGTTTTCATGTTAACCCTTCTGAAGGGAAAATAAATGAACCAGAGAGCTTTACCTGCTGAAGAGATTGCTAAGAAAGTTCAGAAGTGCACAGCTGTCTGTCTGGAGATGAAAACTTCAAACAGTTTTCAGATGCTGTTTGCTTGTCTGTAGTTGTAGGCATGTCTGGGTAAAATAGGGAAAAAACTCAACTCTTTCTTTAAAAAGGCTTGATTTTGTCTGCACAAAGCTTGTTGACAAGTGAAAGTGAAAAACACATCTAATGAGGTAATAAGTACAATTTATATATGTCTGCTTCATCTGATACATAAAACAACATCTTTGAAAATAGGGGAAGCTTTTGCATTAAATAATTATTTTAAATGCAAATCAAATATACACTTCAAGGAAGAACTTCTAGAGCTGGGATGCATATTGTTGATGGGATTGTTTTCATTGAATGTAAATGCATACCTCAATTTAATTTTCAGAAACAGACTACTGTTATTGTGTGTATTTCCTAGCATGTATTACATGCTAACAAAATTACAAGGAAAAGATTTGGTTTATTCTTGGTTTTATTTTTTTTTTAAATCTTATTTTTTATAGCACAGACTTTGACATTTTAAAATGTCAAAGGTCTAATTGAGCTTTCATATCTGAGCTGACATTGTCTGCAAGGATTTTGACAAATTATTTAACTTGTAAGTTCATTAATTTTTCTGTAGAATTAGTATTTTCTGTCAAACCACATGCCTAACCAAAAGCTGAATACATAGTTAACATTCTGTATTTTCAAATGATGTTGCTAACCCTTTTGAAAGTGTGAAGAAGTGAGAAAGCAGGCGAACTACAAAGCCTGAAGAGCTGTTTGGACTTTATTTTGGGGTGGTTTTGTTTGGATTTTTAGACCATGGTGTTATCACTGAATCACAGAATGGTTGGGCTTGGAAGAAATCTCTGGAGACCATCTGGTCCAGCCCCCTTACTAAAGCAGGTTCACCCAGAGGAGATTGTACAGGATTGTGCCCAGGCAGGTTTTGAGTATCTCCAGAGATGGAGAAGCCACAGCTTCTCTGGGCAGCCTGTTCCAGTGCTCTGCCACTCACACAGGAAAGTTCTCCCTCCTGTTTGGGTGAAATGAGAGTTTTGCCAACCCATGTTTTGAAGGCTGAGAGAAGAAAGAGGAGAAAGATAAGAAAATAAAATGTGCCACAGAATTGATAGAGCATATCTACTTCAAAATCTGTGAGGAAAAATTTGCTTTCACTAAAATTGACATTTTCTGTGTTTCAGAATCAGGTGCTGTTTTCACATTCGGGAAAAGCAAATTTGCAGAAGATGTTCCTAGCAAGTTCTGGTTCAAAAATGACAAGCCTGTACTTATATCATGTGGAGATGAACATACAGCTATTATTACAGGTCAGTATTGGAAATGGAGGATATAGAATCAGAATTGTTTAGGTTGGAAGAGACCTTTAAGATTATCAAGTCTAACCATTAACCCAGCACTGCCAAGTTCACTACAAAACAATGTCCCCAGGTGCCACATATATACATCTTTCAAACACCTCCAGGAATGACTACTCAGCCACTTCCCTGGACATCCATTTTTCCCAGTCTCTGGTCTAAACCTTCCCTATCACAGCTTGAGGCCATTTCCTCTCATTCTCTTGCTTGTTACCTGGGAGAAGAGGCCAAACCCCACCTGGTTACAATGTCCTTTCAGGAAGTTGTAGGCTGATAAAATCTTCTCTGAACCCCCTTCTCTCCCACAGCTTCCCTGACTTGTGTTCCAGACCCTCTGTGGACACATTCCAGCCCCTCAATGTCTTTCTTGTAGTGAAGCTGACCTCTATGATAAAATGATATATTTGGACACCTCTGAAAGTTAGGAATCTTACTTGCATCCTGAGGTAATATATTAATTGAGGCTGGGAAGAGGAGAGAGGACTGCTTTGTGGGAACTGTTGGATGCCTTTGGAGCTAGTGTGAGGTTGCACAAGGTTTTCACAGTACCTGCCCAAGAACTGTCTGGAGGAAGTTTATAATAACTGAGTGTATGACAAGATTTAAAGTAAGGATAACTTAGTTCAGGCCGAATGTTTCTCGTGAATCTGACAATGTTTAGTATGTTACATTTATTGTATCATGGAAGTAACAATAACTGCTGAACACCACAAGTTCGCTGGAAATCTTGAAACGATAAATACAATTGTGTCTCTCTTGGAATTACTGTCAGATGAAAATAACCCTTGAAAGAGCAACTCAATAAAGGGATTTCAGAAAATCCTACAAAAATCAGAAATAAATGGAAAAGGCATTCAAAGAAACTGGTGTAATAGAGGGAGCATTATTAATGTTTTTTTCTTTTCTTTGAAATGATGGAGATAATACTCATTGAAGAATTTGTTAATTTTATTTTATATGGAAGGGACTACTCTTCTGTGGATGAGCGTGTGTGGTGATTGTATTGACAATCAACTGCTGACAGATAATAAGACTTTGTTGAAAAAAATACATGTGTATTTTCAGGACTTTTTAATTTGCAATGTAGTTATTACTCATCAATATCCAATTGGTTGTTGCTTATTAAATAATTTCCTGAGGGTTTCTTGCAACCCTTGTTCACAAGCAACATTGAAGATGTTGAATTTTTAGAAAGAATTATTCCAGGCAAGATAAAAAAGACTATAGATTTCATGGGCTGCAGAACACCCTGAGGTGAAATTACATGATGAATTTTTCAAGCCTAACTTCACAGCAGATGAAATATACATTAATAGTTTATTTTGAACAAAGCTTGACACTTTTTCTTGGATTGAACCAATAATATTAAATTACCTGTTGCATTAAATTAATCTGGATGTAACCTGGGGCATTTTCCTGTTGCATTTTCTTTTTACATATACTTTTATATGCCCACACCCAGTTTGAAATAACACAGGTACAGTTCTGTGTTTAAACCAGTAAGTTTGAAATGCCTCCCTGCGTGTGCCTGGGCCAGCACTGTTAACCCCAGTCAGCAATAATCCCCTAATTCCCACATCACTGTAACAGTGGCCACTTAGGTAAAGCTTTTGCAGAAGTCATCTTGCAGAGATTTTCATGCAGCACCGTTTCTGTATAATTTCCCCTTCTCTCCATTATTTTAGTATATGCAGCTTGTTTCAGAAGTGTCTCTGTAGCTTGCCCTAGCTGTGATAGTGGGCAGGTACCTCACCAGGGAGGCTTCTAGATGATCAGATCTTTATTTCCTCAAAGCTTTTGCCGTCAAGGAACTGCAAAAGCATGAGAAAAAGAATTCTTTGGTAGCAAAAGGCTTTCTGGGTCATTGTAAAGGACAGGAAAAATTGAGAGTAAAGGCGGATCAACAACAAGCAAAGGTAGAGGAACTCCAAGAGTCGTACAAAAAAAGTGAAGAAGGGAAGGAAAAAGCTCTTCTCCCTCATTTGTTCTTCACACCAGTGCATGCCCATGTGCACCTCACATTTCTGCAGTTAGATGGAATTGGATGATACAGCCCTTGGGATGACTCTGAGCTGCAGTAATACCTGTAATAAATGGTTCAGAAGCTTATGCTAATAATGAGTTTACTGAGAAGGGCACAGACCTTGTGAGAAATCAAAAGATTCTTCAGCGGAACCTGACCTGGAAGAGATAAAAGGCAAACATCACCAAGGAAGGAAATGTATCTCAAGCAGGTGTGTGTTGATGCATGCTTCATTTTACTTTCACTCTTTATTTACAGGTCACAAAATTTCCCCCCTCCCTTTTTTTTCCCCCACACCTTGAAAGAGGGAGTGGGAAGTATATCTGTAGGGGACAGTAGGAATATGAGGTAGATGGAAATTAAGATGTGTATCAATTTTAGAGTTAACATGGCTCAACAATCATAAATAAAAAAATCACCCAAACTGATACAAATCATTCCTTAGTGCTGGATTTGGGCAGGAGAGATGGCTACATCTAGAAACAAATCTTGACTGAATACTAATGAAGAAAATGTACAAGAACTGATATTTAGTATTCAAACAAATTATTCAGAACCTTTCAAACTTTCATTAATCCAGCATCGATATTCCCATATGAATTTTATAAAGACAAATGTAAAATAAATATAAAACACTCCATCCTTTGCATTTCTAGTTCAGCAGTTAAGAGCCCAAAATTTTACTCATGTGTAGCAGCTGCATGTTGGAATTGATGGGACCAGTGATAGCTACTTGCTGACTTTGAGTTGGCTTGCTGAGGTATTTGAAGAAATATTTTCTTCTCCAGGAAGTAAGTTTAGGTTTGAAATTTATGTTTCTTTATTCTTTTGCTGTCTACCACTGGCATAACCTTGATTAAAATGTCGAAGCAGGATTTTTTTTAAGCAGTGGGCCTTGTTTTTAGGTCTTTTCATGTAGTCATGAACATTTGTAGCATGTTTTGTAATGGTTCTTGCCTCATTTCTGTATTTTTTGGCCCAAGAATACTGGTAGTCCCCTGCATCTTCTATAACTGCAGGCTTTGGAAAGCAATTAATTTATCCTCATGGGAGCTGGTGTGAAGAACTATGAATATGCATACTTTTAAGAATCTCCTTCCAATGCTTGTGTATTAAATTTTGTTTCCTACAAAACTCTCAAACTTAACAGCTATCTTATTGTTTATTTGCCTTGATTAGAGTATCCTAGGCAGCTTAACCACATTTAATCAAAGAGACTGATCCTGTTCACAAGGGGAAGATACTGGTGAATGAAGACACCTTTTCTGAACTCAGTGCCCTGGAGAGAATTGAAGCCCCCAACACAAGAAGGCAGAATGAAAGAAAGAAGTATCAATTGTAAAAGTGGAAGTGAAAAGAGGTGCATATGAAACCACAAGAAGAAAGTATACTCATAATTTCAGATTTTGTAAGGCATTAAACATTCAACAGAGATCTTGAAATCTCTCCAGGTGTTTTGTCACCAGATTTCATCTATTCTTTCTGCTTACCAGTAGGTCAGAACATGGCACAGTATCTTTTGCATCAATTGCAAGGGGAGGATGAGAAAGATTAGTACACATTTGTGTTGATGTATGTGAGCAAGCAATGTACAGTGCTGGTTTTGCTTTTGTGATGCCAAATGTCCTAAGCATGACTGTTCTTGTTGCTCAATAAAGTTTCTGAAAATATCGTGACTTGTCTAACAAAATTGATGCCACTCCTATTTTCCTGGGATTTATTTGACTTCTATATGAGTTTTAAATCAACTGTTAACATAATTTATTTACCAAATAGCTGAAATAAAAATAATTTAAAAAATAATCTTGGTGCCTTGGCATTTGCTACTCTGTACAAAATATTTTATGTTTTATTAAGATACAGTATCTCAGAAGGATCTTGTAGTAAATATTCAAGGTCTGTACATTGCCTCCTCATCTTATTTCTATCCCACTCTCATATAATTTAAAAAGAAAGGGGGGAATATGTAGAACATACCTTATAAACATAGGTGATTAGAGTACTTGGCTGCCTGCCATGACAAAGCACATGGGATTTCAGCTGGTATTTCCCAGCTGCCCAATGATTGCCTTTAAAAGCACTTCATGAACCAGAAGTGCACAAGACTGATGGGGTTGCTAGGAATCAGAGTTGTGATAGCAACTATTCATAAGAAATGAGGTGGGAGACCATCTCTTACTGAAGTGTCCCACAAAACCTCTGTTGCTACGCATGGAAGTGTCTTGTGGCTTCCCTGGTGGCCCTGAATTGCTGTTGGTGAAACATCTGCTGGTGTACCTGCCAGGGAGCACAGAGTTGGGAGAAATACTTAAGTTTTGCATCAGGATAAAGGTGGAGACTGCTGTTGGAAGTGTCTTTTCATCACCGAAACAGTCTGAGTAGGCCTTTTCCTTGTATCCTCTTGTTTCCCTCCTGTCCAGAGTCAAAGTCTTACTCTGCTGGACCTGTCTTGTGCCAGCCATTCCACTTGGCAGGTGGCCACAATCTGGATGATGGCACCAAAGTGGGAGCAAAAAAACCAAGAGCAGTCTGAGTTTACGAAATTTTGAGTTTTGATTCTTGCCTATTTATCTGTGTTGGATTCAGTGCATCTGTGTGATGGCTGGGATATCTCAGTATGCAGTTATGAAAATTGTGCCTTTTGCATGCAAAGTTATAGTGGATTTCTCAGCCAGTTTAGATTGCATCTTGCATCGTGTCTCTTCTGAAACTTGATTTGCTCTACAGACTGAGAAATGTTGCTTCATTACAGGCATTTGTTTAGGTTCCTCTGTAGTGCCTAGTAATTCTCATTCTCTTTCTAAATTAACTGCTTCCCAGATTACTTATTTTCTGTTATACTCCTAGGAAACCTGAAATGATAAAAGGCTGTCACTCAGTTGTAAAAGAATGTGGAAAAATTCCTCTCATCTATTAAGCTCCTTGACTTACAAAGCAATGCCTGAGAATTTAAAGACTGATATAAAACCCAGCAGATTATAGGATGAAAAGCATGACCTTGTTTGAATTTTGCATGGATAAAAGAGAATGTGCTTAAATTGAATTAGGGCAGCTTGGCATCATACTCTAACAAAAGTACTGCTGTCTTAGGAAAGCAGTTGGAAAGTGTAAAGCAAGGAAGCCATACCAATATAGGATAAATGTCATTTGCTGATAACAGTCCTTTCTGTTAAGGTGTGTTTGCTGTCAGGGACAGCTCTGCATGTGTTTGACATGATTGCATTATCAAAATTAGGATGGAGATATAAATGCTGTTAGTAGAACACTGTGGGCATGAATTTGACCTCTGTCTTTCTTCCCTTCCAGCTTTCTTGGAAAGACATAATATTGACACATAGTCCCATGTGCCAAGAATTGTAAAATCTAACAATCAGGATTTCACATACTTACTAGTTATAGTTAAGCACTGGTGTGGTGTTTTTCTTTTTAACTATATAGTTATATTTAAGAAAATAAATTGATATTTATTAGAATATGATTTTTTTTGTAATATTTAAAACATTGCAATATCATATTTCAAAGTCTGTGTAAATCACAATCAGAACCTTCACTGGAAACAACCATATTATTTTGGCATTTTTATATAGAATTGCGGTTATGGATTGTGGTAATTATGGATGATGAGAGTGACAAGCTCTATGACCAAATTTCTGATTAGGGTGACAACATTAAGATGGAGTCTAATGCACAAAGCTCTGCAGACCTTCAGAAGTAAACTAAATTGTTTTAATTGTTGTGAAAGGGTGGGAGTTTAGGAAGAGGATGTTGTTTTGTTGTGGGGTTTTTTGCTAAATCAGTTGCTATTGTTTTGCAAAGATTTCTGTTGGAACAAGGGTTTTATTTTCCAGTAGGAGCTTTACAAGATGTGATAGTTTAAAAAAATGAAATTAAATGAATTCATTTTAAGCTATTGTCAGGAGTCACTTTTGGCTAATTTTCATCCCAGATGACAAAATTCTCATCTGTTCATATAACATTCTCAGAAAAAGGTACTGGTTGTAAAAAAAAGCACTGGTTGTTCTGAATTGTAACAGTTCATTGTTTGCAATGGTCAAACATGCAAGTCCAATGACACATCATAGGAATTTCTGAAAGGTGATTCTAGCATTGTCTCTGTTGAACAGTTGTAACCTAATGTTTGCCTTTAGGTTTGCAAAACTCTCTGACTGCTTGGTGGGTTTATACATTCTGTCTTTATATGCAGAATAGCAATTTAATACAGTTTGTGAAAATTTATCAGAAACTACATTTGATAGAAATGCATATTTGTAAATCATTTTAAGAGAAGATATTTAACAGTAAAAGAAATATCCCACCCTAAACAACCAAATAAGCCAAATATTAAAAATCTGTACTTGTATTTATCAAATAGCTGCATTATTCATTCGTGTCTTTGGAGTAAAAGATGTGAGTGCTCAGTTAGATGTGCTGTTATTTTATAAGGGGGCTTATAGATACTGTGCTTTCTGAACTGCAGGGTCTGCCCAAAAGTACGTCTCATTTTCTGAAGAGCACTTCATCTGTGCTGTAATTAAAGATGAGGATGTTTCTTCTTCTGGGTGGGGATTTCTTACTTAAACAATGCAGTTACTATTTTTGAACTGTAAAATCACAAGGATATTAATTATTGTTTACACTTATGTACTGAATTGCCTAAACTTAAACCTTACATTAAAAAGGAAGCAATAATTTCATTGTGAGTGAATGACCATCTTGTCTCCAATGAGTTGTTCAAACACTTGTATGGATTCTGTCTATGATTTTTTTTCAGGGAAAGGTAAACTATACATGTTCGGCAGTAACGACTGGGGCCAGTTAGGACTAGGATCAAAGAACACTGTCAGCAAACCAACCTGTGTTAAAGGTTTGTGTGATTTCTCTCTTTTTTTTTTTTTCTTTTTTTTTTTTTTTTTTTGTGTGTGTGTTTTTGAATGGAGACCCTTGTGAAAAGATAACTTCATAGGATTCAATTCCAAAATAACTGATTCTTTACTATTCTTCATCACATGTGCACATTACTGCACAAGATCAGGAAGACAGCTCAAAAAGATCCCTTACTGCTTTTCTATTCAGATTCTGATTCCTTTTGCATCTCAGGATTACTTAGATACAGATACATAGAATCCTGTCATTTTTGAGGGCTCTGACTTCATGTAGTACTTGCCTATTCTGACAAACCACATCTTCATTTTTTACTGCAGACAATAATCAGATGCTTGGTCTCTTGCATGGTCTGCGTGTTAGAAGCCATAGTTCCAACAGCATTGTGTAACCTCTGTGTCACTATTTTCTTAGCAACTTTGTCAATGAAAAAAATCTATCAGAAACTTTTCACAAGTACTGCTGAATTTTTAACAAGTATAAGAAATGCCCCGGGGGACATAAATGTTAATACATTTTTATGAGGCAGTAAAATAAATTCCTGTATTCTTTTATGTGTTGGAAAATATGTTTTCATTGCACTGTGATCTTTTTGATCTTTCCTAGCTGTTTTTATCTTGTCAAACAAAGCTGAGTCAATACTTTTCCTTATACCTTTACTTATGTCAAGTCAGATCTATCCCATTAACACATTTCCTTCCTCTATTAAATGTTTATCTTCACTCTTTCTGCCAGCAGATCGATCTGTTAGCTTATTGTTAAAAACAAATTATCCTGCTTGTTCAAACTCTGTTCTTCCTGATTTAGTTTATTCTACTATCCTTTATTTGCTCCTTCCTCCATCTCTCTTCAGATTGAGAATGCAGCTACTCTCAGGTACACATCTTCTGTCAGCCATGTGAGAGATTGATTCCTACCTTGGCTTAAATAGATTTGGTTTCAAGTTTTGGGTTTTCTGTTGAATTGCAGTGGATAATAAAAGATGAAGAGAAGATGACAGCAGTTCAAACCAGACCTGGTATCCATTGAAAAAAGTCACAAGGGGGGTGTCTTTTCTCTTGGCAGTAGACAGCAGGAGGAATTCCTGGAGCTTTTCTCACTAGCCTTTGATCATCACTTGGCTTTGGGAATGGGGTTGCAAGGACACTTTTCAGTTTCTGCTTGGAGCCAAATGCTTGCATGTTTTCTGAAAAAAATATTTTCTGGGACTTGGTTAGAGATTAATGACATTGGTTATGAAAAATCACCAGCAACATTGTAAATACAGTATGTCTCATAATTTAGGCTAACTTATGTTGCTTAGGTTAGCCTAAGTGGGAGGAAGTTTAGGGAGCACAGGCTTCTGAAGAGCTGATTAAGATAATCTCTGAAGTTGAAGACTGTTTGGATATAAAGATTGTAGGAAAAAAATCACCATTGGAAGTATTGTGGTTCCAGCCTGATGACAGATGTAGGTTTTGGATAGAAGAGTCAGGAACCTGAATTTGGATAAATTAAGTTTGTGTCTGTGTGACAGACCAGGGGCAGTTTATGCTTAAGTTGATAGATTTGTTTGGTGACTTGGTAGAAGGCATCTTAATCTGGATGTTAAAGAGCTGATGAAAGTTGATCTGTAAGGGCTGAAAAAGGGTTTGTGAAAGGGATGATTGTTGTTGGCTTTATTACAGACTAGTGCAATAGAAAAGCAATGAAAGATTTATTATGTAAAAATAATCCTGGTTTAGAGCATTGTGTAGGGTACGTGGACATGACTGAGAGAAGATAATTTGTTGACAATGAACAGTAACTGGAGCAAGGATGGAAAAGTCAGGGAGACATTTTCCCTCTCTATTTCTGAAATGGAGTCCATTGTCATAGGAGAAGAGGAGCTTCTGTATTTTCTCTTTCCCACCAAAATAACTCCTGACTCTGCTCACATACATTCCTAGTCTTTCAAAGTGACCAGACTGCAGAGGAGGTCATGCCATGGCACTCTCATTGGTGGTAACTCAGCTGAAGCTGAGACAGGATTTCACATGCAAAAAATGTAGGCACTAGTTCAGATAGGACTGCCCTTGGCAATTGAGATCAGTGCTCAGGAGGTGATCAGAACAGAGCAGAAAAGGGATGTGAGCACAACAAAGGGAGGTAGGGATGGTAAGACAAAGGAACGGGATGGTTTCAAAGATTTACAATAATGGAAAAAGTCTAAGAGGGAAGTAACAATAGCACTGTTAATGAAAACTGAAGACAGCTTAAATCATTAATTCTATCCTGAAACTTAACGTATTCTTGAGGTGTATCCCGTAAATGGCAAATTCTAGAGACTGGGGCACTGGGGTGAAGTAACCGTCATCATGTTAACTTGAGTGTTTTAAGTTTTTAAGGTTTGACCTATATTCTTATCTTGGGGGAATACTGATTTGATAAGTCGTGAGAGATTCAAATGGGCAACGAATTTTGTAATAATTTGTTCGTAAAAATATAAAAAGAAGAAATCAGAGCTCCCTCTAGAGCATAGAACATTTTGTTGAACAAGCTATCAGCTTGTTTATAACTTTCTCTCCTCTTTGGTTTTAATTCTTAGCTTTAAAACCAGAAAAACCAAAACTTGCTGTTTGTGGAAGAAACCACACTTTAGTTTACACAGGTATGTAACCTCTATTTCATACATATTCAAGATGCATTTTATTCATTTGCTTTCATGCAAAATTACATTGAGAACCCCAGAAGTGTTGAAGAAGGAAAAAAAATGAATGGGTCTTCTAAAACTTATGGGCTTGACATCCAGTTCTTAGAATTCAGAATTTTTTAGAATTTTAACATTTATTCTGAGCAAATGCATTTATAAGCAATGTTAGATAGTAGTTTCCTAATAATAGACATATGGAAAAATTTCTTGCTGGCATTTAAGGTGTGGTTTACAATTACAAATATTTTCTTTAAGCTTTGTAAAGATATATTGTTATATTTATATACATCTGTACTCAAATTTACCTATAATAAATAACCTTTATTAATGTGAAGCTATATATTTGAATCAATATAACAGAACTGAATGTTTTCAACTCTTCAAATTTTCCTGCATGTTTGGTTACACAACTTATTCTTCTATTTCAATGACAAGCTGCTTTATTAAGCTATAAATAAATAAACTGTAAATTTAAACTTTAAAATAAATTTGTAGAGACACAGTATACAGAGAATTTATGAATGTTCATATCATGCTTCTATAATTTATATAATAGAATATCTCTGTGGTTGCAATCCTTTAGCTTTCAGTAATGTTGTAAAGAGGATTGTTTGATTATTAGGAGGTTTATATACATGGTGACCCTGAACACTGTAAATGAGATTGTTAGAATAAAATAGAATATATTAATAAAAATCAAGTATGCAAGACGGCACAGGGTAAATATTAGTCACCTTTGGTGTACACCCTGGCTAGATAATTTGTGGCAATTATATGTCAGTTTGTTTATCACATTTCTGTCTGGGTTTCTGTTAATAATAGGGTGTATCTGTTTTTTCATAGATGAACACTTTAGATGTGAAACATAGTAAAATTAAAAGTATAAATCTTGAAGTTTTCTAAAGTTGAAGATATCTGTCATCAGTGTTTAATTCAAGATTCCAAAAAAAAAAAAAATCCTGGTTAATTAAATTGGAAGTTATTTAAATATTAAAATAAGTAAAATATTTCTAATAAAAAACTAAGTAGAAATATATTTCATTCACAGTACTCAAAACTATCAAGTTATTAATTTCTTTAATTTACGTACTAATACAGCTTCAGTTTTTCTTGTGTGTGACATCGTGCACCCTTTTTGTCTTACTTTATCTCAAAATATACATTATTTGTGGAAGGAGCTGCTTCTGGTTGCCAGGGCTACTGTAGTCATTTTCTCAGAGCTCTTGCAGAACTTACATTTATTTTTACATCAGTCTCCAGAATAGTTGGAAATGCAATAAGGTTTCTAGGAAGTTCTGCTCTAAGTGTGTGCAGGATAACCTTGCTAGCTACAACAGAAACTGCTAATTTCAGCTGGAGGGTGTTTCAGGGCAACAGACCCTAATGTTTTTGTGATGTTTTCTCCATTAGAAAGTGAATTACTTGCTCTGGTTTCTTCTTTCTGTGTCTTACCTGTGCTTTTCTGTATGCAGAAAAAGGAAATGTCTATGCTGCTGGAGGTAACAGTGAAGGCCAGTTGGGATTAGGTGACACAGAGGAAAGGACCACATTTCATTTAATCAGATTTTTCACCAGCCAGCACAATATCAAGCAACTATCAGCTGGATCATACACCTCAGCAGCAGTAACTGGTGAGAACAAATGGTTTTTTGGGGGGGGGTATTTGTTTTGGGTTTTTTTGTTTGTTTTGTTTTACAATTGCCATTGGTCTTTGTTTCAATAGAAGCTGGTCCTAATGAGCCTGAACATCTACTGTTGTAGTTTAAGGAGAGCAAAATGAAGCTGGTGAATATAACCACCTGTGAGGATAAGGCATGAATAAGTGGGATGTCTACCAAAGTCAGAACAGAGAATAAGTTTGGAAGAATAAGAAAGGGGTGACTTACACCTAGGAATGAGAAGATGCCTTAAATTCACTGTAATATTTACATACTGACCTCTGGCAACTGAATTGTCTTAGTCAGTCTTCCTCTTTCTGAAGGAATGTTCTTTACACAGTATTTTTTCTGTTGGTATTTATGGCCTAACCTTGGTTGGTGTGTAAGTGTTCTGGGTCACTTTTGAAAAGCCTAATTAAAACCCTCTTATTTCTAACTCCTTTTTGCATTGAGCTAAATTATAATTTATATCCTTGAGATCATGACATTCAGTAGTCTCAAATACAGAGTTTCTAAAGTACTCTTCAATAAATAGATTAACTTTCTATTAGTTTTTGTTTTAAATCTATTAACTATCTGTGTCTTCATTTTAGAGGATGGGCAGCTCTTTGTGTGGGGTGATAATTCAGAAGGTCAGATTGGCCTGGCCAGTGAAGCCTCTGTCAGTGTCCCCTGCAAAGTGGATATTGGAAAACCTGTTTCCTTTGTATCCTGTGGATATTATCATTCTGCCTTGATAACAGGTAAGAGAATGGGAATAGAGGTTGGTGGAGACAAGACAGTGGTTTCCAAATAGTTGTTTGAAACTTGATACCCTATAGTTGTTAAAAACTGCCAAGTGACAGAAAGCCTCCTATATAGTTCTGTATCACACAGAGAGAAAAAAACTTGCAGTTGATTTTCTGCATTTGCACATTGTTGTGAGAAAGTATATTAGAAAGAACGAAGTGTGTTATCACAGTTTGTTTTCATAAAGGTTATTGCATATATTGTAGATTAAAACAATGGTTTCAAAAATCCAACTTTTTTGAGTTTTTGTTTTGATGAACAAATAGTAAACTTTATCTTCTCTAGAAATACCAATATTAAACTGAGATGCTATGTTATGAGAAAAAAATTAATCTTGTTAGAAGTAAAAGATTATTGTCCAAGCTTGATCGATCTTAAAATTTAAGTTTTGAAGTCAGTTAAACTGTCTGTACGTGGTATGGAGAGAAGCAATGCTGCAGTGAGCTATTGTCTGATCTGCAAACCAAACCACCTCCCTATTGCTTTCCACTTCTGTCTTCCCAACTCTCCACTGGTTTCCAAAGTGAAGATTCCACTCATCTTGTAATAATGCCAGTATGGATGAATTATCAGCCAGTATTGATGGCATTATGTATGAGCAGCTATGAATTCCTTTCAGCCATAATGTAGATTTACATTATTAAACTTCACTGTTTGGTCCCCTTAGAGTAATTAAAGATTTCAAAGGATCAATAGTTTTGATTGTAAAGCTTTTAATGGGTACCCATGAGCTATTCCATCAGATACCTTTCCCAGATTCCTTGATGAATGTTACTTTTCCACATACAATATCTTTATTGCTCTCTGAGAACATGCTGTTAACAGAGTTTGCTACAGTGGACAGATATTAGGTGTTAGGCTGGTAGTGTGCAATTTTTTATTACAAATGCTTTATTACACTAAATGAATTTACTGTCTGGGACTGATCAGGACTTCAGCATCTGTTAGGAAAATAGAGTTTCCTTGACTAAGAATAAATGGGGGGGAAAAAAGATACTTGCTTCAAGGATGTAGTAGTAATGTGTGCTTGTCGGCCTTTGAGCCAAGGGCTGAAGGTCCAGGAGTGCAGCAGGATGCCACAAAAGTTCTTATTAGTAGAAGGGTTGAGGACAAACATCTGAGAGTAAAGAGAGAACAGTGTGTGCCAAGTGCCCTAAGGAAGTGGAAACTTTTGATGGAAGGGGATAATTTAAAAAGGCTTAGGCTTGTACCTGGATAAGAAAAATGGATCTTCTTAAAATATTGATAGGAAGAATGAACTGGTGAAAATGAGGAGTTAGTGAACCTATTACTACTTAAACAGGCCTGAGTATGAGGTGGAAAATATTAATTTTCAGCCTTAATGTCTGCAAGTCCTGCATGAATTCAGTCTATGTCACTGAAGCTAGTGACACACACATAGCCTTCTTTGTGGTGAAAGGATAATTTTTTTATTACTTTCCTTTGGACCCTTGCCAACAGTTTTATTGGACTGATACTTCAGCTACCATAAAAATTCAGTATTGGGCATCCAAGTACTTTTGAAGAATCAATTTTCTGTTGCACTACTGTCAGTGTGTATCTACACAGTGTTTAAAAATTAACTTTATGCATTTTTTCTGAGTATACCATAGTCATAGGATGTGTTACTTACCAGTTATTAGAATACAATATAATTACCACATTTTGATTTTTAGACATCAAACAATACACTAATAGTGTAACATACTTGCAGGATTTAAGACTTGGTAAATGCTGTCAGACTGAACTGATGAGCATGGCACCATATGGCTCCCTTTCTTAATATGTTTATGTTTGACATAAGGTGTGTGCTGGCTGAAAAACCTGTTGGGAACACAGACATATCTGGGTTAAAACTAAAAGGGGCTCATGAGGACACTAGAAAACATAGTGTGGACACAGAGTGCCCTCTCCAGGGCAGGATGTTCATTAATAAGAGAATATTGAATAAAAAAGTATGGATTCCAGCTTATTTTTTTTTTTCCTTTTAAAATGAAGTTCTTATTTTTTTGAAATTGCTGGGTTTTAGATTTTTTTTTAGTAGACTTTTAACTTTAGGGTGTTTAACTGCTATAAAGACAAGAGCAATGCCTCTTATAGTTCCAAAAACATGATGTCACCCTTCTTCCTTCTGCTTTCTAGGCAGCTTTCTTTGCAGACAATTTAACTGCTGAACATATGTCACCTGTATTCTGCCACGTACACATGGACTCCACTGATGCCAAAATGGTTGTAGAATAGAAGAACAGAATAAATCCTGAATATTTTAAATAACAAAAAAAAAACCCACTTCTGTAATTTAGACTAGGCACATGCACAGGCAATGGCTAACTCGTTCCATATGCAAATTAGGATCTAGTCTACTCAGTTCATATTTAAAAGATGGTTGTTTGCTCCCTTTCCTTCTCCTTTGCATTTGTCAAAGAAGTTCTTATTCTGTAGCTTCCAGCTCTTCAGGATTTTTTTCAGTGTGTTTTCTTTCCTCCCTTTTTGCAGGCTTTGGGCATTGTGTGTATTAGGGTTATGTCTCAAGCAAATCAACAGAGAAATAAACTGCTGGGAGAGTGTAGCAACAATTTTGAGCACTTATAGAGACCTTTACTTTCCTTTGATCACACGCTCAGGAGGGGACAATTTTTCAGGAAGCATTAAGCTTGGCAAGCATGTACAGCTCATTTGTCCACTGCAGGAGATGAAGAGCAGGAAAAGCTGATGTATCTGACCACTGCTATGGCTTCTACAGTAGAATTAGATTTATGGAGACAGAAAGGAATTGAATGTATTAGGCCGCTTCTAGTGTTTCCCCTGCCTGAATTGTAACTGTAATCAAGGTAAGGATAGATTTTTATTGAGAAGATGTCTTTTCATAAAGACTTCTGGAGGTTCCTTGAATTCTTTTTTTTTTTTTTAATATATTTTGTCTTTCTTTTTAAGGACTGATTTAAGAGTCATTCATCCCACAAATACTTCCATGGTCTGAATTCCAGTGTTTGAAACACTTTTAACCAATTTGGTCCTAATAAATATTTATTTTCTTTTTCATTTATTCAAGAAATCTTAGTTATCCAATTCTTTTGTCCACCCATTCTTGTCCCTCATTTGCCACCAGCCAGGTCTCTTATCTATGCACTCAAATGCACATTTTCCTTTGAGGGACATTTTCCATTCACTTGTCCATTTTCTTGATATGCTTCTGTGATTTTAAGTTTAGTGATACAGAAAATCACATAAGGGAAAGTTCAACATGTGAGAGTGTGACTCATATGAGAGGAACAAATTAAATAACCAGGTTTTGTTGTGAACAGAGTGTCCTTAAAATTCAGGTGTACTCCACACAGTACATCATGTCCTCAGCATGCAGATGTACTGCACACATCCTGCACTCAAAATTTATCTAGGTTTTACTGGATTCTGTTTATGCTTGATTGCTATTTTTCATAGTTTTTAGACCACTATTTGCCTAAAAGGGGTGTGTAATGTATTCAAAAATTGCTTTGGTAAATGGTTTTATCTTTGTTAGCTGGATTATTAAGTGGAAAAAATGTAATAAACTTGATGAGTTTGGGAAGCTTGGCCATTTGAATCTCTAATCCTCTTAATTAGATAGTGATTGGATTAATTTTTTCAGTGCAATAGTGTTTAAAAAGAACTGCTGGTCTCTTCAAAGAGAACTGCATAAGTAGTTATTTCCCAAGTGATTTTGGGTTTTTTTAAACTTGTTTTTAGAAATATATGGCGGATCTAAGAGTACTGAAAAAATACCTTTGAAAAAATACAGGATTCTTTTTGTTGTCTTTTTTTTTCTACTTAGAATGCTTAAAATCTCTTTTTGTCAGCAGAACATTTTGGTTGCAGAAAACCCCACATTGCAGTTGATTTTTATCATTTTAATTGGGCTACTGTTTTAGAACAGAAAGTTGATGCTGATGCAAATAACAGAAAAGTATCAGCCTGTTCAGAGTATTTCTGCACATAGATATAAGAACAAAATCAGAATTAAAACAGGAAATCAAACTGAACAGAGAAGACTAAACACAGTCCATAGGTCTGAAATGAAATGAAATACACTTTTTTGCAGCTGAGATAATTTGCTGGTTTTCTTAAGAAGCACAGACAGATTGAAATGACTACAAAAAATTCTTAGAAAAGAGGTGCAGAAGAATGTAAGAGAGCCTTGAGAAGATGAGGCTGAGGGGGGATCTCATCCCTGTCTGTCAGGGAGGGTCAGGGGATGGACCAGGCTCTGCTCCATGGTCCCAGCAATGGGACAGGAGGAACAGGCAGGAACTGATGGCCAGGAAGTTCCACCTGAACATGAGGAAGAATTTCTTTCCTGTGCAGTGACCAAGCACTGGGACAGACACCCAGAGAGGGTGTGGAGCCTCCCTCACTGGAGATACTCCAGAAATTGTCTGGACACAATCCTGTGCTGTGTGCTCAGGGATGACCTTACTTGAGCAGGGTGATTTTCCATCAAAATTGCACACAAAATTATTGTCTGTTTCAGTTCAGATTCTTAAAATCTTCAGTTGATTTAAATACTGATTACAGAGAGAATTATCACATCTCAGAAGCAGGAAGTATATGTTTTTGTTTTTCGTGTGGCTACATTCCTTGCAGGCTAAATATTGTTATTTGAAATTTGCAGGGGACTCAAATCTAGGACCTTTGTGTCCTGTCAAAGCAGAGTGAGGGTGAGGGGCTTGGAACACAAACCCTGTGAGGACCAGCTGAGGGAGCTGGGGGTGTTCAGCCTGGAGAAAAGGAGACTCAGGGGTGACCTTGTCACTCTCTACAGCTCCCTGAAAGGTGGCTGTGCTCAGGTGGGGTTGGGCTCTTTCTCCAGGCAGCACTGACAGAACCAGAGGACACAGTCTCAAGCTGCACCAAGGGAAACATAGGTTGGATATTAGGAAAAAAATGTTTACGGAAAGAGTGATAAAGTACTGGAATTGTCTGCCCAACATCCAGGATGGTGGAGTCACCATCCCTGCATGTGTTTAAAAAAAGACTGGATGTGGCACTCAGTGCCATGGTTTAGTTGAGTTGTTAGGGCATGGGTTGGACTTGATCTTTAAGGTCTCTTCCAGCCTAGTCATTCTGTGAATTCTGTGCTTTTCACAGCTGTTTGGGCATTATACAGATATGTTCAGCTATCCTGTAATGTTCATGCACTTTTCTGTCTTTATAATTTATGTCTGCAGCAGTCTTGACAGCCCATCCTTGCTCCTGTGTGTGTGTGCTAGAAACCATACTCTGTTCTGTATTTTCACAGGAGATGGTGAGCTCTATACTTTTGGAGAATCTGTGAATGGGAAACTGGGATTATTCCCTGAACAGCTGAAAAACAATAGAGTCCCACAGCCTGTACTGGGAATTATGGAAAAGGTTAATAAGGTTGCTTGTGGTGGAGAACACACCGTGGTGCTGACAGGTATGCAATTTAACTGGCTTTTCTTACAGCCCTGTAATTTAAACCCCAGTAACTCTAAAGAATTTACATCCCACTGAAATGCTGGATGCTGATCCTAGCTGGAAGGCCATTATACACCAAGGAGGTAGAAATCCATGTACCACCCAGCTCAGGCAGGCTGTGCTGCACTGCCTGTGTCCCTTGGCTACAGGATGAACTTGGCCAGGTGATTTTAACAGAGGGGCTTCCAGGCAGCTCCTGGTTGACACCACTTGCCTGTTCTTGCTTTATCTAAAACTTCAACAGCAAGTTCCCACGTGAATGTCCTTTTTATTAAGTATGAAATGCTGAATTTTTCAGTATAATTGATCCAGTAGTTTTGGATGTAAGAAGATCCTGTAAGAGCTCAAACTGAAGTAACCTTCCATGGATAGGATCTACACAGTGTGCTGGGATCCTTTTCAATTCTACACAGCTTGGGACTCCAAGCCTCTGAAGGCACAGAAGGTTATTGATCCTGTCTTCTTTTTCTTTATATTCTTAGCTCCAATAAATAACATTTTAAGAGAACTTTACATAGGCTGAGTGCCTTTCTTACTGGAGTTGTAATAAGCCAGCACCCCCTGGTGCAACACAGATGATTGATGTTTCTTTCCTCTAAAAAGCTTGAAATTGTTATTGCAGTGAGAGGGAAATTCTAGAGTGAAGCTTCCATTCTGTAGTAAATTTAAATGCTCTTGAATATTTAGGAAGGTATGTAGGAAGTCACTTTTCAAGTAGCTTCACAATCTGCTGCATGCCTGAATGGATTAAATATCTCTTATTGTGATACAGAATTTGCTTGTGCCTTTGAGCAGAATCTTTAGCATAAATATGAAACTAGTACAGATATATACATATGACATATTGTGCAGGTTATGAAAATCAGCAAATACAAATGTAACATATGAATTCACAGGGTCACATATATAGTACTTGGAAAGCGCTGTGTGTTACTGAACTGTTAAATAGTTGTGTGCCAGTGGTGACTTAGCTTTTCCAAGGCATATGTACAAAGCAGTGCCAGCCATTTCTTTCCACAAATCCTATCCTGACCTAGAGTGGTGTAGAAGCAGGAATGGTAAGTTTGACTTTGTTTGAAGATAGTTCAAAAAATTTCAGCTTTAGCTTGTAATGCAAATAATATGTGTAAAACTGTATAGCCTGTGATTTTTCTTCTGCCAAAATGAAAAAGCTGTAAACCCAAGATATATAGATATATAACCAATATATATATATATATTGGATTATAGATATCAGTCCTTAAATCTGTATTCTGAAGGTTCTCTGTGGTTGTCTCTTGATGATCTTGTGGTGTGCATTCAAGGTTATGTAGCCAAACTTTCTATAATATAAACTGAAAATCTAACTGAGGGAGATTGTGAGTGGTACTGCAAGCCATTGGAAAGAGTAAAAGTGGAAGTGAAATGCTGGGAAAGGTCATGTGTAGTGAGTCAAGCTGCAAGATTCTGGGTAGGTTAAAATCCCTTTGGGAAAACTAAAAAGAGAAAATAGCAGTAGCTAATCCAGGAAGTAATGTAAACATTTGTCTACATTTCAACGCCTTTTTCTCCCTTCTTCCGCCTTTTTCTCCCTTCTTACACCAACATACAGTATTACCTTGGCGGTATTCTATGTCACAAAATAAATGTCTTCATGTGAAATCAAATTATCATTATTAGTGCAAAAACTGCCATAAATTTGGGACCAACAAATGCATGAATCATAGCATTATATTATGAGTTACAAAGTGAAGTTTTGCAGAAAGAATTTGATTATCATTGTTGATTATTTTTTAAACCATAAATCTGAATTCAACCAATAGATATTTTGACTTAATGGTGTTTCATGTGATAAAAGATCATTATAACCAATGACTGTTACAGAGATTTAGAAGAAAGATACAGACCTGGATGCCATCATCATGACAGTGAAATCTGTATAAGAGCTAGAGCAAAAAGGGAAATATAAATGCCACAGGAAAAATGCAGTGAAGAAAATACCGTAATAATTATGCATGTATGTAAGATTTACTTGCTTATGGAAATAAATTTTTAGTAGAAGATAAGTAAGAAATTCGGTGCTAGCTGAGCAGACAATTGATGATCAAAGTGTTATGTGCCAGAGAACCTAGCTGAGTCACAAAAAGAGGAAAACTGTATTCCCCAACAAAATACATTTCCTAAAGATTGATAGTTGTGATAACAGTGAAAAATCAGATAGATTTTTTAAGGTGATTCAGCTATTATTAAATAGGTGACAAATGTGAACTTCTAAGACACTTTGAGTGAAACAGTAGAGAATAGTGGCAATACTGTCTCAAAGGAAAGATACTTCGTCAGAAGACAGAAGTGCTAACATGGAGAAAATGTTCTGGCTCAAAGCAGAATTTGAGGAAAAAGTTGTGAAAAGAGGTAGATATGGATACTAAAAATCTTAAGTGACTGTGTCACACATACATTAATGGCTTTGCACCAGAAACTTCCCTTGAAATTGGTCCTAAATTTTCTTGAGGTGAAGTGGTGTGGCCAGAAACTGAGAATTCTGCTATCTTTAAAGAGGGACAGAAACATTTACACCTCTTTTAAGCTTATTTTCATGAATTAAGAAAGTAATACAATTTTGAAGAAACTCTGAATTTCAAATGTCATTCTCCATGAAAATGGATGCTGCTTGCCTTTAGGAGCATAATATATATTGGTGTTGTTTTCATCCTTTCAGGGTCTTTCCAGTTTTTAAGGATGTGACATTTCAGTCTCAGGAAACGAGAATTGTGTGTGTGACTGTTGAATATTCCCCTGCTTCATCTATCTAATTTAGCATAGCAAAACCACAAGAGAAAATGTCATGGAAAAATTGTTGCACATCCGGGCTCATTTCTTGACATAATTTCTACTTAGAGTTGATCAAATTAGAAGAAGGCATAATTCAGTTATCTTACAGAGTATAAGGCAAGTTTCTTCCTGACTCTCATGTGTAATTAGTCTATTCCAAAGCACTTCATATGATTTCTTTTTTATGACTGTTATCTATTCTATTGGCAATTTTGTGTGGTGAGAACCACTGTTATCTGGGTTATTAAATCAAGGTAGTACTTGGAATCTCTACAGAGTAAAAGGTAGAAAATATATATTAAAATAATTATTTGGGGTTTTTTTTCCTCTGAAATTCTAAAATGAGAAACTCAATTCTTTTTCCCAGAGAACAAGAATTAAATTGTTGGGATCAATAATTTAGGAAAAAGCCCAGTTTTTAAAAGATTGGTTTTAGAAATGCTGAGTGTGGTATTGGAAACCATCATCTTTACAAGTTCTATTGTTATCTCTGCCTTTAATATTTGCAATTGTTCTAGACAATAAACAGAATTGCATTTAAAAATTCTGTAGTGCAAAATCTCAAGAACACAAAGCTTTTCATTTCATGGCAGTCAGTCAGCCAGTCTGGGATCCTGTCCTCATCCCAGATTCATTCTCTCAGAGACTCAAAAAATTGCACTGACTACCCCCAGTGCTTGCAGGTTCTTCCTGCTGCAAATGAAAGTTGTTGGTGTTATCACTTTCAAATTAAATATGGGAGAACAACAATCCCAATTTGTGTGCTTTTTTTTCAATAAGGTGTTTTAAAATGTAGAAAAATAATGAATACTAATCTAGAAATTGGAAAAGAAGAAACAGATTATTTGGAGTGGCCTTAATATCTTGCAGTTTTTTTCAGATAAGGACAGATCCTCTGGGAATAATTTTTTCTATAGAAGGATATATTACTTCCTTTCATTCTCTGAAAGGAAGGAAAGCAAAGGTAGCTCTTCAAAGAAAAAAGTGAAGCAGACCATTGAGAATAGAATGTTTGACATAAGAACATTAGTGCATTAGTATGTAAAATGTTGGATTTTTCATCTTCTGTCTCAAGGTCTTTTAAAAAGAAAAGAAAGCCAAGGCACCCTTTTGAAAGAGGACAAAAAGGATGTAAAAACTCTATGTTTTTCTGTCAGAACTCACAATTCAGACCATATAGGGTTATTAGATTTTTCAAACCATTCTTAAGTCTGTATACTATTTATACTGAAATCCACAAATCCAGTTACTAATTCTGAATACTGAACATTGTGTTGACAGTTGATTTTTTACAGTAACATTTTTCAGCATAAGGTCTTTAAAAATAAAGCTATTGTGGGAGTGTACTGTTCATTGGCATAGTAGTTATAGTAGTAATAATAATGATAATGTTCAAGGAAATGAATTTATGTGGACAGGCCACCAGGATGATTAGTGGGATGCAGCACCTCCCCTATAAGGAAAGGCTGAGAGAATTGGGATTGTTTTGCCTGGAAAAGAGAAGGTTCTGGGCTGATCTATTGGCAGTCTTCCAGTACCTGAGCAGAGCCTACAAGAAATAATGGAGAGGGACGGTTTACAAGAGCCTGAAGTGACAGGACAAAGGGGAATGGCTTCAAACTGACAGACAGTAGGTTTAGATTGGATATTAGGAAGAAATTCTTTACTGTGAGAGTGTTGAGGCCCTGGCACAGGTTGCCCAGAGAAGTTGTGAATGTCCCATCCCTGGCTGTGTTCAAGGCTAGGCTGGATGGGAGCAACTTGGTCTAGTTGAAATTATCCCTGCCTTGGAACCAGATGATCTTTAAGGTCTCTTCCAACCCAAACCATTCTATGTTGCTATGATATAATCTTACCTGTCTGCTTCCTTTCTAGGTCTGTGGACTTTTTAACTTCATCTGTGGCCTTAGATACATAGCAGGGAATGCATGGTTCTGAGAAACATTCTCTGAGCTCACACAGTTCTGTCAGCAAATGACATCTTTAAAAAAAATCATATGAAAGATATACAGCCTTTTGCCTAGAACTGTTTTATTGATGGTGCAAATGGTCACACAGATTTCAAAGGATGCCTGCAAAGATGGAAATATCCCTGTTCTTCCAAAGAGGGAAATAGGATGTAAAGAAGCAACTCTTCCAGCACTCAAGTGCTGGAGGTCACTTGGAACAGCAAAGCCATTGTCTTCTGTGCAAACTCTGAAACCATTTCTCTTTATCCTTCAAGGGCCCTCTCGTTAGCTGCTGCTGTGTTCAGAATGATGAAATTCACCCCTGTCATTTTATCAAGTGTGTGAGGTTGCTTTTCCATACACTTCTCTTTCCATGCATTTATAAAGGCAGATGGGAGGAAATTCCTCATTTCTGCTAAAGGGGGTTATTAGTGAGGTGTGACCTCACTTCTGCACCAGAGTGGTGAATCATTTAAGAAAGGTGCAAGATTTTTTTTCTTCCTCTACCCTGATAAATTCACTAAGAAGCAAATTTAGGAAGAACAACATTTAGGTGCTGGTCTATAAAGGCAGCAGAAGAAATTATTCATTGTATCAAGGCACTCTAACCTGGCTTGGGATTGGCCTTTTTCCTCATTTTCAGTGGAAACACAGGAAAGAAAAATTTCCCTGCACTTTTAAAATTAACATTTGAGAATATCTCCCTCTCAACTCAAATGCAGAAGACTTTGCATGTTTCATGCTAGGATTAAAGAAAAAAAATTGTAGTTCATTCAAAATAATTATATTAATCAGATACAGCCATGTAGTTAAAATATCTGCCAGTTTCCAATGAATTGTTAAAAGAAATGCAGTACTTCTAAACAGAATTTTTTGAATCAGCCATCCTCAGAAAGAAGTTTACTAAAATAAAGATGAGACTTTTGTTTGCTTAGAGGAAGCTCCTGTGTTTCAGGTGCAGTTTCTTGATTCTTATGCAGGAAGTCTAAATATTACAGGAAATTTCTTACTTCTTTTACTTTATAAACCTCCCGAGGTTTCTTGCACTAAAAGTTCCAGCAGAGGGAGCTTTGCCATTATATTTAGTAAAAAACCCAGGTTTGCTCAATGCTTTTTGTCTACAGTTTATAAAAAAAGTGAGACCATTGGGCTTTTTTTTTTTTTTTTTTTTTTTAATGGTGTGAATTCATGACATCCTACTATGGAACAATTTATAAGGAACAGAAAGGAAAAGACTTTCCTAGAAAGAGCATTTCTATATGTTGTGTTACTATTTCATCACAGTTCCTTTGAAACTGGAAAGTTCTTTTAACTTAACACGGAATATTTTTTTGTCAGTTCATAATATTTCTCTCTTTTTCATAACAACTTTTCAAGTACTTTAAGTCACTTTTCCTTTGTTGCCTACATGCAAAAGAAAAAGGAGCAGGAAACGAAATTCTAGAAAAACTTCTCCTTTTCTCCCTAAAAACTTCTTGGTTCAAGCATGACCTCATCAAGATTTCCAAGCTTCACAATCTTCCCCCGTTGTGATGGATACACGAAGACTCTTTATTGCTTTGGAGAAGCTCTCATTCTTTTTCCTGGCACACACAGTCCATTAAACAGACAAAATATAAATGTGGAAAGATGATTATTCTGTCAGACGATAACACAGTTATAGGGTTCTCTGTATTTATTGCAGGGCTGATTTGGTAGCTGAACAGAATACTGAAACTTATTCTGTCACTGTTCCAATCTCTTCTTACATACAAATTATGAGGTCTTGTCTATTAAATTTAGGGTCATATAGTGTTCATGGAGCTAATGAGTAATTAATATGAGGCTATTGTGAAAATGCATATAAATGTATAAACATTGTAGTCTTGAATTGATTGCAGTATGTAAATTCCCATACATTTGTTAAACTTTGCTTTGTGTACATATGATCAGTGGAATATTTTGCATTTGTGTTAGAAAATATATCACATATTGAACCATTTAAAATTCTCTGCATATACTTCAGTGCTTCAATTCCTGTTTTTCTCATTTTGTTGTATATTAATAATTGATAAATGTAATGGATTAGTTGGCACATTTTTAATTGATTAAACTTTTTTTCATTATGTTTATGTCAGTGGCCTTCCATTTGGTGAATAGAACATAGGTTATTGTATAAATCAATAAATATATATTTCAGCATATTTGTTGTTAACCCTGCCTGTATAATTTCAGAGACAGATGTTTATACTTTTGGACTTGGACAATATGGGCAGCTGGGACATGGAACTTTTGTGTTTGAAAGTTCAGTACCGAAGCCTGTGAAACGCCTGAAGAGGCATAAAATATGTAACATTTCATGTGGGGAAAATCACACTGCTGTGATAGCAGGTATGGGAGTGCAAAATTCTGGAACCACTTCTAGCAACCCTCTGTTATGCTGTAAAAGCTTTCCTTATACAATGAGCAGTAGCAGACATATCCATTACTGGTTCTAAGGGTGAAATGAGCCAGTGAGAAAGGTGAATTCAACAGGAATTTCTGACTCCCAGCCATGCCATGCATAACTCTGTATCTCCTGGGGAATTATAACCTCCTAATTATGCCTTGCTAACAAATATTCTTGTTTAGAAGCCATTGTTTTTCTGTATAGTTTAAATCTTTTATTTTGTTGTGGAGGTTTTTTTACAAATTGTCTAGACCAACATCTCAGACAGTACTTTGGAAAGGAAATATTTCTTACTTTCATAGCCTGTTACTTTTTAATGGTTCTGTTCTGGTTGTGTGTTGAATCTTTGTTTTAACATCCTTTTTATTCCCATATGCAGAGAATGGCCTCATGTTTACTTTTGGAGATGGACGACATGGCAAGTTAGGATTTGGAGAAGAGAGTTTTACAAATCTGTTTGATCCCACTCTGTGTTACAATTTCTTGAAGTTCACAGTCCTTTTGGTAAAACCTTTGTTCACTCCTCTCAAACATAATAATATTTATCTTTTTACGAAAGACGTTAATAATGAGAGCTGAAATATCATTATAGAACTATTTCTTTCTATAGCATTTAATTAGTGGACAACACCAACTGAAGGAAAGAGGATATTATATATGCTTAGCACAGTGTTCATATAGTTTAGAATGTCTTTGACTTGGGCAACACATACAGATTGCTCTTTAGGGTTTTATTCAGTACTTTTGTGCTATGGTGTCTTGGTCTTCAGAGCTGTGGTAGCTTATAAACTGAGTTATTTATTACTCTTGGATGTTTGGAAATATGTGGAAATGTATATCTTTTCTGTAAACACCAGAGACTAATCTTTTCAATTTTGACAATTTTTGTACAGTGGGATACTTTTAAAACTCAAGAAAATGTGAGATGTTGGGTTTTTTCAATCCAAACCAGACAAGAAAGCAAGAATAGTCTTTTCTTTTGGGAATTGTGTAAGGGAAGTTTTTTCATATGCTTCTTGAGGTGTGGAAGAAATGTCAGAGAATTGTCAGCATCAAAAAGATTAACATGACTCAGGATTTAACAAAATTCGCAACAGAAGTCTATTGATCACTTCTGTTTGTTTACTAGAATTAGAGGTGAAGGAAGTTTTATTGGAAACAGTGAGTGTTTTAAGCCTTTTAAAAAGTGAAACCTCTGATCATGATGTAGAAATATTGTGTCTACTGGAGGGTGTTGAATTTATTTTACATTTTAACGATTTTATGATAAAATAATTAGGTTTGAAACTATCAGTATTGCTCTCAAGTGACTTGTATAAAAATAAATAGCTAAAGTCTCTTGAAAATCAGTGGAAATATCTTTGCTATCTTTTATATAAAAAATTTGATAGTCCTGTCTTTTGTTCTGTTCAGTACAAATACATTGTGTTTAAGTAAGAAGAAGTGAACATAGATCACTAGTCATTAATAAATGTAATTAAGTACTTTTATCTTGCTGGTCTAAATGGCAACTACATTTGAAGCCATTTGCTGTATCTTATTTCTGCTACATTTCTTTCTTATCGTCTAAGTCCCTAGAGATGATTGTAAGAAATGTGCATCCTTGATACTTGCAAATGAAATAACCAGACCTTTTTTTGAGCTGTAGGTTGCTTGTGGGGGTTGTCACATGCTGGTTTTTGCTGCTCCAAGACCTAAAGGATCTGAAATACCCTTGGAAGATTTATATGAGCCTCGTTTGACTGCTGCTGCCTCTCAAACAAGAGGGGACTTTGTGCTGGCAAACACTTTGCAGTTATCAGCAGCACGAATGCGACGTCGAGAGAGGGTAAGCTCAGAGGTATTTAAAGTTGTCATGCTTCTTTCAGGAGTCAAAATCACTTTTATCACAGCCTATGCCAAGCAGTTAAATATGTCTTCTTAAACTAAGGGTTTAATTTTAATGTACAATATGAAAAACAGACATTTCCCCTGGTCCCAAAAATTGATGCAGGAGAAAAAAAGTAGGTATTAGTCTGATTTTGCTTAACTATTTCTGTCAAAGAAATTCAAATTTGGTTTGTATTTTTTTTGTTCTAAAATGTAGAACCTGCTTCTTTGCATTTTTAAACTACCTTAGAAATATTTTTTTAAAAATACCAAGAACCTGACTCTTTTGCTGTTCCCTCTGAATCCTTGAATATATTAAACAATTTCATAGTTTATAAAATATCAAAGGAGAATATTAGATGTAGCTGCTTAAAAAACTGCTTTCTGCTCTTTTGTCTCCACTACACATGCCATGTGATTTCCTTAAACAGCACAATGAATTGGATCATTTCACTTACCTGTCTGAGAACTAACTCTACCAAAACCTGAATTTATTCTATAAAAATGTATCAATGTTACGAATTAAATACTTTGATGTTATTTGAGAGATTAGTTTTTTATTTTAGATAAAAAGGAAAAAGTTCTTTTTCTCCTTTGTTTATATTTTAGGATTGCTTGAAATAATTGCATAGAGATGATCTTAAAAATCCCACTATGTACCTGTCCACTTTCTAGGACTATAAATAATTTAAATTTTTAAATATATTTGTTTCTGCTTACTAAGTTGCAACATTGTATCCCAAGCTAATAGCAAATACCATTATAAGTATGAGACATTGCTTACATTTTGCTCTTCTACCTTTTTTCTCAATTTATTGTTTTTCAATCTTCTAAAGGAAAGGTCACCAGAGCAGTTTGCTCGAATGGCACAAACTCTGCCTGCAATGGGGAAAGGCTTCCTAAAATCTTCACTGCCTGTGACAAGCAACACCAGCCCATTCTGGTTTTCTGCAACAAGTCAGCCTAAAGCTGAATCTGGGAGGGATGGAGACCATGATAAAGGTGAAGTGTCTCCACATCTTGCTGTTATTTTCTGATAAGAGTGGTTTGACTCTCATCATTCATAAATAAATGTGCAGAGGTTCAGGTTCAGTCTTAGGACAGTCTGGCAGCATACAGGCATGAAATCTGAAAAGTGCAGACAAAAATTGCCTCACACTGTTCATGTTTGCAAAACAAGTTTAAAGATCAAGAGGAGGCTTAAGTGAAAGAAAAACAATTTATAAATTGTACCTGTGGTTACTTAAGCCTTTAGAAATAAGGTTCACAAAAATACTGTAAGAACATTAACTGCTTACTTTGTTTTCACATCAAAAAAAGGAATTACAGAAAAAAAAAAAAGTTAGGAACAGTCTTAAGGACATAGGTAAGCCTACAAGGAACTTGGATAAGAAAACATAAGAAAAGAGGTCTGCTAATTCTTACAGGACCTTTCTTCTTCACTTGGAAATGCAGAAGTACTCTTCACGCTTTGTTATTTAAGATAATAAGGATTTATAATATTATAGCTGATGGAAAAGTGTGGATAACCATAACACAGCACTGGACTTCGGCACAGATTCTCTAGAGCAGTTCTGGACTTGTCTGGGATCCTGGGCCTGTGTGATTTCCTAGAAAGAACAATGCTGAAGAGTGCAGAATGCAGAGCTTCTGTGTAATTGTTAGCTCAGATTTACTGGACAGACAAATCTAATTTGAAAATAATTAATGCATAGATGAATATGATTATTTCTAAATCTGCCAGCATGTCCATTAACATTTCTGGTTCCAGGAAAGCAATGCAGTGAAATTTGAATTTCCTTTAGAGTCTTCTTAAATCTAAAACCTCAGGTTTTGTACTGTACAAAATGGTCATAGACCTGATGATGTAGGGACATTTTTATAATGCTGCATGAAACTCACTGTCTCTCCATCCATTACACAGATAAAGTGCAAAGGAGATAACACCACTGCAGCTACTTTGGTCTAATTGTTACACCATTATTAAAGAGATTATCCAAAAGAATTGTTGTCCCATGTTATGTTTAGGCTTTGAAAGCCTGCAGAAATGGTAAGATATCTGCAGTGCACTTGGACCAGATTGCTGAGCTACCTCTGTTGTTAGTGATGAAAGGAGATGGAAATGGTTTTGCTGTGTCTTGGGCTGGGGGAATGAAGAATCTGAGGACTTCAGTTCTATGTTAGTGAAATAAGAATAATCTCTATTTTATAAGTGTGGGGTGTTCTGTTTACTATACAGTGCTTGTTCCTATGACATTTGTTTATTTGCCCCTATTTTACCTTATAGAAAATAATCATCAAAAAGATAAACCTGGTGAAGTCTCTTCAGAACAAGATTCAGATAATGAAAATATTGACAGAAACCTTGGAGATACAACTGACATCCTAAATATGGTAATATATATTCCAGCAATGGATCTTTAATTCAGTAATTTTTGCAGGGGGAGACAAAGAAGCTGAATTGTGTTTCAGGTTCTAATGCAGAACTCCTGACTACCAGAGCATCATATGTGACACTGAGAAGTACTGACACACTGTTAAATGAGCATGCATTTCGTATCATCATTACCCAATGCTAAAATATGTTTTAATTTTTAAAGTAGTATTGTGATATGAAGCAGTCCAAACAGTGCAGTGCCTCCCAACACTTTAGCTCTGGAAATCAGAAAGAAAAGGAAAAGGATGCTGGAGGCCACATGGTGATCTCTATGTCTGACCTCTCTTTTCTTGATGATTTCCAAGAGAGAATTGCAGGAAATTAAGCAGAAGAGCATCTTTTCCTGTTTTGAGAAAAGTATTTTTAATACAGGTGGATCATATTAAAGGGAAGGCCAAAATCCAGACATTTTGATTATTTGGTGATCCCCCAGCTTGTTCCTACATAATTTTTTTATTTAAAAAACATGTTCACCTTATGACTTGTACAACTTTCCAAAACATATTGTTCTCTCAGCAGAAAGGACATGTCCTGGCCTTAATGCAGCCACAATTCTGGTGGAGGGATTGAACATCTACAGGAATTATTATTTGTTTGCATTTAATTTAACAGTCTGTTGGTGCATGCCATTTATTTATTATAAAACTTCATTTTGATTTACAAGAAAAAAAAGTGATCAGATCTCATGCACAGCATGACCTCCATTAATTCACTGAAGCATTATTTATATATTTCACACTTCATGTGCTAGACTTCCTTATCCTTTTTAGTTTTATACCTATCCTGAATCAATTTTAAAACATTAAAAAAAAATTTAAGCATAAATTTGAAAAAAAGCCTATCAGGCCAACTTGTCAAAGTACAATATAAATGGTTGCTCTTCTTAAATCTGAATCAAAACAATCTGCTACAGCATAGTTTTTTTCAAGTTTTCTAGACTGTGGCAACATACATCTTATTGACACTTGTGACAAAATGAGGAAAGACCTTTAATGTTATATTGATGATACAAATTATTGGGAGTCTGAAACCAGAACTGCCCATGCTCACTGTGTTGAAAAAGAATATAGTGGTTAAACCATGATAATATTCTACAGCAGACAATATTATTATATTGTCATTTGGAATATATGGAAAGGGATGAGAAAAAATTCATTATATATTCCCACCTAGCAGTATTCTATGATGCCTTTTGGTTTCTTGCTTCATGTGGAAGAGATAAAGGAAAAATTCTGCTGTGCAATGTTTCTTTGAAGATGTTCTTTCAAGGCTGTGCTGCCAAACTGGATGTTGAGTTGAAGTTTGTGATGATAATGGAGTAAGGTTCTGTTTGTAACCTCACAGTGAGTGGAAGGTGGGTCTCAAATGTGCCTGTGGGCTCTAAGAAGGGTCAGGGTAGTGTTCAGTCCCTACAGACAGTTTAGATGTGGACATTTGTTCCCCACTCTCTTTATAAGCAGAAAATGATGAAGTGGAAGTGAAACAGGTGAGCTGAATGATCATACAGGTTTGTCTCACCCTGTCTGTACAATAGTATTAAAATGTTCATAAACTAGCTCTGTTTAGTAAAACTGGGTTTTGATGCTGCTTTCTGTATTAAATATATTTATTTTTTTAATAGAGATATTAATTTTTGCAGACACATGCAATGAAGTTGAATCCTGGTGACTGGTCCTTAAAATTATCACCACTCCAAAAACAGAAGGTACTGTAACTAATTACATATTTGTGTTGATACTGATGTTTAAAAATATGCAATTCTTGCATTGTCCTAGTCCATTATTGCAATTCTTGTATTGCCCATTATTTTGCTTTGAGTTTTTAAAAAGACAGTAAAATTTTATAGACCTCCTCTTGCTAATTTTCTGAATATCCATGACCTAAAATTCTAAGAAGCTGCATGAAGGCAGAGAGAATATGGGCAGGCACAGAGAACTCCACATATCCAGTGCAGTTTGAGATGAGTGCATAATATTTCACCAGTTTAAGAAATAAAAGACTATTATATACACATTGTAACTTCATGTGATAACATATATTTCCACTGGTTTCTTGCTAAGAAAATATTTTGGGACGCAGTGTAAATAAAGATTTTATTAACAGATATTTACCAAGGAGTAATAATACTGGTCTTAATTATGAAATTAAAGTACTTTGTAGTACTTTCTATTTCACTCCTAAAGCGATCCCAGCTTTTCAGCACTTTGTTATATTCCATTAATTTTTTTTTTTTTAGATTTTTAAGTTCATAATTTGTTAAATAAGTGTAAAATTTAAAGCAGAAAGATAACAGATTTTCAAACTTCTTAGAAAGCGCGTAACAATGAGTGCATCAGAAGATTTCCAAAGGAGGAAGGTGTAAGAGAACTGTATTGATTTCCTCCTTCTTGCACAGCCTCATGCATTGCCCCTGTTCTGGTTTATGGGATGTGGCACTGGCTGCACAATTCTTTCTGCATTTCCTTGGATAGTGAGAAAGGTGTAGCATTACACTGATCATTACCAGGTTATTACATTATTCTAATATGTGCACTTGTAAATTCATTTCATGTGAAATATTCTACCTTTTATGCTGTCTTTTAATCCCCTCTCACAAATTGTTTCTTTTCTTGTTCAAATGCTTTTGTAACCTTTTTCTTTCGCTGCCATTTGTCTTTAATGCTTTTTTTCTTTCTTTTTAATTTTCTGCTTCTCATGTGGAATAGAAGAACAATAAAAATGTGAAACTGAAAAGAGATGGTAAGGGTGGGCTGAAAAACAAGGATTCCTCTGTCACAAAGGAGGGCTCAAAATTAGAGTCTGGCTCTTTACAAAAGCAGTCTTCACTTCCAGAGTCAACTGGACCAGATTTAGAAAAGAGTACTGCCTTTGTAGGGAAGCCTGTGGCCAGAAAAAGTATAAAGAAAGGTAAATCTGGGCATGCACAAAGTGATAGTACTTTGAAAAGTGGTGCTCAAGAAATTGCCGAGGACAAAAGCATAATAGTGAAAAGGGAAAAAGAGTGTGTGGAAAATCCTGAATTTTTCAGAGAGGATGCAACATATAATCTTCCCACTGAAAATCAAATTCTGACTGAAAAAATAAATTCTTCCAATAAAAAACCAAAAGCTGTTAAATCTAAGCAATCCCTTAAAATAGAGGTACTTCCTTCTGCTCCCAGGGATCAGCCCCAGACTGATTCATTAATTGTACAAGAATACAGTCGTGTTAAAAAGCAAGGGAGTGAAAAACCAACAGATAGTCAAAACAAAATAAAGAATGGTGTTGAAAAATCTGACAAGTGTGAAAGAATAAATGTCACAGGAGAAGGAAGTAGTGCAGAACAGAAGGAGCTTAAAAAAAAGCATCAGTTTTTGAAACAAGTATCTGTAACTTCATCATCATGTTCAACTGAGGAAATTACTTATGATCTCCAAAAATATGTACTTAAGGAAGAGACCTACTATGAACACAGAGTTGTCCAGAGGGCAAGGAGGACAGTGACACAGTTGGACTTTGAAAAAGACAGTGAGATTGAAGAGATGCAAGCTACAAACAATGAGAAAGAAAGTGTAGAACAGACTGATTTAAAAAGCCTGAATGAGGAAGAAATGAGCTCTGATGCTGTACCTGATGAAGTCAGGCCGTTAGAAATTAAGAATGAGGAGGAATCTGATCAGGAGCAGGAGAATGAAAGCAGTGAAAAGGGTGAAAGTGAAAAAGAAAAACTAGATGAAACAGTTAACAGTGAAGGGGAGGAAGAAGAGAGTGAGGTTAAAAAAGGCAGAGATGAAGTTTCAGTAGAAAAAGATGAAGCGGGAAAAGATAATGAGGAAGAAAATGAAAAAGAAGAATCACAGACTGAAAGAGACAGTGGGAATGAGGGTGCAGAGGAGACTGAGGAGGTCAGCCAGCAAGATGGCAAAGAGCAAAGAGATGAGCAAGGCAGGTTGATGGAGGAAGTAGAAATGATGAGTGAGGGAGAAAAGGAGGATATGGAGGAGAAGTATGAGAAAGAGGAAGGCACTGAAAAAGAAAAAGAGCAAATTAAAAGTGAGGGAAGAAAAGAGAGTGAGGAAGATGGGGAAGATAAAGAGGAAGGGGAAGAAAAAGAGGTAGAGGCAGAAGAGGAAGGGGAAGAAAAAGAGGTAGAGGCAGAAGAGGAAGGAGAAGATGAAAAGGAAGATGAAGAGGAAAAAGAAAGGGAGAATGAAAAAGACAAAGCAGATGAAGAGGAGTTGGGAGAATCATTGGCAGAGAGGGAAGAAGAGGTATCCGAAGAAGAGCAGGATGAGGAAGATGCAAATAGAAAAGCTAAGGAAGTGTATGTGGATGGAGTGGAAGACGGAAAAGGTGGGGAGGATGAAGTGGAAGAGGAAAGAGAAGATGAGAAAGAGGAAGGAATAGAGGCAGAAGTAGAAGGGGACGAGGGGGAAGAAGATGAAAAGGAAGAAGAGGAGGGGGAAAATGAAGAGAAAGGGGAAGATAAAGAAGAGGGAGAAGGAGTGGAAGAAGATGAAGGAGTAGGAGAGGAAGAAGAGAGTGGTGGAGAAGATGAGGGAAAAGAGGGAGTGGAAGAAGAAGAGGAAGATGAGGAGGAAGAAGAAGGAGTGGAGGAAGGGGGAGATGAGGAAACAGGAGAGGAAGAAGAAGAGGTAGAGGAGGGGGAAGAGGGAGAACAGGAAGAAGAAGAAGAAGATGAAGGAGAAGGGGAGGAGGAAGAGGGAAAAGAGGAAGAGGTTGAAGAGGAAGAAGACGAGGAAGAGTGGGAGGAAGAAAAAGGGGAAGAGGGTGAGGAGGAAGAAGAAGAGGGGGAGGAAGAAAAAGGAGAAGAGGGTGAGGAGGAAGAAGAAGAGGGGGAAGAAGAAAAGGGAGAAGAGGGAGAGGAGGAAGAAGAAGGGGAAGAGGGAGAGGGGGGAGAAGGTGACGAGGAAGAGGGAGAAGAAGGAGATGAGGAGAAAAGGGATTTAGGAGAAGAGGAAGAAGAGGGTGAGGGAGAAGAAGATGAGGATGAGGAGGAAGAAGAAGAGGAAAAAGCAAAAGATAAAAGGAAAAACTATAGTAGTAAACTTCCAGAAAAGAAAAGCAAACCCAGGAAGCCAGAAAGGGCAGAAAGTAGTGCTTTACCAAACAGCTCTAAACTAAACATGAAATCCAAACGTCATCTAGCAAATGGTTTACATAATCCAGAACAATTTTGGAACAATGTGCTACCTCATTATTTAACACTAAAGTAGCATAGACTACTGTAGATGCATTTTAAGCCTATTCAGGAAACAGCTTGATCTTTATTACTTGAAAGAAACTTCTCATGGAATCAAAGCATACTATTATGCATATAATTTAAGTGCCAATATTTTGAAAAAGACCGAAGAAATGTTTAGATTTAGGATACTTTTACAAGAGAAATTGTACTTTATTACTACAATCATTTTCACAATCATGTTTATCATGTATGATATATAAAAAATGAATTGCTGAGGAGGTAAACTGTGTTTGCCTCTTAATCAAAGTGTAATGTCATGCTGACAAATCAATTTTACATTTTAACAGTGTAATCTTTGCCTTTGAATCAGCAACACACCAATTTTAGTTGCAGAGCAGTTTACTTGATAATGTGCCTTACATGAAAGGAGTTGCAGTAAATTAGCAAAGGCAACTATTTTACAATTTTATCACTCTGTCGTAATTGAGACAATACAAAGCAACACACTCCATTTTCAGAAGAACTTCAAACCTGTTTTTATTATAGCATGCATGCTTTTTATACATTCTTACAAAATTCATAAGTTTACACTTTCCTGTCCTGGTTTGAAAAGGCAGGAGTCTGTGAAGGAAGGCAAAAGCCTCCTGTGAAATGGAAAAGGTAAACCCCCTCCCTCCGAAATACCACAATTTTAAAAAAGGCTCTAAGGCAAAGGTATGGGAATGGGAATAACAGTTCTTTACTAGGAAAAAACTAAATAAAAATAATAATAATAAAAAAATGTAATTAGTACAAACGAAACTAGTGATGGAGTCAGAAACTTGACACCCCGAGGAGTCAGGATGTTGGTAGTAGTTAACATGGTAGTTAAAATGGTGGCTGCTCCTCCTGGAGTGGCAGATGAGATGCTGCTGAAGTGGTGATCTCTAGAAGGGTCTAGTTTTCTCTGAAGGTCTGGTAGTAGTTGGGCCTGGTCTTCCTCTGGGAATTCAGCAGAGAAGAAGCTGCTCCTCTGGGAATCCAGTGAAGTGGCTGGCAGTGTCTCAAAAAGTGCTGATTTTATGCAGGTAAGAATGCTTGGCTCCTCCCCTCTGGGTGGAGCATCTCACAATGGGATGATGGAACTTTCCCAGTCATGCAGGGAGTCATTCAATGGCCCATTAACAGAAGATATCTCCCCAGAGGGAGACATTGTTCTTGGAAGAGATAAGAAAACTGCCCAACCTCCAACAGATGGCAATAGAATACATGCTTATCTTACAAGCCAGGACACTTTCTTCATTGGTCACAAGAGACAAAGTGTTTATTGGAACAGACACTTACAGGTTTCTCTTATTTTTCCTTCTTTCTTTCTTGGTTTCTATGTCAATGACCTTGGTAGAAAATTCTTTCAGAGGTAAACATGGATCCTCTTCTCTCTGGCTCACAGAAGTTGCTGTATAACCTCTTCCTCATCACTCCATAATTTATTCCCCCTACTTTTATTCTGTTCATACATTGGTAAAATGTTCAAGTACCTAAATTAAAGAAAAGAAAAGTTGCCTAATTTACGTAGGTCAGCAGATTGGAGTAAATGGAAATGCAGGCCTGGGAAAGTGATGGCCTGGGACTTTCCAAGGGCCTTAAGGCTGACTTCTTATTTTGGTGTCAGCACACAATTCTGTGCAAAAAGACACACACAGATCTCAGAATCTGGCCTAGATTACTTTAGAGTTCAGGGATAATTTTTTGGAATATCACACTTGTTGATTGGATAGAACTAAGAATTTGGAATATACACCTCTAAAACTTTTTTATTTGTTTATACTGTGCAATACATGAAAGACCTATATCTGCCTACAAAAGACTACATCACATTAGTCCTCTAACTCTGAGGTACTCCAGGAGGGGGAATATATGTTGTTGCTGTGTGAAACACATATAGGTTTCCAGGATCAGAGCCAAAGCTTCTCCTCACTTGAGAAGATTTATGGTTTTAAAAAACCCTATCTGTAATCTCCAAAAAGAGGAAAACCAACAAGCCAGATGGAATAGTAAAGAAAATGGTAAGAAAGTCTGATTTTTTTTTTTTGAAAAGACGAAGTTAAGACTTTTAGAATTTCCTTAAAATACACAAATCTTGCAAATTGTTTTTGTAAGATAATGCATCACTCTGTCAACCATTTGGCACTGAACTGGCAAATAAAGAGGCAGGGACTCATTATGTATCATTGTTACTTGACTGTTATGCCAATGGGTGGTCTGGGAAATTTTTGCAAACAGATCTCAGTTATTGACATTCTCTAGAAAAATAGTTGTTTAAGTCCTTCTTGAAAATGAGGAGAGAAGAAGAAAGGAATCAAAATGAGTAAATGTCATTCAATAAAAATGTGAATGGAATCAATACTTATGTTGATATTATGAAACATTTTAATATTGTTTTGTAAGATGCTGGCATTAAACAATCTTTGGCACAATGTCTCCAGAATTTATTTTCTAGAAAGCCTGTAGTAGATCAGTAGTTTGCCAGTAAATCCTAGGCTAGGTCCAACCTTCCTGCCTCACTCACCCCTTCCATATGCTGCATTTGAAGGTAAGATCACTTCAGTCACATGCTGTGCCTGACTACAGCAAAAAATCACCTCAGGGCTTTATTTTGTCCCTGTGAAATTTCAAAATTTGGAATTCTCTGGAACACATTATCTTGACATCAGCATGTGTCTTTGGAGCAGGGTAAGTAATATTCTGTTAGAGGATATTTTAGCAATTAAATGCCTTTCCCAAGAAATCAGCTTTCTCTAATAATGGAGTCATCAGATATTGTGCCAGTGTGCTGTGCTATCACTGAACTCCTCTGAAAACACTCCCTCCCTAAGTGGATCTGTGATGTGTTATTTTATCTTTCTTAGGAAAGATTAGGATGTTACTGTGATTAAACTTAGAGTAGTATTGAAAAGTATTTTTATAGGCCTAAAACTGTGTTTCTTAGATATGACATTTACTTCTTTGTGGTTCTGGAATTCATCATTGGAAGAAAACTGGACTGTGAAAAACAAAACAACACTTATTTCTGGTGAATAATATTTCCTAGAGAGAGAGAGGAAAAAAAGAGAGCATTTTAAAGCAAGTGGTTTCCAATTCCACATAGGAATGGCCCTTCATTTACTGTTTGGTTGTGGCATTTAATGTAAATTCTTAGGAAAATGAGGACTATTTGTTGTTTCTCTGTGAACATATGCTGATAGCAGAAAGCTTTCCAAGAGAGTGAAGGAGCCAGCTTATGGGCATCTCCTTTGTTTTGTCTGGATGAAAATTCATTGATTTGAGAACTGATTTTATATAGTTTTGTGGATCATTCCTGTGGTGGGGAAAAGCAGAGCTTTGCTCCAGCACTTCTAAGGGTTTTCCACAGACTTGTTACATAAACTGTGCTCTGTGCCAGCATTTCTGGGCTTTGAGGGGACTTTGGAACTCCATTAGCTTAACGAGTGGAATTTCATTTGGTTTGACTCATTCTGGTTTGTAAAGTTTGCTACTTGTGGCTTTGTGAAAATTCAGTATATCCTTGGTATTTATTTTGCATACAAAGAGATTTACATGCAGTACTGAATAAACATGGCAGAAATAGTCCTGAATTAGGTTTTAGCAGAGAAAAGAAATCCTGCATTAGAGAGAGAAAACAACAGACAATTGCCCAGACCAAAGATCTAGCCATCTTTTTTCTACCAGTGGCTACTGGTGAGTGCCTGGGAAAAAAATAAATTAGAATATTAGAGTAGCACAAACATGTAGTGTTACTTCGCCCCTGTAATCATTCAGTATAATGAATATATTCAGCATTTTCAATAATTTGTTGTTTAGCAGATAAATGTATTACATTTAGCAGATACATATATTACATTAACATTACATTTAACATCTATTTTCTTCACTTCTTCACTGAATTTCTTTCAATCAGTTTTTAACCTGTTTAGCATGTTTTGGAAAAAAATCTTATATTTCTTTACACATTGTTTGGAGAAGTAACTCCTCTTCATTATTTGCATCATTTGATGTCTTTGTATTCTTGTACTATAAAAAAGAGCACTTATTCTCTCTTCATTATTTATTCCCTAGTGATTATCACATGGAAAAAGTGTTCAGTTTTGTGGTTTAAGTCAAGAATAAGTGGTTTATTGATTTATTAATTACAGCTAACCAGCAATCAACCACCTACATGTTTAATTCAAGAGTAGCAACACTGAACATCCTCAAAGTGTTAATAAGCATGTGGAAATTTCTGGGCATCCCTTGCAGCTCATCTCAGAGGTTTTAATCCCCTGCACATTCTCACAGACATTCACAGAATTACAGATGCTGCCTTTTACAGTGGGTATCCAACAGAAACACCTCTGGCACTTTCAGAGGGTGGGGTGCAGGTCTGCTGCTGCCTCACAGCTCTGCTGTGAGGTGAGGATGCTCTGGGTGGCTTTGGAATATTCTGTAGCACAGCTCTTCTCTTGTGCCAGCAAAATTTCAGCAGATAAGTTTTTCCATTATAGCTGAACATATCAAACCATTTATTCAGATAGTAGATCTCTTTGCACAATTGATGCTGAATAACAAAAATGTCCTTCTCCAAGCTGCAAAAAATATCTAGGTTTCACTCATTATCTTTTGTTCCAGTTTCTTATCTGGATGACTACATGGATATTCTTTAGAACAGGGCCTTTCAGAATTATGCTGAAAGGACATTTAGTTTTTGTTTTCATTGCTCTTAGGTTTTCTTCTCTCCTAGTTTTTCTTATCTTTAGGCATCTTTTAATATAAATTTTAGCTTATTTTCTCCCAAGATAACACTACCTTTTAGATCCTGTCTCTCATATAACATTTGACTCTGTAAAAAGGCCAAAAAAGGGCAAAGTAAATGTGAAAGGGTAATTTTTCATCCAACTGTAGAAGTGATAGTCTTTAGTACTGTGGCATTCTATGAGCAACTGAGCAAAGTCTTTGCTTGCACAAATGGCAAACCCACGGTATTGTGCTCAGTAAAGTTCTGAGAATGTTTGGGATCCAAAGTCACTCACTGAGCTGTAAACTTATTTGTGTTTTAATGGAGACAGGAGAGGATTGAAAGGATTTTGGAGAGGCAGCTTTGGCATCAGAAAATTGCACTGCAGAGAGCAACAGAGGTTTTATTTTTCTATTGCCAAAAGAAGAAGCAAGTACACTTAATCACTCTCTTTTTTTAAGGATTTATCATAGTGCTTGTTGCTTTTTTCCTTGTCCACCTATGTGATAATAATTTAAACAAATATCAATACTTTTACCTCCAACCCCCATACTTAGTTATGAAAATAATTCTTATCAGGACCTTGAAATGTCTAGTGTAAAAACATTTACCATTCTGGCTTTCTTATTTCTCCAGCATTGAAAAATCAGAAATTACTCTTTTGGTCTGTGATGGGTTGCAGGGCTGTCTGCTGGAGTGCCCAGGTTCAATGATATGGATTTTGAGCCTTATAATTTGTCATGACTGACACACCTTTCACACAGAGTCTCATTTGTGGTTTGTGTGAAATGTAAAGTATTTGTGCTGTCATATGGAAAGTGTGAGAGAGAGAAACAAAGGTGGCTCAGAGAAGAATTTTATATTAAACAAAGCCTTATCTGCACCTCTTTTGTAGGAATATAGATCACAGTAGTATTGAAGAGTAATATTTCAACCCCCCTATGTACTATTGTTTGTATAAGAGCCTGTGCTGCTCAACTGGAAAGTGAGCAATAAATACTCACCTAAAAGTGAGCAATAAATACCAACCTAAATACCTCCTAAAAGGAGCTTGTGAGCCACCCTGGCAGAGCCTGGCTTTCTTACAGGAAGTATAAAATACTTCACTTTCATTCTACCCAGCTTGCATTCTATCCAAGGCACAAAACTACTTTTATAATTAGAAACACAGCAGCAGAACTGTTGTAAAATTTAACCTCTTTTATAAGGCACTTCATTATCATCTGTGTGGAGAAAAAGAACAAAGTAAACCTGGTTGTGTCCTGTATCAAGGGTACAGAAAGAAGTCAAGCTGTGCTTTAAAGCCAGCCTTGCAGTGGCTGAGGGAGAATTTCCACAAGTGCTGGCATCACCTGGAGAACAATTCCATGGGGAAGCTGGTGGCACTTGCATTACTGAGTTGTGTGTGCCTTGAAAAATCTATGAAATGAGAATGGGTTTTAAAGATCAGTGATGGTTGTGTAAAAATTGCCACTTTTACATCAGAGAATTTTGAAGTGGGGGCTCTTCCCTGAGACCCAGTCTTGAAGTCTGTGGAGGTTTTAGCAGTGACTCATGGACCAGCTCTTTGAGGAATGTACAAAGCCAGAGAATCTCAAAAAACCTTCCTGCCTGCTTTGGTGCTTTGGCAAAAATTTGCCTTCACCAGTATTTTTATCAAAACACTGAATAAAACCCAGCATGATTATGGCAGGATTTTAATGAAGAGCACTGGATTTGGGAGAGATCAGTATCTAAGCTGTGTGCACAATAAAAGCAGAAGTAGTGACTGTCCTCATTCACTTGTGGGAGCTGACAAACTCCAGATACTAAAATTTCTTCTATAAGGATTTGGAAAATATGCACAATCTGCATTCAAGTTTGGGCCAATATTCCCAAGTAATTTTTTCTCTGTCTGTTAGCATTAAGAATTAATTTTATATAGCATAATATCTTCCAGAGACACAATGAGTTTTTCAGATAACACCAACATATTCTGGATATATATTTCTCCTGTTTTGCTCAAGTACCCAGGAGTTACTTTGGTATGCTATTTCTGAGTGACTGAATATAAATGTTACTGTGTAAAATACTTCATAAGATATTATACTTGATGTAAACAATCTCTAACTTGTTTTATGGTTTTCACAAAACACCTTAAAAATTCTTTCTAGTTCTATAGAAGTTTCTTTTCCCCCTTTTTGCTTGGAAATTTATATTTTCTGTTTGTTGTCTAAAGAAAGAAAACTTTTATGAGAAGGTAACAGTTTTGTATATGAAAGTTGTAGTACATCTGAGCTATTTTAGATGTTGATTTATCTTGGGGAATAAAAAAAAAGTATCTTTTGAGTTGCTGGGAGGATAAAACTTTAGATAACTCTATTTACATTTCTAGTGAAAAACTGAAAGGACAAATACTTCCCCAGAATGTAGTTTTAAATTACAATTTTATACATTGGTAAGTAGTTATTTTTATGCACAGAAGAATACAGATACATATCTTTTTCCAGGTTCACCTTTAGCAGCAAGCTGGCAAACCACAGAATAATAACACCAAAGCCAACTGAAATAATCATTAAGAGAATGCCCTCTAAAATTACTGGCTCCTCTGCGTAATCAATGCCAGTGTGCAGTCTCAGGATGACAATGAAAGCCTTGGTTAATAAATGTAATCTGATTAATCCTCTTAATGCAAAGTATGTGCACTGCCAGCCTGTGACACAAGTGCACAGGTCTGTGGAGACTTGTACGCTGTTGTGTTCAGCTTTTAGTAAATAAACTATGTTGCATAGCAATATATGGGCTGAAAAAAAAACTTAATGGAAAATGAATCTGTTCAGTCAGTCTCTACCAAAAACATTTTCAGATGTGTATTCACTAATTTGTCCCAGGGTGATGCCATCCTGTTGGAGGGCACTGTTGTGGTAATAAGTCCCCACATGTCCAGGGTAATCAGTGTATCACTACGGGGCAGCTGCTGCTTCAAAACTATTTCTTCCATTATATTTACACGAAGGCATAACTATCTTTAAAGTTCAGTTTTTGACATTTAACAATGGAAACTCCCATCTGACATAAAACTGGTTTCCAGTGGTTTCACTGCACAGTGTGCCTGAAATTACAAGTGCAGTGTTGCCTTCATTTTCCAGGACACACACACAACAGCAGCGTTAAGGGAGTGTAATAAGTATCAAGCAATCCATGTTAAGTGCTCTTAATATAAATTGTGTAATTGGGAAACCATATAATCTAGTAGAAGCCTAGGTGTTAGCTTTTAGACAAGTTATGGTGGCAGGCTCAGCTTTTTGCTGGAAATTCTTCTAAGTTTATTTAGCTGAGCTTTTCTGTTTGTGTCTGTGACAATATAAAAGGAAAGCTTAGTTTGGCTGCCTTGCTGCTTGTAAGTGGAAGGATAAGCTGCTAAATCTCTCATTTGAGTACTCATGTTTTTGAATTTTGTCAGTCTTTAAACTGTACAGCTTTCTTTAATAATCATTAAAGTGAAGGATATTTCTCTAAGGCTTAGTGTAGCAGAGCTAATAATTCCTCTATATTAATAGCTACAAAACGAAAGCCAGTTCAAACACCTGATGACAAGTGGCTAGCACTGGGTGGACTTTAAGGTGTTAAGCTGTCTCTGGAACTGCTTAGTAAGAAACTACATTGTATGAATCTTAGTTTTTCCAGCAGTTTTGTCAAGGAGTATTTCCAGTCGCTTCACATCAGATGCCTTGACACCCTGATGAATATCAAGAAAATGTTACATGTCTACCCATCCATGTACCTCCAACCCACAAATGGTAAACTGAGCTGTTTTTCACTCACCTTTATGTAAGATCAGGGTTGGTAAAATGGAGCATTTTCCCAGCATGGACAGTTCAGGAGTGACGTGGATGTGCACTAGGTTTTTGGAGAGCAGAATGACAGCTAGCATAGGATATGATTCCTCTACCTATTTCTCTTCAATCCTGCATCAAAGCAAGAAGATAGTCTGTAGAATGTGTTTTGTATTTGTCTTTACTAGTGCTCCAGAAAGTTCAGGCCCCTATGAGGCACTATGCCCATTGCCCAACCTCCTTGGACCTAACACCCATCTACTCAAAAGTCTTCTGCTTCATAGGGAAAGTCCTGCTTGGTATTTATACCATTCATTTATCCTGTAGACATGTAAAAGGGCCATGAGAATGCTTTTGGGCATGTCAAGCTAATGAGCTGGGCAGGTAATAGAGAAATCTGTCCCTTAAATTATTAAAAACTCTGCTAAGTAGTTGCTGGTTTATGGCTGGTTGGCAGAACACCACACAGCAACAGACATGTACCTACCTACCTCATTCTCAATTCTCTTTAATAACCTTTTCTCTGGATTTTTAACTGTTTCCAAGGCAACTGGAAACAGAAACATCTCTGTAAACCAGAGCTTCCTAGAACTCTCCACTTCAAGTGGTACACATAATAATTACAGCTTTCTCTTCATCACCGAGTTTTCATCAGATTTTTAAAAGATCTGCAACTAAAATTGTCCCATCAGTAGGTTTGAGACTTTCTTCCCTAAAAATATAAAATGGTCATGGCATACATTATTTTGACTTCTTGAGGAGATGTAGAAAAATACTGTAAGCCTTCCCTTCTGAAATGCTAATTATGAGCAGCCCATCTGCCAGAGCTGTTTCCATAAACTAAGCAGGAGGGGTCCACAAGGAAACAATTACAGAAATACAGAGAAACCTAGTTTGCAGCTGTAGTTTGAGCAGGTCTGCCACGAGTCAGTCTTCAGTGAGACTTTTAGCCAGAGCGTGGCACCAGGTGAGACAACAGTACAGAACAGAGTGAAGTTTTTTTCCCCTCTCTCCTGTGGACATAGGACCACATTTTTATAGAGCATTCTGAAAATAAATGTCTTTATTCTGTATTAATCTTCCCAAAGAAAAGCCAGCTGCAGCCATTTTAGCAGAAGACAGCTATACACACCGAGTTATACCCACTAAGGCAATACTTTCGCCCAAATCAGTGCGAGTAAAGTTATTTGTCCCCATAAGCTTGGAAACAGCAAATTTATGTTTAAAAATGTCTAGTGATTTATAGGAAAACCAGTATAAATGTGTGAAAATAAATCTGCAAGGTTGTATTTTATAGATTGCTGTTCTGCTGTACTGATTTATTATACTATAGCTACAAAATGCTTAAGGTTCTTTCATAGTAACAACCATGGTTTTGTCATTGAAGAAACTGGAGCCTCAAGCCTAAATGAAACCAGTTTGTAATATTTTACTTGTATGCTCTCTAATACTTTTGACTTTCTCTGTGTGACCTTGGCCCAGACAGCTTCTCTCTGTCTCAACTTTAGAGCTATTGAATATATTCTTTCAGCATTATCTTTCTATGAAAAAAAAATTTAAGAGTCAAATAAGAAAATAAACCCCCTAAAGCATGATGAGAGAGAATAATATGCATTTAACATATAATACATACATGCACACATATATGTACTTTAATTAGTAGCCTAGATTCTTAGATTATTAAATTCTTCGTGTATAAGTTTGAATGGTCAGATGATTCATCCTTTAAGATAAAAGCATATCAGTATTATGACATTCTCAGATCATTCCCTACCATTGGTAAAATCTCTAAACCATGCCTGTAATTGGGCAAGTAGAAGTAACAGTAACAGAACTGTACTATCAGAGTTATGATGTAAAATGTGCTATTTTAGGAGTTGAACAGAAGAGGTGATAGCCAGAGACACCTGTGAAAAGCTGCAGTAAATGGAAATTAGGTCAGTCTGAGAAGCTGTTCAGTTAAACAGGTGGCTTCCTTGGAGTAAAAGGAGTGTCTCTCACCTCCACCTTTTTTATTTTAGATGAGGAGCATGGCTCAGTTGCTGAAATAGATTCATCTAGTGTGATTTTAGGTGCTGTAGGTTGTGAGATGGATCCAGAATGATGCAGGTCTCCCTAAATCTCCTGTAAGGATGTCTCAGACTCCTGGGATATGTGAGCTGGGCTTAGCAAAGGAGTTCTGCCAAAGGTCTCTGTGTTCCAGCTTCTGAAAACATTCACTGGTGGTTTTCTCCTCACCAGCAAGTCACCTTCTAATGAACGTGAGGGCAGCTGGGGAGACAACAGGCAAAACTCCAGAGTAAGAGAGAATAGGGAAAACATTACCAACAGACAGGAGACAACATTTGCAACCAGGTGTAGGAAGGAGTTCAGTGTAAGGCTCACTCCTCCACCACACTTCCACAAGGGTGTGCAGATACTTCCCACCAGCTTCCCCTGTGACATTGGCTGCAGTGGAACAGAAATGTTCTCCTCTGGGCAGTGATGTGCCTTCACTTGGAAGCCCTTGGTGTAGTGCCTTATAGTTCTACAATGGGAAGGAGAATGTTTCTTATTTAAATATTGCATTTTATGCTGATATAAGTACATACTGGCATAATAATGACAATCTGATTGAAGGGAGTAAGAAGGATATAATTGATTCATTTTTCTAAACATTTTACAAAAGTAGCTTTCATGCTTTTAAATATTTATTTTATAGTGCCCTTGGCCATTTTATTTTTACTGTATTGAAGTTTTATCTGAAACTAAAAATAATTTAAATTCAAATTATAATGTATGTATTGAATCTTATGAATCTAAGCTTTGTATCTGGCATTTCTTCATTTTCTTGAGAAATAGATTTGAATTTTTTTTTGGTGTTGGAATTATTGCTGCTTGTGTCTATTATGCTCATTTTTAACATTTAAAAGAAATATTTTCTTTCCAAAAAGAAGTTATTTTCATTGTTTTTTTCTTTAAGGAGGCACATGCTGGCCACATAAGCCAGCTGCAATCCTAATGTTCCCTGGAGGTCAATTTTTAAAAACATATTAAAATTAACAAACTTTGATTGAGGTCTCCTGTGTCTGTTCTTATTCTATCTCCTTAGAACGTTCCTTTTTGAGTTTTCTTGTGCTTAGTCAAATTCTGACACGTGATGAACTGATGTAGGATGAGGATCATGATCATTGTACACCTCGAGTTTCAAAATTATGTTTTGGCAATTTTGTCCAAGGAACAAAACTTGTTTGGAGATGAAGAAATAGATGATGATGATGGTGATGATGATGATGATGAGGAGGAGGAGGAAGAAGAAGAAGAAGAAGAAGTAGAAGAAGTAGAAGAAGTAGAAGGAAAAGAAGAAACAGAAGGAGATGAAACAAAAGAAGGAACAGAAAAAGAAGAAAAAGAGGAAAAACATGAAAAAGAGAAGGATCGTAAATCACCTGAGGGAGAGACAAGCAGTAGTAGTAGCACTGTGGAAACTGGAGAGGTAAAGGCATTTATTCCTATTAAGTTATTTGTCTCTGAAAGAATTTGGTTCTATAACTGACTTCAGTTTGATACATGTGTACCTATCCTGTAAATGCAAAGTTGTTGTTTGGGGTGGTTTTGGTAGAGGAAGAAACATGTAGGTGTTAGTAATTAAACAACTTTATATTTTTAAACAATTTTGAAAGTTTATTTGTTTGTTTTTGTCTATAGACAGAGGAGACTACTCAGAAAGAGACCATCGTTCAGCAGGGTAAGAATTCAGTTCTGAAGAACTGGACATTCTAAAGACAGATAAAAGTTTTATAAACAATATTATAAAGATACTGGACAACACAGTTCTTGTTCATAGTTGGCAAAGCAGTTCTTGAGAGGTGATAAAATTTAAGGGGCAAACTGCTGTTATTAATTGTTAATGATAAAGAAATAAATACTGTTCCCAGTTACATGTTACAGGACTGTATCCTGCTAAGAGCAGTTCTGGCTGTGCAGTGCCAAAGTCATGGTAATTTTATTATCTCTCAGGCAACTTCTTGAGGTGAGGTGCCCTGTGCCTCACTTCAATCAAGAAGCTTCTCAGAATTCTTCCCCATCTTTTTCAGCTGACATTTCCTCATTCTATTCACAGAGAGATTATTTTAGATGAAATGTGATAATTGCTGAACACTGTTCAGGATGCTGAAGATGTAAGTCTAGAACTCCTTGCAGTTTTGATGGCAGTTTATGAGAATTGTATATTCCTTTAGAAAAGCTGGGGAACATGAAGTTGGGTGCCCTGTATGTGTAGGACTCTTTTATTTTAGAAATCTGGAATAATCTAGAATTGTTCCCTTGAAAGAAAATAACAAATGTATTATAAAACAGACCACAGCCTTTATAATGAAGAAGCTGTGCCATTTATTTTCAATATTATAATGGAAATAGCTTGTACAGAAGGGGTGCTTAAATATTTTTCCATTATCCAGTGATCTGGAAGTTTTGGTATTAAGTTTGAAATTTATATGATTCATACAGACAGTATAGGAAAATTTAAACACAGAAACATCAACTGAGATGGAAAGTTTTTCCTTTCCCAGAATTGTTTCTATGGAATAAAATTCATGCTGAACCATAACTCCTGCCCTAAAATCAGCTTTGCCAAATTAGAATATAATTGCATATAAGTGTGCAAGACATTGTCTCCTGTCTGCAAGGGGAAACTGTGAGTGTCAAGTAAAAGTATTTTATATATTGTCCTTACTTACTCCTATAACTTACTCCTGTAAGTGTTCTAGTGTTAAAAATTGAGCATCTGGAGAGTAATATCAGGACATTATATGGAGAGATTATAAAATAAAAACAGTCTTTTCAGGCTGGACATCAAGTTTTATTGAATATTCTGATTGCTTTTTCAGTTTTATTCAGTGACCTCTACTTTAAAAAAAATCTGAAGAGTAAATTTTTTTCTGCTTTTCTGTGATTTTTTCTGATTTGCATGAATCAGAAGAAATTGAATATAAATAATTATATTAAATTATTATTGTAGAGAAGGAAAACCCTGACAATCACACTGTGAACAATTCTTCAGAGAACACTGATGACCAAAAAACTGGAGGAATTGTGGGGAGAAAAAAGGTTTGTGGCCTGATGTTTCTTTCTAGCTTTGCCAGTGAGGAAGAAGCCAGTGGGCAGTTACCAAAGCAAATACCTCAACTCACATACCTGCATACATAATTAAATTGCCGGACAACTTTTTCCTTCTGTTTTAGACTTGATTTTATTTTTTGATAAAATAACTTTAAATTGTCCAAATAATAGTTAAATGAGTTAAAGTCCATTATGACCTCTTCATGGATGGCATGTCACTGACAGAGAGGTTGTTTATCACATCATGAACTGGTGAGGTGAAAACTTAGGACTTCATTCCTGTGGGACATTATCTAATATTCCCCCCGACATTTGTCTCTGAAAGCAGCAGCTGAGCTCATTGACCTTGCATCTATTTGCAAAATGCACTGATTTTGTGATCCTGTATATCTCTATGTAGGTGTATGAGCATGTTGAGGAGTACCTGATACAGAATTTCTTACAGGTTTTAGGATCCAGAGGCTCCTGCAGAGGCTGCTGAGTTTCCTGTTGACCAAAGACCCTAAGCAGTAGTTAACTTTGACACGAGCGTGGTCTCACTGAGCACAGGCACTGTCATTTATGGCAGTACACACGTTTATCAGGAGGCATAGTAAGCACTTTCTGCTCTGGGACTTCATTTTTGGACCTCGCCTCAGGCTCTTATTTGAAAGAAACCCAAATAAATGCACCACTTACAGCATTTTGTACAAACTGTACAATGGGTAATTTGACAAAATGCAATCACTTTAACTTTTCTGATTCTCATGTGCTATTTAACACATTTTAAATATTACAAATGTTTCTTGTTAACATTTTTAGTAATTTTGTTTTGAAATATAATTGGTATATAAAAAAGGCAGTTGTGAGTTTTTTTTATTTTGAATTTCACTGCTAATTGTTTCAGTCATATAATTTACCTGGTTTTTTTTCACTCCAGTTTTCCCTGTTCAAGCGAAAGCCACTGACAAGCCAGAAGAATGTATGTAGCAGAAATGAAGACAGCTCTGAAAAGCCATTGCAGAGTGAAGACAAAGAAAAGGAAGATTTAACTGGTGAAGGCAGTAAGGATGAAAATCAGAATCATACACTGGAGAATTCCAGTGAAACTGTGACTAACCAGGACAGAAGGATGAAAGTTAATACATGTATATTGCTGTAACACTGTTATAATATATGAGAATGTGACAGTCTTAAAGCATATAGTGCAATTTTTACTTGAAAACAGTTATGACTCGAGATGTTGATGGCTGCTTTTTTTGATTGATTGGATTGCTGTAATTTTAAATAGGCAGATTATTTTCTTGGTATTTATTGGTAATTTTAATAGTGTGAAATGATATGCTTATCAGCACCTTCCTGGAGATCTGTGGCCTTACTTGTTGATGTTCTAAAGTAAAATATGGGGGTTTTTTATGTGAAAAGTTGAATACAGGCATTTTATGGTTTTTCCTAAATATTTTTATTCTCTTTCAGTCTACAGAGAACTACTTTCAGCATGATACTCTTGCAAAATTATAATATTTGATGTAAGATATTATTTGGTTTAACCTAGTTAAGAATATTGAAGGTACTCACTTAGATATGTACATGTTTCTTTCTGTTTTGACATAGAAAAAATAGCAGTAAAACCCTCAAGTTAACTTGTAGGCCATTATGGAAGAAGTTAAGTTGAGTATGTGCCTAATTTCACACATGGCAGCAGTCCCAGTGGAAACAGTGTAAGGATGGAAGTATCCTGCCAAACTGGGACATGGAGAAAGCTTTTATTTCTGAGAGGTGCTGAAAGCCTTTGCTCCTGCTGAAATTGGCATAAGCTGCTGGGCCTCTCTCCTCACTGCATCAGGCCCAGTGAAAACTGGATACCCTCACTCTTGTTTCACTTGGATTCTAATCCTGTATTCTCTGAACATCCACACCTTTATGAGTCTCCAGTGAAGCTTTTCTCACAGGAAAATAATGCAACCAGAGGTACTGAGGCATCAGTATGAGAAACTGATCATTATGGGGTAAATATTCATGTTTTTCTCAGGCAGACTGGCTTTTCTTCAGATGGACATTTAGCATGAGGAGCCAAAAATCAGTACAAATAAAATCTTTTTAACACCACTGTATCATTAAGAAGCAGGAATTCTTTATTCATCCAGATGCTCAAGGGGATAGCTCCTCTAAAATATTGTGCAGGCTGAGTACAGAAAAAGCTCCTGTTTATATACTGTGTTTTACATACGTAATCATTGATTTTTCCAGAATAAACATACACATGATAAATCATTTCCCTGAAATAATTAACATATTTTCCCTCCCATTTACACACATTCTTCTGTCCTGGAGGTCCCTTTGCTGGTTCCTGGTGGTCGGTGACCCCAGAGTGATCCCTGACCACACAGTGAAGGTTCTGCAGTGAACCTTACACGAAGGGTTTTTTTCTCCATTATATTCACATATTTTCTTATTTTTCTGAATGCACATGCGGTTTCTGTTCCACTTGGATACTGTTGAGAAGAGTAAAGTGGAAAAGGAGAAATAAAGTAAATGGTTCCCTCATTAATTTAAATAAGCTTTAATTATTTTTTAACGGGGAGATCAGTCACAGAAATTGTTACTGTAAGAACAATTTCTTTTTTTAATGGTGAACTAATTTAGTGAGAAATATTACTTTAAAATGGGAATGACCCTCAAATCTAACACTACAAAGTTTATGTAATGGACTGTAAACTGTTGTATGTCTGAGCAGTTTTAGGGACTGGTACATTTATCTTGTCCACACACTTTGCTCAACAAGAAGCAGGAATATATTAACCCATTCCAATGTCTTTTCTACATGTCTTCATTTTTAATAAAAAAGATTAATCAAATAACTTACATGTGCATGTATATTAATTTACAGGGTTTTTTAACAAGTTCACAATATTTATGTGAAGAAAAATGTGAAGACTTTTTATAACTGAAATGTTTTCATAAACAGATGAGTAGCAAAAAATTCTATAAAGATCTTTCTCTGTTTTCTGCTTACTTTTTCAAAGATTAAGTGTATCAACTTCAGTCTCTATTTCTCATTTTTATGGTCCTGCCATACAGTTAAGATTGTGCTTTAGAATTGTTGGGTTTCTAAAATTTCACCACTAAAGCTATCACTAGGTGGAGTTTGTGCTCTTCAAAGGTGTAACCAGCCCCTGGAGCCAGAAATTCACCTTCTCATGGCCCCTGAAAAAAGTTAAAGATACTCATTCTGTATCAAATTTTCTGTTTCCAAATTCTCAGAAAAGTTTATGTTTTCTGGCATATTGCTTTTGGCATTACTCTGGTACCTCAGTGTATTTGTATAGCGAATTTTGAGTTTTAAACTGTATGTCTTTGTAAAAATACAAATATTAAAAAAATAGTTAGTCATTTATTTCTAAGTATGCATAGATGGACAGTGGTCAAGTTCTGATAAATAAAGTCTACATGTTTGATTTAAATTGAAGTGGTATTAGTGCACCTTACATACACAAATATATATATCTGTGCACTGAGACATGTATATATATATATGTGTGTGTGTGTGTGTGTGTGTGTGTGTGTGTGTGTGTGTGTGTATTTACATATATAAATATGCATATGTATATGTGTATATTTGTAGACAAAAGAGACAGATATACAGATATATGTGTGCAGGTGTGTGTGTGCACATGGATGATCAAATGTGTGCCTGGCCTCCTGAAAGTTCCATTTAATCCATATATTTACATATGCAAGTTTACAGATTTCTAGAAGCACAGGATTCATTTATGCAGCTGCTGTTCCTATGTAAGTTTGTGGTGACTAAAATTAAAAAAGGAGAGAACATGCTGTTAAGACACTATTTTATACACCCAAAGTTAATAATTGTAATTAACTTTGTGCAACTTTTTCCTTTTTCTTCCACGTATTACTTGTACAGTATGCAAAATAGATGCAGTCTTTGTCCTTGAGGAATATTTTAAGTCATGCTGTTGACATTAGGGTAGTTGAAGTAAACTGAATTCATATAATGATGGTAAACCACTGTAAGTCCTGATAATCAAGAATACAGAAGCTAATCTTGCATGACGATTGAGAGACTAAGAATGGGTTCACTTAAAACATACTCATGTATTCAAACTACTTGAGCTCTTTAAAATATATATATAAATAATAAAATAAAATATAAATATAAATATTATAAATATAAATAATGTAAATATAAATGATATAAATATTCTTTCTCTACATTCCCTCACAGTGCTTTTAGGAGCTATAATATTTATACTACTCACTACTTAGGGGACTTTACAACATTTGCACACTCTGTTATGTCTAAATTCCTTTAAGGACTTAAATAATGCCTTGATTAAGTGCAATGAGACAACCATCAGTGGCAAGAATTGGAGATATTAATGCTTTGGTAGTAAATCTGCTTTGCTTGGTATCTCAGCGATGAGCTCTGAAGTTCACAACTATCTGCCTTTCAAGACTGTTCTGGAATTACATTTTATTCATGCTATGTAATTACCACTTTCTTTTCCAGACTTAATGACTCAGCAAAAGCCTTGCAAAATCTAAATCTGGCTAAACTATAATTCTTTAATTTGTACACAAAGAAGTTTTTTTTTTTCAAGACCATTCTCATTTAATGTCAAAACAGTTTAGACACAGCTGTTTCCAATCACACATAAAAAACTGAAGAGCTATCAAGTTAGAATTTTAAGGGACGTTAACAGCATCAAGAAAATAAAAAATACAGAGATTTTGTTCTTTAGTACACCTATTATACATGAGACCACGATTTACCATTTACCATGCTGATTTACAACATAGTGATGCATGTCACTTAAAATGCAAAGTGAGCCAAGCGCCTTTGACAGGCAAGCCCATGGGCAGGGGAGGTGCCTTTTGAAAACTGCATTGAGTGAAGCACCAACTCTGCATGAAGGGATGATCTTGGGCTAGCAGTGGTGTTTCTTGGCTAGCACTGGGGTTTCATGGGCTAGCACTGGGGTTCCACTCATGAGCTGACAGCAGCAGCACAATATGTGAGGAATTTTGTCAATCATTCCTCAGAGAGCATCCTATGTCACACTCACCCTCCTGCCTCTTTCTGCCGATGTCTTCCTCTGAACATTTTTGCCTATTCTCCTCTTCATTACTTCACCACAGCAGCACCTATGGAAGGTCTGTTTTTCCTGACTGCAGTCTCCATAAGTCAACCCCAATCTTCGCTTCCATTTCAGCCTCCCTCTCCCAGACTCTGTCAATTTTTGTATCGTTACCACCACTAGTAATGAAGGGATGGGACTAATTGCGGGCTAAGAACAGTTTATTGCTCAGATAAACATCAGCCTCAGAGGCCGTGAGATTATAAAGGAGCAAGTATCCAGCCATAGCTCAAGAGCAGTCACAAGTTCTCTGTTACAAGGCAATTATAACTTTCAAATCCAACGGACAGCAGCTACAAGGTTTATTTTGCTTTTCTAACCTATCATTACTCACTTCTACTGCACTGTGGGTATTTTTACCCAATAGGTTGTAATCACACGTATACACATATGCTTCTATTATAACTTTTAAACTCTTAACTTACTTTATACAGTCACATTACTATACTATAGACCCTTCACCATCTTACCCAACAGAGTTTCTGACTTAAGGTATATTCTTACTTACAACTACAGAAACACAAGTTTAAGATTTTTCTACTTAATGTCTGTGTATTGTATTTTTACAACACTCCAAGCTTCTTCTAAGGCTGCAGATCAAACTCTTCAGTGTCTGTGGAAATTTCTGTTTTTCTGATTCCCACATTTCTGAAATGTCCCAACACTGGAGTGCACCCCACAGAATGGCTCTGAGAGGGATCCCAAAGGGACAAGTGCCTGAGCACAGCCCATGTGCAACAGGCTGACATCCAGAGGGAAAAATCTGGCCACAGGAGCTGGCAGGGACCAGCAGCTGGAAGGAAGGTCTAGTAACAGCAAATGCTCAGTTACAAATCAGTATTTTTAACTGTTGCTGCCACTAAACGTGATGACAAAGTAATATTCATCTCCAAGAATTCTAGAAATTGTACACAAGAAATGCAAAATTTTGATTATTATTTTAAGATTGTCTATTTCTCCAGATATTTACAAGAGTAATTCTAAGTATCAAAGCATTTACATTCAGTCAGGCAATTCACTGGACAAAAAACTGTGTGGTTTGGAGTGGGGCCCTATTTGTCATCCTCTTATGATTAATTAGACCTTACTCATGGGTTCCAAAATTTCATTACACACATGTGGGTTGTTTGGTATTGTTTTTATTTCCTTATCATTCTTTTACTATTTGGATAAAAAAAATGAGATTGTCAAACATTATTAAAATTTTATTTTAATTAATTTCTCCTCTTAGTCAAAAGTTGTATTTTTATTATCACTGGCACAGAGTAATAAAATTATACTTCTGAGCTGCTATTAAAAGAAGCAGAACAGAAAAATTATATCTTTATATTTACTCTTTGACATAACAATAATATTTTTTTTACATCTCCAAGAGCACTTAGGTTTGCTTGGGATTTATTTTTCTATTCAAGCAAGACATTTTCACACATTTCAGTCCTCTAGTGTTGCTTGATTTCAGTCTTCAAAATTTTATTTTACCTCTGAATAGTCAAAATCTGAATTTTCCACAAAAAGCAGACTGGATAATTCTTGTGTAATACCAGGAATGCCAGGAACTCCAGCTAACCACAAGCTGAAATTGTTGTAATTTTTTTCTATTAAAATTAAAAGCTGAACTGGGAGAAAAAAAAATTAACTGTGCCTTCAAATTCAGTATATGTGAGATTTGTTTAATTCATCCATAGTTCCACATGCTTCCTCCTATTAAAAGGTCCCTTAATAAAACTACAAAAATCTAATTTGTTATTAGGAATTAAACACTTTTTTTAAAGTTGCCGTGAATTTGCTTTTCAAGCCCCAGTCTTTTGGGTGATTTCACATTGCTGTCATTCTATCAAACACGGAGAATGAGTGTTACATCGCACAGAGAAACTCCAGAGCAAACTGGAGTCCGGATGAAGGCACACCTTGGTGCTGGTGTTTTTCCAAGGCTCATTTCAAACGGGCCATGAAGGATGCATTCCCACTGATATTTATACTCACACTTGTGTCTAAGTTTGAGCTGCAAGTTGCAGACTGTGTTAACTCTTAAATCTCTTGCCTTTCCCAGGGCAGTTAGGACACTCCAGGAGCTGGATGAGGGAGGAAAAGCAGCATCGCAGGCACGCCTGCTCACAGTGCCCACTGCAAGAACCCTGCTCCATGGAAAGGCAAGACAAAGTAAAAATTCTGCAAGCACCAGTGGTTATGTTGTTTGAGCAGATGGAATTGCACAGGCACAATCAGGAGCAACAGGAAAGTAGTTTGGGGTCCCACTGACTCCAGGGAACCAAAAGGGATTCTTGCTGTACTAACTCAGACACCACAGCTGCAGTCACTGGTGGCACCTTTGTCTCTCACGCTGAGGAGACAACCCAGCAAGGAGGGTTTGTCACCACAATCACTACATTTCTGCACCTGAAAAGGCCAAAAAGGCTGCCCAAGAGAGAGGCTGTGACCTACGGGCAGGGTGGTGAGGGGACAGCTGCAGCTGCAGATGAAAAAGCTGCAGCTGCATTCACACTTCTGGCAGTGGCTTCTTGTACCATGCTCTCATACCAGTACAGACCTTATAGTCACAGAAATACCTAAATGAAGGCCAGAGTTTTGGAAATGGGCAACTACAAGGTCAATACACAAAGGGAAAGAGATACCTGACCCATTAAGATCTGCTTCAGGCACCTTTTATTGTTCCAGTACATTGGAATGCTGAGCTCTTACCAAAGCCTTGCAGCACAGATAAACTACAGCAATTATCACTATCAGATTAAAAACACTCCTTTTCCTGATGTTCTTTTTTAAACAGAGTAATGTTAGTATTTTAATCTCTTCATATGTGGAAATCTAAGAATTCCTTAGGCTGTTAAATTGCAGTTGCTCTGATGAAACTGCCATTCATTGGTTTTGTTACCATCTTTTTTTGGCAAACAATTTCAAAATGGATTATTGAGCCCAAGCATACTCAGACTCCACCAGTACTGGGCAGAGCAACTTGGAGAACAGTTTGTGCCGAGGGCCCAGTGCCCACCCAACCCCTCCAGGTATTTTACTCCAGAGGAGCTCTACCTTGGCCCCCGGATGCAGGAGGTGCACTCACTCCTCTGCACATCTCAGTCTCAGACAGCAAATTAGGGGATCCAAGTGGGGAAGTATCCAGGGGCACTCCTGATTCAAAGGAAAAGTCAGATAAAAAGAAAATGCTTTGGAGAAAACTGCCAAACACAGCACCCACAGAGATTTTTATTTTAATTACCAGCAAGATGACAGTTTTCTTAGGCCACTTTGGTATAGACAGCCTCAAAGTGTGGCAAAATTGTCACCTTCTTCTGTTTTCAGGCTAACATTTCCCCTTGAGATGACTCTTCTTCCTCTTCAATTCTGTGTCCCTTATTTTTAAAGAAGTATTCCTTTCCTGATTAGATGGTATTTCCCTATTTGTCCAGGAAACAGTGCAGAATGTGGGAGGGACCCTCGGAATTCTCTGGGCTTGCTCCCCTGTAGTACTCCAACACACAAACTCTGGCTGAGGTTAGGGCTTTTCCCACACCTTCACCAGTTTAGATTGCACATTACGTGCTCATGGTAGGAAGTACAAAAAGAAAGAAACCCCAAATCTAACTGTAGTCAAGCTGCAGGGTTGACAGATGTCAAATCAAAAGTGTTGGAACATATGATGCTCTGCCTGAAGCCTCTGCCTCTATGGGCTTGGAGTGTCTGGGGAATTTGCTTTCATGCAAGGCAGGCAAAAAAGCCTAGAGTCTTTGTGGTTATGGAACAAAGCCTGAAAATGTAACTCCACAACACCCTGGCAGCTCAAAAAGTATGAGAAATGTGATGACTCCAAACTTTATATTCTTGCTCTCATGACTTAGGGATTTTTTTTTTTTTTAAACATTTAAAGCTGGCCATCTGCAAGCTGCTGAGCAACCAGAGCAGCTCATCTGGAAGTCTGTTTCCTTGGACTGCTGCCTGCAAAACCCCAGGCCTGCGTGGGCAGGGAACTGCCACCCGGGATGGGATGGGATGGGATGGGATGGGATGGGATGGGATGGGATGGGATGGGATGGGATGGGATGGGATGGGATGGGATGGGATGGGATGGGATGGGATGGGATGGGATGGGATGGGAGCCAGCAGCCCTCCCCAGAGAAGTCCTACCGTGCCAGAAAAGTTACCGGAGGGAGCAGAAAGGGTTGATCCTCCCCATCCTGCCCGTGTTCACTGGGAGCCTCCCTGCCTTGGAAGGACAGCGGGGAGGACATCGGCGGCACACACACTGTCCCGGCCAGCTCGGGGAGGACATCGGCGGCACACACACTGTCCCGGCCAGCTCGGGGAGGACATCGGCGGCACACACACTGTCCCGGCCAGCTCGGGGAGGACATCGGCGGCACACACGCTGTCCCGGCCAGCTCGGGGAGGACATCGGCGGCACACACACTGTCCCGGCCAGCTCGGGGCTGCACACCGGGGCTGCCTCAGCAGCAGCGCGGGCAGCAGGCCCAGGGAGGGGCTCTGCCGCTCTGCTCTGCTCACACCCACCCCGGACAGTGCATCCAGCTGCGAGGAGCCCAGCACAGGAAGGCCGTGGAGCTGCCGGAGGGTGGAACGAGGTGATCTTTAGGGTCCCTTCCAACACAAACCATTCTGATCCTGTGACTCTGTGACCCCTCTCCGGGCCAGGGCACCGCCGGGCGATTCCCGGAGGCCACGTCGGAGGGCAGCGGGCGGCGGGAGTCCCTCGGGGGGGACAACACCCGGCACAGGCGAGTTCCAAACCTTCCCGGGAGGCGAGGCGGGGCCGGGCAGCGGGAGGAGGAGACTCCGGCGGCGCCCGGGAGCCGCTCGGAGAATGTCCCCGTCCCCCTCCTCCTCCTCCTCCTCCTCTGCTCCTCCCGCTGCCGCTGCCCGTGGGCCGCGCAGCCGGGGCCGGGCAGAGCCGCCGTGTGGAGCATGGGGAGCTGCTGGCTGCGCCTCGCCGCGCTGCTCGCCCTGGGCGCCCGGGCCAGCCTGGAGAACGAGGGTGAGGAAGGGGCGGCGGGGCCGGGCCGGGGAGCGGGGCCGGGCCGGGGGCGGCGGGAGCTCCGCGCTGTCCGCGGCAGCCCGAGGGGCCGGGGCCCGTCCTGCTGGCTCGTTCCCCGCCCGCAGCGCTTTGTGTCCCGCTCTGTGTCCCGCTCTGTGTCCGCTGCGGTCCCGGCGGCGCGGATGGAGCCGCATCCCGGCTGTGGAGTGGCGGCTGTTGCTGGGGCGGGTCCCGCAGAGCTGCCGGCCGTGCCGGGTGCGGGTCGGTGCATCCGGCGCCTTCTCACACCGGGTGTCACATCCGCACCTCCACCTGGGCGCTCGCAGAGGGGAGGTGACACCCGCTGAAAGCTGCTGAACAAGACAGGCTCTGTGTTGTCCCCAAGTGTAAAGTGTAAATCCGATGGGCCAGCCCTGCCTCTCGGACCGTGGCACTTCAGAGCCTTTCAGCAGTTTTTGGTGCCCGGGTGAGACTGCATGCAGCAAGGTAATCTCAGTTTTTAGTGTGAAAAATGAATGGGGCATCTGTCTGGTTTCTTAGGCACCTAGTAAATTAAAAGAAAAAAAAAAATGCATGCTGATGCTGTTTCACTTCTAATTGTTTGCATCTCCCGTAGCAAAATTTGAAATGAGCTCAGATTTAGGTTCCATTTCCATGCAAAGGGAAAGGAGTATGTGATTTCTGCCTGTTCTAAAGCAGCTGTGTCTTGGCTGGCTAAACACTTCTGATTTGGCAGACATGGCAAGCAAAGCCAGTGTAAACTGGCATGCCCTGGTTGTGGTTTAACAGGTGTAGTCCGTCAGAATTTGTGGTCAGAACAGAGCCTTCCATGTAAGTGGGGATGTTTCAAACTGAGGTGTGTTACAGGGTCAAAAGGGAAGGGCAGCAGTGCACAGGCAAGAAAGGTATCTAATAGAACTCGCAGCTGCGTGTTGGTGAAACCAGTTTTTGTTTCCTGGAGCTATCCCTACCTAGTATGTAGTTCTGTCCATGGAGGGGTGTAAAATGGCATAGTGGTGGTATGTGTGAGTTGAGGTTTAGCTTTCCTTATTTTCCTTGGTGGGTTACAAAGGTCTTCTTTCCAAGAGGAAAGATGTTGGAACACACTTTTATGCTCTTGCTTTACTGAACACTAAGGTACTGGACACATCAGTTGCTAAATCAACAAAGACAACAGAAGTTCCTGTCCTGGCATTTCTCTGAGGATTATTGTACTGCCAAATTCTCTTTATTTTCTTAGGAAGATGAGTGAATGCTTTCGTTTGTGGTTCATGTGAATGTTAGTCTTCAAGTAGTTTACAGAGGATGCTAATATCCTATCCTCTGTTTTCCTAAAAGGCCAAATGTAACCTCTTTAATCTCAAAAGTCTAATGTTTGCATGTAATCTTCAAGTTGGCTGCACAAAACCCTGCTTGTTTTGTCTTTCACTCATTTGAAAGTCCAATTTCCTCCTTATGCTTACTGTCAAAGGCTCCAAAGAGCTTCAATCATCAGCAGCTGTAATTGTAAACCCTAATATTAAGTTAATGTATCGTGTTGCTTTTCTTCTATTTATTTTTAGCAAGAAATGTGGTATTCTTTCAGATCTTTATTCCCAGTATGAAATCTAATGAAACTGTTAATAGGTTTTTTTCTAATGGTACTGTGTTGGTATATAACCATGCACATTAGGTACAGAATGCCATTAAGTAAACTAAATTAGACTTTAAAAAATCTCTACAGCACGTGTGTGTGGGGCCCTCTTGATTATACAGGAACAGGCTTATTGAAACCTTTCCAAGATGTTGACACTGGACTACTTTGTAGGAAAAGCCAAGCAGTCTGTTTTGGATTCATGCAAAATGCTTGTAATTCAATAGTAGATTGTTCTTTAAATATCAGAAATAGTCTAATCAGCTCTTGAACTCTTAATTTGGTAACACTGAAGTTTCTGGTGTAGGATATTTGTGTTCCACAGTTCCAAAGACTCTGTTAAACACCATACTACATAGGTGTAATTTTCATGCCCTAAGAATTCTGCTATCAATTTTTTGATGGGCGGCAAGTAGAAATAAAGCCAGTATTCCAACTGGGAAATTGTAATTTAACTAATGACCTGCTAGGCATAAGAAAGAAAACTGAAAAATATCCAAATAATTAAAATTCTTAAAATACTTTGAGCAGTATTAAAGTAGTATTCAAAAGCCTTTGAAGCAGCAGCTGTTTTAACCATAACTGTATTTTCAAGTTTTGAAAGGATGCTGTGGATTCTCATGTTGGTATGTTCAAAGCTAATAAGGCACTGACAAAATCTCTGTGGTGTCACTACTCAGAGGAAAGTCTCTTTTCTCTTCAAAAACAGTTTAGAGATGCACCTTTTAGAAGTTAAAACAAACATAAAACCTTTTCCCTAAGGGCTGAAGTGGGAGATGTGTCTTTGGAGCTTTTCAGTGACTTTCTGTGGTGTTGGGGAGAGTACAGCTGTCCATATGTACATATATATGGGGATCACTTGTTCAGTATTTGGGGGGTGTGAAGGGGAAATCAGGTGGCGCTATATGGTGTAAGACTGTGGTATTTGTGCCTTACACTTTTGGTAGATGAAAACTAAAGCTTATCTATGATAGAATAAATGGGAACTGTGCATTGGAACAGGGTACTGGTGTGAAGGGGCCATGAACCTTGAGAGAGACGTCACTAAAATCACTTGAAAACCACGGAATGTTATCCAACTATTTTCAAAAGCTATGTGAGATTTAATTCAAAGAAAACAATGTCTACATAAGCACAGTATGCTTATAACCTATGTATATTCTGGATTAAATATGAGTAGATGAAAGTCAGGTTGTGGAAATGGTAGTTCTCAAAGCTGTGTGCTAGATCAAGGAGTGCATCTGTGAGTGAGACTTCTGAGTGCCTCAGCCCTTCAGAGAGAGGCAGTTCTCACCCAGTGGTGTTTGTACTAAAAATAGGCAAAGAATAGGAGGACAAAATTGAAGGAAGAAAGTATTTAAAGTTGCTTAAAGTCAAATGGCAGGCTTTTAAAAAATCTGGCATCACAATAATTTGATTCCTACTCGTGCTCCTTTCCATCAGATCAAGCTGCAGAATGGTCGAGAAGCAATCTCCAGGGCCCTGGCAGCTGGTGCTCTGCAGTGCCAAGGGTGGGACCTGTTGTGTCAGCTGAGAGTTCTTTTGTTGTGTTTTTCTTTTAAACACAGTTTGCTGGCTGCCTTGCCAATTCTGGGTGACAATTTGTATTTACAGGATTCAGTGTGGAGCTGTGGGCACCGCTTGTGACCCATGGTGGGCACAGACCTGCGTGTGTTGTGTGCTGGCCAAAACCAGCACAAAACCCAGCATGGGAACGGATAGTCTAAGGAAAGGTGTCCTGGTCCACAACAGGGGGCTTGAAACTAGATCAGCTTTAAGATCCCTTCCAATCCAAGCCATTGTATGATTCTGTTATGTTCTGAATAAAAGCAGGTATTCTAAGGCACGGCTTCATCATTGATTGTGCTTTGGATGGGCTGGCTCTGACTAAACAAGCTCCAGTTACCTGGATAGTTGCATATGAATAAGATTTCCAGCAGCAGAGAAGCCTTATAGAAATTACATTCTCAGGTAACCTCGGGCATAACAGATATGTCATGCTAATATCAATCAATAATGTTAACTCATCTCTTGACACTGCTTTCATATATTCCTGTGTGAAGTGGAGCGTTTTCATGAGCTGTAGTAATTTCCTGCTGAAAGCTCCTTGTGGCTTATAAGTGTTACCAAGGCAGTACATTTCTTCCTGAGTGGTCCTTAAATAATCAGGTCATTGCATCCTCTCTGCTCAGCCTGCTCAGTCTTCAGCAGCACCTGGGGGCTTCAGTGCAACTGAAATCTCCAGGGTGAGATCACATTAAGAGAGAGTGAAATTAAGGATATTTTGATGAGTTGTTGAACTGTCCTTTCTCTCACAGTGAAATACACCTTCTCACAAAGCACAGACAAATAAACTGCATTTAATGCCTTGGGTAGCCAGGTCTGGGCAAGCATTGGAGGTGGTACAGGAGGTGCCATAGAACTATCAGTGACAGTTTATTTCATGCCTACAAGCTGCTGTACCCCTTATCTTCTTGGTCCACTGCAGCAGTAAATGCTGGCATGACAAGGACTTGCCAAACATCTACAGTGTGAAAACCAGAGTGTTTATAAAATTTGCATTTGCAATAGCAGTCAAGTATGTGTGAGGTTCTTTCTGTGAAAAGTATGAATGTGCATATAATTTGGTTTATCAAAAACATTGATTCTGAAAGTAGTTTGGAAATGTTGATTTGTGTTTTACTTTTCTCTTCTTGTCTGGCAGTTGAAATGAGTAGTTAGAAATGAACATCACTGAAAGCTGGTTTTATTCTCTCACTCTAGAGCTATGAACAGAATGGGTACTGATGGTTAAATTTGTGGCTGATGAAGGTGAAGGGAGCAAGACTTGGCATTCAGTTGAATAAGCCGTTGGTTTGAAAATTCACACTCCATACACATTTTATGTATAGCCTTAGGCAAGCTGCTTAGACTTACTTAGCAATGTTTGGAGACGGGCATGGGCTTAAGCCCACACCAAGCTGTTTCGATGTTTGTTGCTAAACAGAAGTATCTTTGTTGGGAGAGACTGCTCCCAAGGCAGGGATCCACAGTCCAGCATTGTGATTGGAGTGGAAAGCAGTGAAAAGGCAACCAAAACCCATCCCTCCCTTCCTGTACCGCCCATCACACTACTAATTTTTTGTCCAAAAAGCATATCAGTAACCTAATACTTCATGAAATCCTAATATGAAGTGCACTGTAATACAGACTCCAACTTAATATTGTCAATCTTTCCTGGTACTTATGTGAAACTTCTGAAACTGTGTGTTCTCCCTGACTGGGTAACAAGTTACATGTTCCTCTAAATACTTAGCTAATTTTTTGGCTTCCAAAATGTCTGTGTTTTTTTTTTCTTTGAATTTGCTTTTCAAGTTATATGAAAAATCACAATGTGTTTATATCACCCATTTCACAAGGCATTCACTTAATTTTTTTTTAATGTAGTAAATTAGCATCTCAGCATAAAGGACATGGCTGGCACTTCCCTGCCACTATTTCCAACTATTGATTGTATCCAAAGGCTACTGGTAAGTTTGTTCAAACTGGAAATTTGCGCTGCAGTAAAACAGCTCCAAATTGAGGGTTTTAAATTTAACTATTTTGATCTTTCCTGTAACTTGAAATAGCCACTTAAAATCTCTGCCTGAGTTTGAAACTACTTTGTTTATTTGACTTGTCATTTGGCACATCATCACAGGAAGAGAGAAAGGATTTTTGTATCTCTTGAGAGATCCAAGGAAAAAATTAGGTTTCTCCAAGTTAATACATATTGCAAGCACAGCTTTGCCAATATTTTCCATTGATATGCCTGAACAATCTTGACCAGATTTTGTTGTACCTGAGGAAATAAGTGGTATCTCTGGCATGTACATAAAACAGAAATGTGGATGAAGTAGTTACACTCTGTCAAATGCAGCATCAGGGTGATAAGAAATCCTTCCCCAATCCACCATTACCTCTAAATGGTGTTTCTTGGCAGCTGCGGGAATTTTTCCTAAGATAAATGTCTAAAATTACACTTCTTCATTTCTCTGAAGATGGAGGGAGAATGCATTTGGATTGGGAACACGTTAAGAGCCTGCTAGTGGCTTGCAGAAGTGAGTCTGTCCAAATACCCTGGTGCTGGACTACTGTTAAAATGATTTTTTTCTGCTGAAAGGCTTATTTGGAGAGAAAATGTTTCTCATGAGTTTTGGTTTGTTTCCTAAACACAAGTTACTGGACTGGCTGGCCGGCCCTTATCATTAGCCCTCTTGATTTTATTTTTAGTGCTGGTTTTGTGCTTTTCCTCTAGCACTTAGCAGATGCTACCTTGAAGAAGCAGCTACTTTGCCTTTCTTCACCCTGTCATTCTTCTCAGCAGAATCTCTTAATCTGGTTGCTTTTGGGAGCTGTGCACTCCCTCCAGGAGACATTAGGGAGCTCTGGCCTGTTGCTGGTCCTGGTGGACTCAGTATTCTCCCCATGGTTGTCCTGGGCTCCTCCTACCCATCCCTGCTGCCTCATTCCAGGCTTACAAGACCTTGGGCAGGATCCTTTGCCTCAGTCTTTGTTCAGGTCTGGACCCTGGCCAGGGCTCCCAGGCATGTCTGCAGTGTGGGGGAGGTTTCCAAAATCCCTTTTTCCCAAACCTGTTTTGCACTACTGGAAACATCCCCTCTTCTCTCACCCTGGGCAGCAGTTTTCAGCTCTTTGCTTCTGTCCTGCTTGTGTATTTTAACTTAAGCCCTGGCCTCTGAGGTGGGCTGCCCAGCTGTCCTGCCTTCCCCTGGGTGAGCATCCCTGGCTGTGAGTTAACAGGGTGGGTTCCATGGGATCACAAGTCTCTGGGGAGAAGGAGGCAAATCAGGACATGGCTCACATGAATTTTTCTTGGATGTTCTCCTGTGCCCTCTTGTGCTATCTGATGTTAAATAAGCACTGAGGGTGGGACTCATCTTGCTGCTGTCTCTTCCAGCCTTCTGCACGTCTTCACTGCCCTCCTTTTGGCTGTCGAACATGGGCTCAGTATTTGGGAAGAGCTGCTGTCCCCTCCTGGCAGCGTGCAGGGCAAATTACAGGCTGGGAGGGGAAACACCTCCAGCCCTGTCAGAGTGCTGAGCTTCTGCCAGCCTGTGCAGCTCAAGCTGGGGCTGGCTGGACATTTTTTGGCAAAGATTTTTGCCATTTGAGCAGATAGAGTTTGTATAACTTCATGCCTTTTTGCTTGCTCAATGAAAATATGTCTTCAGCTAAGGACAGATGACATCTCTGGGGTTCAGGTGGGCTGCTCTAAAAGAGCCATGTTTTGCTGCCTGATGCATAGACCTGAAAAACAAAGAATGCTTGAAATTGGGTGTATTTTGGATTCTTCTTGTGGGACACTAGCAGGCCATTATGAACTGTTTTTGAGGAGAGAAAAGAAGACCCACAACTGAGACATGCAGGATGTGTATCATAAAGATTCTTGATTGCATTTGTTTGTTTGAAACTGGTGAATATGTGTCTATACATCTTTGATTTGTATAGTCTTTGATTTGTGATGTGCAGCTGTGTCCTTCCGGGAGACACAGAAGAAACTTCTGCGGCTTCGCAGTAAAATATATAGCATTCAATTTTATGTTCGTGCTATCACTTGCTTCAGATCTTGCAGTAGATAAAAATATGCATATCTGAGAGTACTGCACATGAGCAGATTGGATGATTTAGAAATTTTAAAAGTTAATCTTGTTTTGAAGATTCTGAAATTACTGTGGTGTTGATATGGAAGGAAACTCTTTCTTTCCTGTTGTGCAAAATTTAAAATTTGTCACAACTCTGAATAGACACATTTCCTTATAATTTGAGCAGCATGATTGAAGGCATCTGATTTTTTTCTTCCCTACTTCTCGCCCTCTTCTTGTTCTTTTGAGGAAATGCCATTGTTATTTGGGGTACTGGACTGAGATGTGTTGCACACACATTCTCTAAGAATAGCACTGCAGTTTGGAAGTAGTGCTGTATTCAGGCTTTGGCAGCCATGCCATGTTGTGCTGCATGGTTTACCCAAAGCCTACACTTAACCAGCGTGGGCTGGCAGCATGATTCACTCAGCAAAGTCTGTCTCCTTTTAGGCTGTGTCAAGAGAGTTTTAACCTGCCAGAATCTGTGGTCCATCCTGGTGTCCCTCAGAGGTCTTTTGCCAGGCTTCCTGATGCTGACTGGCCAGATGGATGAAGATGCTTCCAACTCCTGCCTCAGTTCAATTGTGAGCCTGTGCCTATTGGAGTTTTCTTTAGAGTTGTCAACTTCAGGGCAATGCGCTCAAATACAATTATTCAATTCGAGTCTGCCTGTCTTGAGTCCATCCATTGTGGCTTTCTAGTTATATATATATATAGTGTGATTTTTTAGTAAAAGAGCCAAAAATTAGTATGCCTCTGTACAGTTATTCCTGAAGATTAAAATCATGTTGGCTTGCAGATGTTCCCTGTTCTAAGGTGCCCAGGGATGGATATCAGAAACATTACACCTGGCACTGAGTTGTAGTCGTAGTGAAATGTGTAAATAAGAAAACCATTCCAACAAAAAATATGAAGGTGTTTCCATACTTTTCTGGGAAAGGAGTGGATATTAGTGCTGTGTGCTGAAAGCAGAAAAGCAGGTACCTTTCCTATTACTACTTCCCTATTACAGATGACTTGCTGAAGGTGTTTCTTGTGAAGGCATCTGACTGGTAGTTTGCTTCAGCTTTGCAGCACTGATTTCTTTTTTGTCACATTAAAAGGTGGTTGGCCTGTGTCTGCATCCCCTTGGTATTACAGTTTGTCCAGAGAGCTTTGACTGAAAACATTCATTCAGCTGCAGTTACTGCCATTGCATGTGCAGTGCACCGTATCGAGTAACACCATGTCTGTGCATTATGGGAATGCTACACGTGGCTTTTGTGTCTCTTTGGAGCTGAAAAGGGGTGACCTGGACCTGGTCATTCCTGTGTGCTCTTCTGGCTTGTCTTTCCATTGCTCTCGCTACTGCTTCAGTTAATGCTTCTGGATGTGCATCCATTTTGGTGAGTGTTGGGAACAATATTTTGAGTTTCTTGTTGGTACTTGACATTTATTATAATGAGGTAGGAACTATATGTCTGGGAGGAACAGGAGATAACTATACCTTGAAACTTACTTTGACTTAGAGTTTAGGGAAATTTCCAGTCAAATACATCAAACCCTGAGTGTTTTTTTAATAAGGGAAGGCAGCATTTGTAGGAATGCCAGCAGTGCTGTTGGTGTATCACTGGTGCCTCTGTTTCACCTGCACTCTGGAAGCTTGCAGTGTTTGACTGTCTGACAGCTTGTCATCTTTTTGGAAATTGGAACAACTGAATTGTGTTTTGGCTCTGTTTTTAGGAGAACTGTTTCTGATTGGGGATTCTGTACCTCTCTCCAACTGCATGTCAAAACTAAGAATGTTAAACTGTACCTTTAGATGTCTCCAAGGCATTTCAGACCTCTTAGATACCAGTAACAGCATGAGACATGCACTGCAGCCATTTACGTTCTTTTGTTTTATTCTTATCCAAACCCATTCTTTTGCAATATTTTTGTCTGCCATATTGTAGGCAAATCATTAATATGTGTCATACTTAAAAAAATCACTCAGACATTTTAGCAATAATATACATGAAAAGCCATAAAAATTTTGTGTGTATAAAAGGCAACTTTTAACTCAGCAGAAAGATAATATTGATTTATAGCTCATTTCCCTATTGGAAGAGTAAATTGGTTTGCCAAAACAGGCCAGTCCAAAGGAATTGAAAGTAAGTCCTCCATATGAGTTAGAAAATTTTTCCTATTTGTAAGTCCATCACAAGGAGTATGGGTTTAGATTTATTTGCAGTGGGTGGATGTTGTCTCTAAATGACAATCCTAGTGTCTGTTTACTCTTCTGCCATTGAAAAATGGTCTTACTGCACAGACCACGAGAAGGCAGGACAGGGAACAGAAAAAGAACAAACTTGTCGTACGTGACACATGTGAATGAAATAAAGTATTAATAATGGATTTTGCGGTGTAGATGGTGTTCAAGGTTCCAGTTCACAGGAAGCCAAGCTCTCTAAAATGGTCTTGGTCTTTCTTGTATGAAGGCACCATGGTTAGAGGGGCTGACAAATGGCAACAGAAGTGCACAAAGGGAAAACAAAACAAAAGTAATGGCTGCAAAGATCAGTAATGTAAATAAAGTTCAGCTGGCAAGCCCTGGGCACCACTTCCATTCAACAAACTCCTCACCCTCCTCCCAAGCCCTTTTCAGAGCTGATGCAGCAACTCATTTTTGTATTATAAACTTATTTTTGTATTATAAACATAGCTTTTAAAACCATGCTATTCAATTCCTAGTCACTTCTCATTTCCAGTGTGGAAGGAGCTGTGAGGAATCCCTGCCCTTGCAGTGAGGCACTGTCTGTGTGTGTTTGAGCAGGGGAGGGGAAAGCTTGGCAGGCACCATGGTGCACAGCAGCTCACAAGTTCAGACAGGACTGCAGCTCATCTGGGCTTTTACTTGTCAGCCACCTGCAGTGAGAGTGTTCCAGCCCTGTAATAGGCTCCTGAAAAACTGACAGCTGGAGCAAGCTCACATCAGGCAGCTGGCTGATGGACTGCTCCTGCTGACAGCTCCTTGACAAGGCAGAGGCTTGTCCAGGGATGGTTGAAACAAGCTGTACTATATCTGCTTTTTCCCAGAAAATGTTTCCTGTTCCCAGAGTGAGCTGGGTTAATGTCAGGTGTTGCTGTTTTCTTAGTGTCAAATGTTGATTTTTTCTCAGGTGGCTGTTAAATCCTTACAAATAAGAGCCTGTGACTGCACAGGGGCAGAGTGGTGAGAGGCAAGTGCCTGGGGAGCTGCCATGTGCTGCTTCTCTGACCCTTTGACTTCTGCCAGGACTTCCTGCCAAACACAACATCCCATTTTCCTCGATGTAATGAGGCCAGCACAGGTCTGTGATAATAGCAGCCAGGGAGTGATGCTGATTGTCTTTTGCAAACAAGACACACCACACTGTGGAACTGACTGTACAGTATGTTTCTGATTTTTTTGTGTGTTCTAGTAAAATTTTGTAGGAGGGGAAACTTTAAATCATGGAAAAGAATCAACTCAGAAACATATTTTTACACAAGCCACTCTGTATATTTTTTGGTTATTCTGTCTGCAATGGAAATCCATGTCAAATCTTTGAGCATTTTTAATGACATGGGTTCAGATTTGCAAAGGGAAGGTGAGAGCATTGCATCCAGGAACATGAGCACTTTATGTTTGTGTCTGTGTGGTTCAAATTGTTACGGCTTTTTGCAAAACTTATGTAGGTTCCTCAGTTGAAGAGATTATTTTTCTATGAAATTTTGTACCTGGTTGAGATACATAGGAAACTGCAGAATTTATAGTTTTCAATTATTTAAAAAAATAAAGGGGGTAGATTCAAATTTCTCTTTTCTACACCAGAAGACTTGAGGGTAAGGTCTGTCCTGGCTGTGTGAGGGCCGGAGTGGGACAGCAGCCCAGAGGCATGAGCAGGGCTGGGACAGGGATCAGCTCTGCCTGCAGGGACAGGGGCACCCCAGGCCAAGCCCCTGTCAGCACTGGAGCTGCTGTGAGTGCTATGGCCAGTGATACATATCACATGTTTGGCTGAAATTCCACATTATTTCCAGTGTATTAACTCTCAGTAACAATTAAGCAGTGGTTTCATTTTTCCATGAGAACTATTACTAGCTTTGTATCTTTTCTGTGGATTATTTCCTCCCAGTGTGTTTCACATGCTCCCTTTTTGCATCCAACTCTGGTCCACATGGCAGATTTGCAGGTTGTCAGTCTGCTTTTAATGGTGAGCCCTGAAACCTCACAAGTCGGTTTCTCAGACTTCAATGCTTCTGTGAGGAGGAAACAGTGAGAAATATAATGGCATCTCAATCCTGCCATTCTGAGGCAAACAACTCTTTGGTGTATGTTTTCAGTGTCTTTGACTAGTGTAATATTTTGACACTCAGAAGAAACTGGTGTAACCAGAATACCAACAAGTATGTACATCTGTTATTTAAAAATAATCTGTTCTGCTACAAGTTTCTCTTGTTTTGTTTTCATTTTTGTTTTTTTTTTTTTTTCTGACAGTCTTTAGTTGTCATCTTAAGGATGTTTATGAAACTTGAGAACTTTTTCAGTACTAAACTGATTTTGTGGAAACTAAAATGCATAGTACTGACTATTAAAGGATAACATTCTAATTATGTTAAGTGAACCTTGACCTTGGTAATTTGAAGCTGTCTGCCAGCTTTTCTTGCTGCAGCTGGTCATTCCTGACAGATGTTGTTCATCAATCCCTATGTACCAGCCTGTCCTTAATGAAAGGGACACAGAGCGTGGCCATCCTTAGGTATGGTAGCTTCACCAAACACAGCTCAACTTCACAATTCCCTGCTTAGCCCTGCAGCTTCCCAGCAGGCTCTGTTCTGATGTCAGGAGGCTGGGGCTGGACCTGCCCTGTGTTTTTAGGAGCTGAAGGAAACAGGGCATCATCATCCTTCTTGCTGAGGCCCATGGTGCTGACCTTACCTTTTGTATTTTTTGTATTTAAAACCTACAAGTTGGCCATGTCCATGTTCCTCTTCTTTCCAAACAGGCTTCTTTTAGGGTTCCATTTTAGGTGCTTCAATCACCTCTCCTGTTTCTGGTAGTGGCAGTGGATTTTCCATAGCCCTTTTCCCTCTCCTGAATAAGCAGGGTGTAATTCTGGAAACATGGCTTTAGAGTGTTGAGGTCATTAAGTTTCTTTAAGTTATTATATTGGTGTTGCCAGGCCTCCTTTTGCCTTAAACCAGCAGTTAAGGCAGTTGGGTTCCAAAGGTAGAGGAAACTGAATATTATTTTGATTTCCTTTTATTTGCTTACTTTCTGGTTTGAGGCATTTGCAGGTTCTGAGCATTGTCTCTGGCACTATGCCTATGTGTATGTGTGTATATATATATACACAGATATATATAGATAAAGAATCATAGAATATCCTGAATTGGGAAGGACCCACTAAGATCATCAAAGTTCAACTCCTGGCTCTGCACAGGGCAGCCCAAAGAGCCACACCTGACAGCATTGTCCAAATGCTTCTTGAGCTGTGCCAGGCTGGTGCTGTGACCACTGCCCTGGGGAGCTGTTCCACTGCCCAGCCACCCTCTGGGGAAGAACCTTTTCCTAACATCCAACCTAAACCTCCCTGACACAACTCCAGGCCATTCCCCTGGGTCCTGTCACTGTCACCACAGAGCAGAGATCAGTGCCTGCCCCTCCTTGTGCCCTCAGCCTCTCCTCACACAGCTTCTCCTCACGGCTCTTCTCCATCTTTGTAGCCTCCTTTGGATGCTCTGTCATCGCTTTGTATCTTGTTTATATTGTGGTGCCCCAAACAGTGTGTATCATCAGTGAGGCTGGATCTTCAAAGCCAATATCCTCTCATATGACCTTGGTAACCACTCTTTCAGAAGGAAATTTGTTTACCCTCTTGATTTTGATGGGAGTGAGAACATCCTCCTGATGGGCATTTGCCACTGACATGCGAGCAAGGGTTTGGAGGGACTGTCTCAAGTGTTCCTTTAAAATCTAATAATCATTATTTTTTGCTGGCTCTGTGAAAAGAACTTTTGACTCCACCTTAGGATATGATTAACACTGATTTATTTAAACATTTATTTATTTTAAACAAAAGGAGCAAGCTACTTCTCATAAATTGGTTTATACAACTTCCATGCTTTTGGCTATATTAAATACTTTTTGTTGTGAAGCTGTTTTTAATGCTATTCTTTGTAAAAAAAAAATAAATTCCTATCTCCTGAGTCTTGACAGCAGTTGCTTACTTTTTCCTTCAATTATTGGTTTGCTATTAAAGTTGAAACTCCTTTACATCTGCTTCTGTATTTTGAATTCCACCTGCTTTTCTGTTGTCTTTGCTCAGTTTTTGTCCTCTTGACTGCCCTACTTCCCCTGGAGTTGATCCTTCAGCTGTTCCTTACTGGTGTAATGCCTGCTTTTTTAATACCCTTACAAAGCATTATTAAAGCATGAGCAGAAGTAGTCCTGGAGTCCTTAAAGTCCCTATTTTCTTCAAAGAAGGGTGCTCACTGCCAGCTTAGGGTTTATAGTACTTTGTGTTGCTTCTGACGCTCTGTGACTTCACTTACTAAAGAGCAGGAGGAGAGCACTGTCAGTAACATCACATTTTTCCACTCCCCTCCTGTTTTCTAGGAACTTGTTGGAGAGTTTCCTATGGATTACAGGCAGCTCCTGATGCTAGTTTTCAAGTGTTGGTGTAGTGCCTGACACTTGAAGCTGAGATTTTTTTCATAGGGAGCCTTTCTTTTAGTCTGCTCATAAAATCTGAGCTTCAGAAATAACGTTGTCTGAAGGATAAAAAACCCCAGGGTATCTGGTACTGTAGTATTAAAAGTTAGAAACTGAGATGTGCCAGTTTCCAGTGTCAGCACTAAAAATAAAATAAAAAAAATTCTTCCATCTGTCACCAATTCAGAATAGATCAGGATTAGTTTTCAGTCTCCTCCTTTGGAAAGTTATCCAAGGTCCACTGGAACTTGTCATTAGAGAGACTTTCATCTTAAATGTCTTTATTTAATTAAACAGTTACTAGTAGTCCTACCTCTTTTCAGTCTCTTATTGGCATTCTATAGGTGACTTCCTGTTTTTTCTTGTTTTCAATGTGCTCCTAAAATATAAGACTATGTTAAAGACTCTTAATATCGTAATATAAGGGAAAAAAAAAACAAACCAAAAACATATTGAAGTATGTTCACAGGAATTATTTCTCTGTTTTCCACTCAAAGTCACTCCCTTCTTCCCAGGACTGAGAGTCCCTTACTCCTGACTGCAGTGATGACGTGTATATGGATTAGGCACCATCTCATGGTATGGAATAACCACTGAGACACTGCTCCAAGCTCTGACCCCTCACAAGAAACAGCCTTTGCAGAGCCTCTTGTAGTTTGTCAGACACAGAGTGCAAATTCTTCTGTCTGGAACATTCTTCTGTATCCATGGACAACCCCATAGCTGCTGTGCCTCTTGAAGGCTTACCCAGAGTTTAGGCACAACAGGAAAGCACAGACACATTTGTGTTCAGGATAACAAATATATTTTGCAGTATGCAGTTTGTTTTGTGTAGATGTAATGCAGCATGTACCTTCCTTAAACCTATCAATTAAAGGATACATTACACATTTTGTACATTTTGTTCATCTGAGTTGATTTGCATTTTAGTGTTCATGACACTTTTCATCCTCTCTCTGGTAACAGCCTGTGGCAGTTTCTGATCATAAAGAGAGGTGCTGCCACTAAAATTTTTAGCATTATTTATTGAGGAGTACCTTAAGAAAAAATCAAACTTTGAATTCATCATATCCTGAACAAGGGAAGCATTTTTCTCCGGTCTCCTCCCTGTTGGTCTCCTGCTGGCATAACTAGGTGCCTTTCCAAATGATCAGTGACTTCTTTTGTTTGCCTGTTTTTTCAGAGTTTTAATTTATTTTGCTGTATTTCACTTTATTGAAAGTTCCTTATTCAAGTGGAGCCCTTTGAAAGGGAGGAGAGAGGCTTTTGGACCTTCTCTTGACCGCTTTAAAAATCGTGGAAGCTAACTCTTCTTTTTCCTCTGCTCCTTGTTATTTAGGACTTTGGGCAATGAGCCAAAACAAGCACAAACCAACTCACTGAAAATCACTATCACTCGAGGGCACTATTCATGTATGTAATATTCAGATTTTTCCCTTTGGGCCAAGCTCCCAGCTTATCCCATCTTCTTGATGAATCATTGTGGCACCTTGTGGCTCACGCTGCTCCGCCGCCAAGGGAACATGGCTTGTGTGGGAAACATGGATCAACAAAGGAGATGACTGATACTTTTGAAGTTGTACCAATGTTAACTCCCAAATGTATCTTTATTGGCTTTTTGAGCTTCCTTCCCCCCGCCCCAGTAATCAACACTTTATTCCAATAGCAGAGGCCTTTCATTGCACTTTTTTTAGTCTACATTTTCCTTAATTTTCTGTTGAAAACATAATATGTAGATATATACATATTTGATAACTTGAAATTAAATTAAATTGTCACTTTCCATTGAATCACCCAAAATATCACATCACAAGAGCAATTCAGGGCAAACAAGAATTTCCAGAATTAGGATTCTGGAATTTTCTTTAGAATTTCCAGAACTGGCATTCTGGAAATTCTTGTTTGTTTTCATTGAATAAAAGGACACCATTTTCATGAAGGTTTTTTTTTTTTTTAAACAGCTTCAAGTGAATAGAATTTAAGAACCCACTTTGGCCATTTAATTGTGTAAACTGCAGGCAGCATTTGAACATACATACTGCCCATTCTAACAACAAACACCTGATTACAGTGAAAGTAAATTCCTTTGCAATGAAGCAAGGTATCCAGGAGCAGCCTGGGACTGCACTAAGGTTCCTGGATCTTACGGATGTGTTGGCAAAGGGGTTTGTAGCTTCTTGTTATGTCTGCCAGCTTTCCCTTGACTGCAGCTGTGTTCCAGGACTTCTGCCTGCATTGAGTCAGTGCCACTTGAGCCACTTCCACTTTTTATTGCCAGTCTGGAGTGGGGAAAAATAAACCAAAATCAGTGGTGGAAAGTGTTTTGCTTTGGTTTTGCTGTATCTAAGATATCTGTGTGTGTCTATAAAAGGAAGCAGAGTTCAGTTATATTTTACAGAGCTTTTCTGGACTAGCACTAACTTCTGTATCCATGCAGTTTCCATCCCATCGCTGATTTTTCTGGGAGTAAACTGCATGGGCATGGCTACCTGCTTCTGGATATAGGATTTCCTTGAAGTGAAGGAAACTCCTTGAGCCAGGAGTAGTGCTTTTTTGTTGCACAGTATTTACCAACACAAGTTTTGTTTTGTTATCTGTTTTCTATGCAAAGCAATAGCTCTCTCAACATGTAATTAATCTATTTGGAAACACCTTCAGGGTTTGGTGTCAGCTACAGTGTTTCTCATTGTCACCTTGGGTCACAGATGGCAAGGGAGGAGGAAAGAGATTATTTTTTTGGGAGAAGAACCCATGCCTGTGTTTTCCTAATCCAATTAATGATTTCTGTGTAATTGGGTGGTTTTGCTTCACAAAGCATACGATACTTCTGGTATCAGAACTTCAGGCATCTCTGACCTCTCTTGAGCTTGATAATTCTCAAGTTTTCTGTTCTGCGTTTCAGTTGTGCTTTGATTGTGACTTTGAAAGAGCTGTTCTTTGATGGGGTCTTGTATGAGGCATTTCTCTTGAAGCAAGTTAAAACCTGTGCACTAATACACGGTGTTTGCATCTTAATCAATACTGAGACATAGTGAATTAATCTGAGTACAGCCCTGCAGGGGGATCTTCTTGGTGTAGGATTGCTTTCTGTGCCTGAAAGGCTGCACACCTGCAAGGAATAGACCACTAAAATGGACTGGAGATTGTGGCTGTGTGTGGAAACTCAAATCTGTGCTGTACACCTGTGTATTTCCATATATATGAGCAGGGAAATGCCTGAACATCTCTGGAAGTTATTCATTTGGGCTAATAAACTGCACATAGGATTATTAATTTGGTTGGCATTCAGGAACATGCCATGATTTTCATGATCTCCTCTGCTTCTCAGTTAAGCACAGTTATTGCTGAATACAAGATAGTTGTGTTTCAATGCTTTAAGGTCCATTCCAACCCAAAGCATTCTATGATTGTAGGATTTCTATAACAAAACAACAAATATATATATATATATATATATATATATATATAAGGCTTCATAGACCAGATGCAACAAAACACCTAACTGTGCAGGCAGTTTTTAAACAAATTAATGTTTTTTAATTGTGAACTTTGCAGACCTCTGGGGTGTAATGTTCAGCCAGTAAAGAATGAGATGAAAAACCCAGCTTTCCATTTTTAGTACCATCATAAAGATGAGTGCAAGTATTTTTACGCACAAAATGTGAACATCATGACCATTTTGTGCCTTTTCTGCCCCATTATATGTTTCTTCCAGACTCCTGAGGTCTTAGAGTGACCTTAGCCCTGCCATACTCCAAGAAGCTCTTCAGTTTGCTGCAGTGGAGCTAAGTTTTAAATTCACATATTTGGTATGGCACGTATTTGATATGCCTTCAGGTGCTGTGGAATGTAAAATTCTGAGGCAAAACATTGGAGGAACTAAATCCAGATGTTGTGAACTTACTGGTGGAAACTGGTCATTCTCTTCCTACACATGCTTAAACTGATGAACTTTTTGAAAACGGGAGGAATTCCCAAGCACTTTCTCTCTGATTTGAAGGATAGGTTAAATGTGAAAGGAGCTTTCTCTTTCTTCCCCATATTAAGAGTAGCCAGTGCCTGCACATTACAGAAGATGCCACCCAGGTTCATTTAATTAGTGTTGTTTCTGTGTGCTGAAGACACAGTCATTATGGTTTTGAGGTGGCTTTTTGGTTTTTTTGTTGTTTTTCATTTTGCTCTCTACTATTTGTTATTCTGTAAAATCTGCCATGCAGCTGAAATTAGCTATTATTGCTGTATTTTTGGGGTTTTTGCTGTTCTCCATTTCCCAGCAGCATTAAAAAAGTTGGAAATGCAGTGATCTTTGCACTATAGGCTAGGGGCAGAGTGGCTGGAAAGGTTCCTAGAGGTAAAGGACCTGGAGATGCTGGTCAGGAGTGGCTGAACATAATCCAGGTGTGCCCAGGGGGCCAAGGAGGCCAATGGCACCTGGCCTGTGTCACCAACAGTGCGGCAGCAGGACCAGGGCAGGGATTGTCCCCCAGTACTGGGCACTGCTGAGGCCACACCACGAGTGCAGTGTCCAGTTCTGGACCCTTCAATTCAGCAAGGACCTTGAGGGGCTGGAGCGTGTCCAGAGAAGGGGAACTGGGTTGGGAAAGACACCTGAGATCATCGAGTCTAACCTGTGACCACCATATCAACTATAACATGGCACTGAGTGCCACGTCCAGTCATTCCTTAAATACCTACAGAGGGACTCCCCCACCTCCCTGGACTGCCCATTCCGATGTGTCATCACGCTTTCTGTTAAAAAAAAATTCTTCCCTCTCCTGGTGCAGCTTAAGACCACGTCCTGTCATCCTGTCACTTGTTACCTGGTGGAAGAGACCAACCCTCATTTTGCTCCACCCTCCTTTCAGGGAATCATTTCTAGGATAGAAATGACAGCACCGAGCTCTGCTTTCCCCACGTGTCGTGCTCACCGCCAGAATTCCGTGCCAGAGCTTTGCAGTGGCTTAAGTGCTTTCTCAGAATTTCCCTCCGAGGTACTTAGCAGGATTATTAGAAGCCAAATTATCCGTTCATTTAGCAGCGTAAAAAGTACACTAAGGTAGACAAAGTGATGAGTACTAACCCTGTTTCCTGACACACTTTCTTCAGGTGCTCTCTGGGGTAAGGTCAGTTTACAGAAGCGGAAGGTATGGGCTTATTTTCCAAAATGTCTCTTTTTAATACTCCACTAAACCATGTTTGTAAGTGCCAAATCTTGGTATCTTTTAGATACCTGCAGGGATACTGACTCAGCCACTTCCTGGGCAGCCTGATCTAATGCTTTTGGCAACTCTTTCAGTGAAGAAGTATTTCCTAATAGCTATTTTAAACTTCCCCTGGCCCAGCCTGAGGCTATTTCCTTCTCTCACCCTGTTGGTTATTACCTGGGAGAAGAGACACACCCCACCTGGCTACAGCATCTTTTCAGGGAGTTAGAGAGAGTGATGAGCCTCCTTTTCTCCAGGCTTTACAGCCCTAGCTCCCTCAGTAATTCCTTATAGAACTTGTGTTACAGAACTTGTGCTGTTCCAGGGCCGTAAACTGAAAAGTTTCAGGTTGTTTTAATGTGCTGTACTATTCTTGTCTATGGCTTACTTTAATTTAAACTCAAAGTGGTAAATAATTATTTTATATTTCTTTTTATAATTCTTTTCTTTAGTCCTGGGAAAGCAAGTGTTCATACCTCTTCTGCCTCTTCTTTGTCACATTCCTTTTTTTTCTCTGTTACAAAGGAATTAAAGCATGTGAAGTGTTGTTCGTGTCTGTGCAGTGCCTGGCTTGGCACTATGCTCTTGTGCCCTGATCTTGCCATCAGACCTGTAGAAGTGAACCTCTGCAATGGGGACAGAATTTTATTCTGTGAATGAAGAAAAATTTTTTTCCTGACCTAAACAGAGTCATGTAAATGCATAGATTAATCTTAAAAACGAAAGTGTTATTTCGTGCGTTTCGCTTGACATCTGCTGGAACAAAGTCCACACCTGTTTTTGGCAGGAACCTGCTATACCCTGAACTGTGATAATTTTAGCATGTCCAACACACAACAATGCTTTTTCCTTACATGGCTTGGTAACTAGTTTTAAATGTATGTGAAGCAGAAACACTTTGATTTGTGGTTGGGAAAATGCAGATGAAATGGAAACACCTCTCCTGTGGCTCCCCAGGCCAAGCCTGTAGGAAAGAGATCTGACTCACTTCTCATTTTGAGGTGGAAAATGAGCTGGAAATGGGAGATGTCCAGCTCCATCAAGAGAACCTTGTTTTAGGGCAAAAGTAGTGAATAACTCTTTAAGGCCAGTTTTTCTTAGAAAACTTTCAAAAGCATGTAATTGTTTCTTGTCTAAGGAAAGACAAATGCATAAGAGCTCACATAATTCTAAGATTTACTAATTTTAAATGCTGAAGTCACTGCACACTTAAATTTGGACAATTATTAGTGATAACACTGAGGTAACAGTTTTATGACCCTCAAATTGAGTAACTAGCTAAGGGTATTCTAATTTCTGGAGGAAAAATTGATGCTTAGAGAGGTACTCATTTACATATCAAGGTCTTCCTGAAGCCCTCAGGGATCACAGCTTGTTCTTTTTGCTATGCAGTCAGATTTCAAGTGCAAAAAAGTTTGATTTTATGTTCTGAAGTCGCTCACATGTCAGTGTTTAGGTATCAAAATTGATCCTTAACAATAAACATAAAACCTCCAGAGAAATTATTCCAAAGGATAAGACTTCATTGTGTACAAATCCCTCCATTTTAGAGGAGAAGTTGTTTGGAAATTCACTTCAGATCCCAGCCCAGACTGGTGGAGGGATTCCCAGTGATCCAGTGCTGGGGAAGTGATCCCATGAACCAGCTACAGATACATGGGCTGGGTTTTCTTGAGTTTGGTAGAATAAGAAATCAAGTTTCACCATTTCCTGGGCAGATATTTTGTTGTGGTTTTTTTGTTTATTTTTTTTTTTTTAATAAGAAATGGAATCTGTTGACAGATGTTGACAGAAATCAAACTCTTGGGTTTGATTTCTGCTGAACAGTTGTATGCTTTGCACATGAAATCAGTAGCTTATTGAGGTGCCTGAATTAAATAATTTTGTCTAATTTAAGCAGCAGCTGGTACAGACCATAGTCTCAGACATCGACAAATGGTGATGAAATAACCCCAAATGCTGTAGCTGAAGATTCCATGTGAGAGGCTCCTGTGGCCCCTCAGTACCTGCCTGTTGCATGCAAGGTTTTTAAAAGGCTTTTTCAAAGGGGGAATTTGTATCACCCCTTCTTTGTAGAAAAGATTTATCTAGAATTTAGACTAGGCTTCATGCTCTGAAGTTGCTAATTTTAAATAAGTGTTGTTTAGGAATTCTGAAGGCTTTCTTGCCAACTGCTTTGTTTTATTGATGGATTATTTGAGTAGTAGTGCTCCAGCTGGTTTCTGGTTTTTAGAAAGCAGCTTCTACCTTTATTTTAAGTTTTCAGCCATTGCACAGGGTTTTTAAAGTATGGAGCTTTGTTGTCTCTTTATTTGAACAATGCCAGAAGAATGCTTGAAACCAAACTGTGTTTTTGATTTGAGTGTAACTTGTGTTTGCATGTCATGTGCCTCAATGTCTTGTTCTTGGTGTCAGGATCTTACAGGTCGTTAAGGATGGTTGTACTTGAGTTATTTACATTTTACTTTTGCTGTTTGGCCTGATGGCTGTTAACTGCCATTGATGCTATGGAACCACTTTATAGTGAAACCTCTGATGAGCCCCTTCACCTGTACCTGCTCTGCTCTCTCTGCTCAGTAGATCACCTACATGGTATTTGTAACAGAGGAGCTGTGACTTGGCACCTGCCACCTAACATTGCACTAGGAGCATTGAGAGAAATTTACTATTTAATTTGATTGTCAAATCAATTTGCCCCTCTCAAATTCACTATAAAGTGGATCTGCTGTGACTCTGAGCTTCAGAGAAGCCCGTGCTGAAGACATTGCATAGATTATTGCATCCTAATCTTGCATGTCTCTTCTCAAAGCTTTTTTTTATTTTTAATTTATATTTCCTTTCTTGCTGCAGTTTTTTTTTCTCTTATTTCTATTGTAGGATCGGGATATTCACCCCTTGAAGATGATGAGGATGTTTATGCACGCAGTAGATACAAAGGTGAATGCTTTGCTCATGTGCTAAAGAGGATCAACTGCTTGCTGACAGAAAGCTTCGTTCTTTTTTCTTTCCATGGATTATACAATCTTGGTGATCCAGCCCCATGTTTTTTCTCATGGATAGTTAGATCAAGATTTAATTTCTGCTGTTTTTCACAATGGAAATTAGACCAAATATTGATCACAACTCTTTCATGCACCCGAGTAAGTAACTTTTACATTGCCTTTGCTCCTGGGAGATCAGGTTGTTGAATAATGAAAATCAGGAAGAGCTTCTCTTTCTTATTTCTCATACATGCTAAGAAAACCATCAATGCTAAGCTGACTCAAAACCTGGGCTTACTGATGGTAATGTATAGAAGTACAGGCAAGAGAACTTGATTTTCATGACTTTTTTCTTTCCATAGACTTGCTTGCATTTCAGGTTAACCTGCTACCTGAAGTGCCAAGTGAAGTGTGTTTAACAAGTGCATGTGTGCATTCCAAAACCAAATTATGTAGCTGGATGAGTGAACAGGATGGGCATGTTTATAAAGCAAATTCAGGTTTTCTTCCCTATTCTGGAAGACTTTGCCATTCAGCAAGAGTGAGAAGTTTTTTGCCACTAACAGAAAATATTCCATTTGCTGTCTCCATTTTCTAAAAAGTCTGCTTTTGCTTTAATATCACTCTCCTCTGCCAAAATTCCTTAGAAGCCTAGACATTAAAAAATATATAATTTAATTCGTCACTTAAATGGTAACTGTGTTTCTTTTTAGTAAATTAATCTATGGATATGCTACAGTTGTCATCATTTTGGTTACTTAAAAATATTGGTTCTTGGTGTCTTGTACATTATTTATTCTCTGCAAAGAATCAATGGGCCATATAAGAGGTAAGTCATAAAATAATTCAGAAATTTATGAACAGCCAAGGGAAGACACAGCTTTTATGGCTATGTTGCTGTTTTCATAAATGTCTCATCTTCCTCCCAGTAAAATCCTCAAGTATAAAATTTTGCATTCAAACATGTGCACAAATCATTCTCTAAAGCTTTATTTAGGTTAAGTAATTTTTGTTTGCCTTCTAACATGTGATCCTCTGCAGACATATAGAAAACGAACTGAGAGATCATGAATATAAATCAATGCCAATTCATGCCAGGGCAGGCAAGTAGTTAAAATGTGGATTCTTTGTAAATTCGTTTTGTATGGTGATCCAAAGTGGATTATACTCATGTCAGCCAAAATGTCACCAGGGTAAGTGAAACATAATGACTCGTTCACACAGATATTAAGAGCTGCCCCAAGTTTGGAAGCACTACTGCCAAATGTTGAGGAACAGACTATGTGAATCTAAGAGTATAAAGCATTGGAACAGAAAAGGCTGATTCTTCATTAGCATACTTCTTTATGTTAGGTTTGGGGGGAAGGGGATGGAAAAAGACAAAGCAAGGGAAAACAGGCTGTGTAGCAGTCTTCAGAGCTTCTCCTCAGATGGGCAGTCCAGCATTTTGGGTGTGGCCATTTCTCAGCAAATAAAATTTACCAATAACAGAAACGGAATGGATTTTTGTAATTGATGTTCACATATGTAAGCAGCATTGGATTTTTTTTCTTTCTACACATGTGCAAGCAAGCACACAGATTCATCCTCCTTGACATCTGCAAATAAAAGATTGTAGTTTACTGGGTGGGGGGTGGAAATCGACCTCCTACTAAACCCTTTTGTGTTCATCTGGATGTTTTCCCACTTGCTCAGCTTTCCAAACATGGCCAAGATTTTCTGTGCCTACAGCATTTTTAAGGAGGTTTTCCCTTCCTCCCTGGTGAACCATCAGCTCTGTTGGCTGGTGTAGCAGCAAGCAGCAGTACAGCTGGTCACTTTGTGTGCTGTGTGTGAAGGAGGGGCTCAAGGTGTTCAAACAGGACCAAGGAGCTGGGAGAGATGATGTGCTAGAAATTTCCTTCCTGACACTTGGCATCTCTGATCATATTTCACGAGGAAAGGTTTCCTGAATTCAGCAGTTCCTGTGTTCATCACAGCTCTGGTGATCCTCATTCATAGTATTTCTTCTCAGATACTGTAATGATCAAGCAGTACCCATAGCTCTAAATGCAGTGCTGGGGCTTCAACCATTTCTGTTTGCTGCTGTTTCCAGTGGTTTGAAACAGAGGATTGAGTCTCTGGGTTGTTTTACTACTAAGTGAAAATTCAGACTATTGTATGGCTGAGGGACTTTTTAGTTCTCTTTTGTGCTGAGGTACAAACTTTCTAATAAACAAAATATCAGTATATAGGTCATGGTACCTAAAACTCAAATTAAAGTTGGGTGAACTGAGTCTGGTATAGATGATGCAGTTCCAGAAAAAGTGTCTGGGAAATCTATAGCTTTTATAATCCCCAAAACCTTCAGGAGCATGGCTGATCTTGCCTTGAGGCAGGGAACAGCTTGTGTAACCCTTTGGGGCCTCACACAAATGTAATATTCCACAAGTGCTCTATGTAGCTGCTTAGCCTTTGAAAACCAATATGTGCCTTCACTTAAAAATAAACAAACTTTGATCTAAAACTTTGTTTTATTGTTTGATGTGCTCTTCAAGTTAGCTGGGTTTTTTCCAGCAGTATTGCTTGGTCTAACCCCCAATATTTATAAATGGCTTGTACACCCCTCCTGACCAATTTCTTCTAACACAATCAGTTCTAGAGTAAGCATTGTAATGTTTTAAATCAAACAGATGTTCCTCATAAGCTTTTCAAGTTATCTGCATCCAAAAGCATGTTTGCTTTTGTTTTTCTTTCTGGCAGAATCATTTGATCCAGTGGAAGATGCATTTTGCCCCTGTCTAGGAGCTTGTTTTGTTTCTCTCTGGAAACCACTGTAGCTGCAACGATACTACAGGAAAGGCTTTTAATTTTACAGTGTTGTGTTTGTGCATTAAACTGTATTTTTTAGCTGTTAGTTACCTTTTTTAAATATATATATGGGTAGCTATTTACTCGAGTCAGGTGTGTTTGTAAAACCACAAAACTTTGCAGAAAAGCTCAGGCAATTTTCAATACCTGAAGCAGCTTCTTTGCCTTTTAAAAATTTTTATTAGCCTCTTGATCATGTTGCAAAGCATATTTGTCTTAATAACCTTTACAAAGGAAGTCAGCAATGTGTATTTGTAGTTTATGCATGTGGAGAACCCAAGGCATAAATGTCTTGAGCTGGTTTGCTGAAGGATTATATAACTGGCTGGGGTGAAAGCTCAGCCCAAATGAGTTTGCATCCACCCAGTCCTGCCCTTGCAGACAGTGTTGTCTCAGTAACTTCAGGTTTAAGCCCTTCTGCAGAAAAACTGAGGCCTAGTTCTTAGTTAAGGAGCTTGTACAAGCTTGGGTATGTAAATAAATGGAAGTTTAAGGTCTCAGGGCATGGGAAGAACAAGTGGGACATAAAAGCTGGAGAGTTTGGGCATGAGACCACTGAGGCAGAGATTATGGGAAAGTTCAGGAGTAGGAGGATTTCTCCAGGAGGTGAATGAGACAGAGGCTGGGAATCCAAGATGTTTGGCTTTCCCCGGAGAGTGGTCAGAGGTGGTGCCTGAGGCTGCACCAGCAGCTCTGGGGTAGCAGTTCAGGAGGCAGAGCTGGTGTTGGCATCACTCATTTTTTTCAGCAGTTGACTTCTATTCCCATTAGCTCACACTCCTCATCTATTGTCTCAGTTTTAATTTGGTGCACAAAAAGCATGAAAAATGGGAGCCACTGTGATACAGCCCCTCAACAAAATGGCCCAAGGCACTGGATGTGGGGATTTTTTAAATGTGTTGTGGGAGCTGTGGTATAGAGATTAGGGTGAAGGACAGGAAACAGTTCTAAAAAGAACATCAAACCCCCAAACCAAAACCCACTCTCCACCAAATCACTTTACATAATTGTAAGGTAAATAGCAGAGGATGTATTTGACATTCAGAAAATAGGCTTATCGGTGGGAAGAAACAGAGCTGGAATGATTGTGTGGCTGAGCCAAAAAGCTGAACTGTACTTTACCCTTAACCTGAGGAGTGCTGTTAGACTGGCCTGCTTGTGTCCTGTGCCTCAGTTACTGTGTGTTTGGTGACACTGGGGATAATTTCACCTACACATCTTTGTAAAGGGTTTTTACTTGTTTTGGTGAAAGACAAAAATAAGCATATCACAGTACAACTGCTTCAGAAATGAACTGTCTAGAGGAAATGCACCCTTGGTCTAGGCAAAGGATTGATTTTAGTCTGCAGATGCTATTTGTGTTTATTCAGGACCAGCACTGAAAAATACAGATGTAAAGTGTAGTTTCCATTGGGAAAGTGTACATATGTCCTAGAGACATAGCATGCTGAATATAAGTATTCCATGTATGAGAAATGCTGTATTTATTGGTGTTTGTTTATGTATGGAACGGATTCGACTAGTGTAGGAAAATGCACTTAATAACTATGGGAACTGAGCTAGAAGTGAACATCTGGCAAACATGATCTAGAATTTTTTTTTAATGTTGTTGGTGACTTTGTACGTATGAAGGCAAAAAATCCTGTGCTTTGTTTGCTTAAGGGTCTTTTTTCCATCCTTCTTGCAAAATTCAAATGTTTTTTCATTCCCCTCCCTCATGTCACACATTGTCACGCAGGATTTCAGGATTTGTCATCTTTCCTTTTTGCTTTGCAACCCCTCCCTCCCTCTCTCCTCTCCCAGAACGTGCTTTACAAATTTTGGATCTGAGAAAGGGGCAAGCTTAGTCATTGCTGGTCTACGAAACTCCTACTGAGGGGCTGCTGCCCATTTTCTTGGTGCACCCTTGTCAAAGCTAAACAAGGGATGTGAAACTTTGGCTGGGAAGGGAGGTACTCTTCTACAAGAGTTCTGGGTACTCTTCTCATCAGCACTACAGTGTGGTGGTAAATCCTCACAGGGTGGGGGTACCCACGTCCTGAATATTTTACATCACTGCCCTGGCCAGTTAATAAAGGTTCAGTTCAAGCAGGTTCAATGTGACTATTGGCAATATGATTTATGTAAGTGATGTCTTCTAACTGTGGGAGAGCTTGAGCCATCACTGAGTTTTGCAAGGCACAGATTATTATGGAAGCAGAACTTATTTTTTTTTTAATGAGCACTAAGCTAAATGTGGAAAGCTGACAAATGCAGCTAGACCAAGATGTTCCTAGTGCAAACTTCTCTTACCAAAGTGCAGTTAGATGTGTCTGCTTAAAAACAAAAGGGGAAAAGAGCCCAGTTGTCATCAAACTGCCCACATGGTGGCACACTAATTCCACGGACAAAAAGAATAGTAAAACCCCTTCTGCCCTCACAACCCCTCCAATAAAATGGATACAATCTTTAATGTTTTTCATAAAAAAGAACAAGTACACCTCTGCAGTGTTCTCCAGTTTAAAGATTGGTGGCTTTTTAAACAAAAGGGGTTTTTTTCTTCTCTGTGACCTTGATTAAGCAAAGTGATTTTATGTTTGTGTCTGAACTTTTACATTTTTCTAATTGCTATGTGTTGGACTTTTTTCTTCTCTGTGTCAGAAACTCCGTGGTGCTCCCCTATTAAAGTGAAACATGGTTATGCAAACTGCAGGACACCTCAAGGGGAATATTACAAGAATGTGTTGGGCACAAGATGTGATATTCGCTGTCAGAAAGGCTACGAGCTGCATGGCCCTCACCAGCTGATCTGTCAGTCAAGCAAACGCTGGTCTGGGAAGGTGCTGTGCAAACGTAAGTGGTTGCAAAATCTCTTCCTGTGTGACTTGTTCTCCAGGTTCAGACAGTAAATTCTTATTTGCCATGGAAACTGGTCTTTCGATTGTTTTGAGGTTTTTTTATTTTATTTTAAAGTTTGGCAGTATGCTTGGATAGGTAGATTGGTTTGATGTTGAGGATCTCACAGGGGTGCATGACATGATAAGCATTTCAGTGGTACAAACATTCTTGGCAGATACGGAATATTTTTTCAATGTGAGATTTTGATTTGTGGGAATAGTTTTATGACAGAGCCATAAAGCTGTTTTAAAATATTGCCCATCTTTGACTTTCTAAGTTGACACAATTTGTACCAGGTGTCTAAATGGGCTCTTAACAGTAAAACATTTTCTGAGAAGAGATGAATATGTACTTGTCATCCCTTTTCTCATTAAATGAGAAACTCTTATGTAGAGTTAAATTTGAAACACAGCTAATAAGAACAGTGTGGAAAAGCCTCACGTGGAACAAGACTTTCTCCCATTTGTTGTTTGCCAGCTGTGTCTTTATTTCTGTGTAATACCCCACGTGTGCATTACTGAGAAGGGAAGGTAACGGGTTTCCAGAAGTCTCTGTTTCCTTTTCCAGAAAAGCGTTGCCCTACCCTGTCCATGCCGACCAACGGGGGCTTCAAGTGCTTGGATGGTGCCTACTTTGGCTCGAGGTGTGAGTACTACTGCTCCCCGGGCTACCAGCTGAAGGGGGAGCGCGTTGTCACCTGCCTGGACAGCAAAGCCTGGAGCGGCCGGCCGGCCGCCTGCGTCGGTACGTGCGCTGCTGGGCTCTTTGGTCTCATCCCGAGGCACCTGCCACTGCCCAGTTCTGCACACATCAACTCCAAATGGCCCTTTTGATCCAGTTCATGGGGGGAAAAACTACTGTCCCTCTTATTAAGCACAGAACAGTTTTCCAAGGGTGCAAGGTTCCGTCACTCAGTCCTTTCAGTCCAAAGCGAGTAGCCAAGCAGTGCCACTTTAATAGAGATGGGCTGGTGTAAATGGCCAGCACTTTACAATGCTTGTAATAGCCTTTGGTGATTCCTGAGTGACTCATTGGTCACTGTGGTTACTGTGCTGCTCTTCCAGCATATTCTCTGTGCTGGAGTCTGTCACACTCCCTTCTGCTTAATGATTAAAAACAGGTTTGAAAGTAAACCCATTGTCTGAACTATTTTTCTTCTTTGGGATCACAGTCTTCAAATATATCCAGAGAATGTGCATGGATTGTAGTTACCAGCATGGTTGCAGTGAGCTAATTTAATTTTCAGCCTAGTTCACTCCAGTTATGCCAGCAATTTTCATCACGTAGTCAGTGGTCTCCTGGGAACCTCAGCTGGAAGAAGTATTTCTATATACATAAATCAGAAGAGAGATAAACAAATATTGAGATTTAACTTTCCTGACTACTATTGAAATTTCAGCACATAGTGAGGTCTCAGCCTGCCGCCCCTGTTTCTGGGAAGCCTCTGATAAAACCTTCAGCAGCCACCCACAAAGGAAAAATATTTTTTGGCCATCTGAAATGACTACCAATAATTTAAAGCATGTGGGTGGTAGAGTGTTTGTGCTCAGTATCTTGTATGTATGATAACTTGGTTTTCCTCAGAATGCCTGTGACTCAGTCTAGGTTGGCAAATGGCTTTGGAGCCTCTCCACTGCGACCTAATGTTCATAAAATATTTTTTCAGGTTTCCTGTTATTTGGTGTTGTACCAATGTAGAAATGAGCTACTTGGGTCTAGACCATTTGTGGTGTCTCTTGTTTTTGTTTGCAAAAACAAGCTTTGTCCTTCTCAGTGGTGTGGGCAGAGGAAGAAAAACAAACCTTTTAAGTTTGGAAATGATAAAATATTGTCCTCTGTATTTCCTGGCAGTTTCAGAAACTCATCTGTTTGCAGATGGTGGGCTTATTACAAAGGATGCTGTCTTGCAGAGTAAAGTAAGCAAGTACCTTAAGCAGCAAAGAAAAGAGGCTAAGTTAGCACTAACACTTCATTTTTATTCCAATAATGAAGAGTAGTTGTTGCACAGGGTTTCAAGTCCCAGTTGCTGTCTAGGATTACAAGTCCCAAGTAACCCAGTAAAAGTAATGCTAAGATTTAAGTTGTGGTAAAACTGCATAGTTTGGAGAAGGTCTCTTCAAATCTTGTGTGCACAGGGTTCCTATATGCAAACAGTGAGATCTGCTAAAGCAGATTCTTCAATAAGAATATATTTTTACCTCTTGATAGACAGGATAGAGATTTTTTTTTTTTTGTGACCAGACATCACAGACATAATTGTGGCCTGGCATAATTCTAACAGTACAATGACATTTGCAATTGAACACTTGTTCCTTAGTGTAATGCAGAAGTTACAGAGCTGCAGCCTACACAGTGGCCAGGAGAGGACTGGCTGAACAGCTCACTTGCAGCTAAGGAGTGAAACTGAGGAGAGCAATGAAACACAAAGGCAAAAAGGCTGCTTAATTTCGTAACTTTGATATACAGTTAGTTGTGCTGTGCACAGTAGGGATGCTAAATGTGATCAGAGGCATGGGCTGGTAAATTTCATGTCATGGAAGTCTCCTGGGGATTCCACAGCTTCTGCCATTGAGTGTGGCTAAAATTACTTCAGACCTGAACTTAAAGTGCTCTTGAAAACAAAGGGGCTTTTCTCTACCCTTTTATACTGCAGTTGCACTTCGTAGCATTTCTGCACTAAATTATGTGGGCTTTGCAGTACAGCAGTGAAGATCCATGTAGGAAAGGCATAAGGCCTTTCAGTAGTCAAACATTTATTAATTAAAAGGAGGAAAAAAGATATATTTTCTAAATTAGATATGTTCTAGCAGTGACTTACAGAAGTCCTTATAGTTGGTGAGTATTCTGTCCTAACAAAGCAGACTGTCTCCTGCCCCTACCCTGGAAGAGGAAGGATATCCCTCATGTTGCTGAAATAATTTTGATTAAAATAAAAATTAATGTACATCTGGTTTTGGTTATCAGTTAGCTAAAAATGTCGATACTCTCTTGAATAATATTTCCATTATATCTTTAATGCATTGGAATAACATGTATTGGAATAGTTACTTTCCTCTAAAAGATTGAAAAATGTCACTGTCTTTTCTTCTGGAAAGATTGCCTTTTCCTGCAGATTGTCTAACAGAGGTTGTGGTAAATGGCTGTCACCAAGCTAAATCATCCTTTTGTCACATCCTGAGGCTGTATTGATAGGATGCTTGTCCTAGTAGTGCTGGCTACTGATGTAAGACATTATTATAAGAGTTACTAGGAAAAAATCAAATGCAGCATTGATTCTCCACAAAATGGTAATTGTATGAATCTTCTGTTGTTTTTCATTTTGCCATTACTGCAGGAAAAATAACCAGCATGTTTAGAGTAACCTGCAGAGTTACTGTGCAGAGACAGATTGATGTTCAGTGTACTTTAAAAATACTCTTAATCACATCAACTACTGCACAGATGGACAAAGAAAAGGATGCAGATAAACAGAACATCCAGGCTCCTTGGGTGTGATCTTGGACATCCCTCCTTAGAGTTCAAAGCCATCCATTTGTCAAAATGACTTTTTAACTGAACTATGTACAGAAATTTACAGTAACTACGTTTAGTTGGGTTTTCTGCATTGCAAAGGGCTGATCATTGTCAGCTCTTCTTACAAAAAGATGAGAAGTAAAGGCTCCCCCTGCCTTGGCTGGGATGAATCCAGGCTGAGGAGGCAGCTGGAGGTGGTCCTGGGCTACTCTGACAGCAGGGAGGGAGCTGTGGAGAAAATGCACAGCTCTGGCAGATGCTCCAGTGCCCTTTCCTGTGACATTGTTTGAACAGACACTGAGCCTCCGAGGATCCAGTGCCCGAGCGTGAAGGAGAAAAGCGCGGAGCCCAACAAGCTGACAGCCAGAGTGTTCTGGGACACGCCGGAGGGACGCGACACCGCCGACGGCATTCTCACCGAGTGGGTGAAAATCTACACGTGTGCTTCTCTCCTTCTTAGTCTTTTGTTAGCAATTCAGCAGGCCAGGTACCCTTTTCCCTTCATTCATCCATTCATGCTTTTTATAGCTGTCACATATCACTGCTCTATAAAGAACTGCATGTTTGGAGGTGAGTTGTTCAGGAACTGGTTGCCCAGTTGTGGGTATTTAGAGCTGGTGGAATAAACAGCAGCATTTTTACTGCATCTATGAGGTTTTGCAGAGCTTCTTTGCAGTTCTCATAATTAACAAGTTTTCTTACCCCAAGTAACCTTTTGTACTTAACAATGAAAACAGAGTAGTGCATTGGAGGTAAGAGAAGAAGTTTAACTGTCTTAAAAAAAACCAAGGTGTGTCACAGAATGGTATCTGCAATCTTCTTTAGGTTTCTTCCTAAGGTACTGCTGGCTAGTGATGCCCCAGGATTCTGCAGTTACTTTTAAAGTAATGCTTCTTGTTTGTAAACTTGATGGATTTAAACATTGAATTTAGACATTATAGTTCAAAATTTTCTTTGTCAGTTTCTATGGTTTCACAGTCCCATTTTCCAGAAGAGCAGGGTGTACTTCTGGTTGTACTGCTGTTTCTGACTTTCCCATTTTTATCATGCAGGATTTGGGTAAATCTATCTGGATTACTGTGATGGTGGGTGCATGAAAAATCTGTTTCTTTCAGTAAGCAAGTTACATCATTACATTAGTGGACTGGTAAAGCTTAAAAGCTCAAAGTTCTTAAGTTTGAAGATGTTTACAGTTTCATGTGAATACAAAAGAACTAATGAAAGACAATGATACTGCCCTTTTATTGCTATAATTTAATCATTTCATAAAGAAGAATTCATTACATAATTAAAAACTTAATTGCCATTTAGGTCTGATGTAACAATTTGGTTACAATTAACAACATCAAAAACTACACCTGGTAAAGTAAAAACTTGGAAATTGTCAGAATGAAGACATTACTAAGTCTTTTTGACAAAAGAATGTCTGATAGGCATTAAAAAATGGGGAGTATCCCATGTAGACTTTATCATACAAGTAACTTGTCAGCTCAAAAGAACCAAGATCTTGGTGCAGTGGAAGTTTTTCCATAAATCACATCTCTATTTTTATAAAATAATGCTAAACTGTACTGTTTTATAGAGTATGTAGTGCTTTTCTTAAATGCACAGTCCTTCAGTTTCAGGAGCACAAAAGCTTTTCCATTACATGGAAGCCTCTTTGGTTACATGCTCTGTTTCAATACTGAGATTATGTTTTTCACATCTGGATTCTCCCACCTTGTTTGCAGAACAAGGCAAATTCCAGGTGAAAATGCTGCTGTTGATCCCCACCCTTCTGCTGTGACACTGAAGCTCACTTTTTGTTCATTTCTGTGCATATTAACAATCAAAAATTACAATCATAGGAGCAGTTCAGAGCAGCCAGTTGAGAATACACCCCACTGTAAGAGGCAGGAAAATTTTCTTTCTTAATGTTGACTTTTTCTTATGTGAGGAGAAGGAAGCTTGAGCTCCTCTGGGCGTGATGAGCTTGGCTACACTTTGGATTGTTTTATGGGAAGGAAGCAGACCCTGCCCACTCCAACCCCCTTGTCTCAGCAGGGTGTGCTGTAGGTAGCAAATCTAAATACTTCAGTTGCTGCTGCTCAGCTTCTTCCTTTGCTTACTTTCCAATCTTCTGTCCTGCAGGCAGCCAGATAATCATAGCATGCCACAAACCTCCCTCTTCAGACTTTCACAGCATTGTGAGTAAATAAATACTGCTGAATTTATGAATGTCTGTCCTGTTTTATCTCTTGGTTTAGTGTTATTTTGAAAGGCCTGCCACCAGGGTCACATTTTCCGGAAGGTGACCACAAAATCCAGTATACTGTGTACGACAGAGCTGAAAACAAAGGCACTTGCAAATTTCTTGTTAAAGTCAGAGGTAAGGATGATGTTTTACTCTGTAAATACAGATGCTGGTTTGCACCTGGCTTAGTAGGCAATTTGAAAATGTCTTCATTTCTGTATTTATCTGTGTATGTCTGTGTATATAAACTCCTGTGATGATGCTGAAAGGGAGAACAGAGTCTTGCTGAAGACCCTGTATCGCAGCAGTGTGACTTCTTTGGGGAATAATGCGTTCTGATTTCATGCTGTGGAAGGCTGGATAAATTCCTTTTATTAAGCTAAATTATATTACAATAATACTATACTATAATAGAACTATATTATACTAAAAAGATATTAAAGAAAAACCCATGATGTCTCCAGACAGTTATGACACAGCTTTGACTCAGTTGGTCAATTAATCTAAACAACTATCACCGGTGTGTAATTAACAAAGCACTCTTTGGTAAACAGTCTTTATAACACATTCTACATGTGCCAAACAACAGGAGTAGTGAATAGAGATAAGAATTGTTTTTTTCTTTCTCTGAGCTTTCTCATTGTGTCTCACAACTTCTTTGGAAAAAACTTGGGAGAGAGAATTATGTCTCTCTGTTCAGAGAATGTGAACACCACAGCCCTGGGGGCCAGGTCTGCAGCATTCTTGCACATCCAGGAAGAGCTGCTTTGAGCAGCCCTGTCCCAGCTCCACACCCCTTCCCTCCTGCCAGCTTCTCCGGGGTACATGGCCTGTGAGCTGCTGAAACGTGGAGGTGAAGGCCTTTTGTCAGCTGAGGCTCACATCTCCCAAGCAGGGCTGCCCTTTCACAGGTCCAGATGTTAACCTCTGGAGTTGAATATACAGAGGTGACCTATAGTTTTCAGCTTCAGCCCTTTGTGCTCCATGACCTTTTGTCACATGCATATACCTACACGTCTGTTTTATTTCGTTTAAGAATTGAGGGGTGGGGGCGTTCGGGTTGGTTGTTTGGGGTTTTTAAGTGCATGACTAATAACACAGAAAGCAAACAGAAAAATGTCTTTGGTACTGGTGTTCCACTGACCTGTGCTGCCTTAGTAACAAATAGTGATTCATGCTGTGTCTTTCATTTTGGTTTTTTTTTCTTCTTGCTCAAAGTCAGGCGCTGTGTGAAGTTAAATGCCCCAGATAATGGCTACATCAAGTGCTCAGGTGATGGAAATAACTATGGTGCTACCTGTGAGTTCTCCTGCATTGGTGGCTATGAGCTGCAAGGAAGCCCAGCTCGAGTCTGCCAGTACAATTTGGGGTGGTCAGGAGTGGAGCCAACCTGTGCACGTAAGTGAGTATTTCACCACTCTACCAGGAGGAATCCAGCACAGAGGTTCTTAGGGCAGTGAGAATTTGGAAGGAGGTGGGGGGTGGAATACTGCTGCAGTGTCCCAGAGGTAGAAACATTGTTTTTGTGTCCTCTGCCAATTTGCACTTAACAGCTGAAGCCTTTGACATCTTCGACTGCTCTTTTCTAGAGTTTGTTTTAGCTCAAAGCTTTCCACAAAATGTCACATTCTGGAGTCAATCCATTGTGCAAGCTAGAGCAGTCTACAGTAAAATTGTTGGCTTCAATGAGGCCAGCATTTCACTCATGTCTTTATTATTTGTTCTTGTGTTTCTGCTGTTGACCTCTGCCTCTAGAGATAGATCTGTTTTCAGTATGCTCCATAACTTTTGTTTTAATTTTTTTCTAGCCATGAATATTAATGTGAATGTGAGGACTGCAGCTGCACTTCTGGATCAGTTTTATGAGAAGCGGAGACTGCTAATTATTTCAACTCCTACTGCAGCTAACTTCTTCTATAGGATGCAACTGGGGATGCTGCAGGTAAAACACATTTAAGAGGGATGTGCAACTATTTTTTTTCTTTTAAGAAAGATACAAGAGAACAAGCTCCACTGTTTTATGTAAATCCAAAAACTTCAGCTTTTGTATTGTAGCCACTGGAAGATCTGGCTCAAGCAGTCATGGTTCCAGATTAATCCTTTTCACAGGGGCTTGAGTTGAAATATCCCCCCAGTCTCTAACTACAGTTCCATTCTGGATTGTGCTGCCTCTGACCAGTTGCTGAATCCCAGGCAGTTCTAGCCCTTCCATCCTCCCCAAATTAATTTAACTCATGCTCATTAATAATTCCCTATCTTAGCTGCTAAAGAAATTTAAAAAAACCCACAAACGCGACCTTCTAGCTCTTAAGCAGCTCATGCAGACCAGGCTTACAGAATTTGCAACTACAATGAAAGGAAGTGTGAATAGCTTCCAAAATAAAATGTGCACCAGCAAACAAAGGACCAGAGACACAGCACAGAAATAATCCAGAGTGCTGGAGGTAACACTGGGGTGTTTTGTTCCAAAAAACCCAAAACACCTGGTAATTTTCCTTCTTATGTGTTGTAAGTGTGATGCCCTTGTTGGCTTTTTGCTAGTCTTAGGGATAGATCTCCAAAATGTATCTGTGTCCTCGGGGAAAGGAAGGAAAGGAACCAGTCCTGTATTCTTTCACAGCTACAAGAACTCCTTTCTTGTTTTTTCTTTTCACAAATTTTAACAAAATGCAGTATAAGTAATCATTGAGATATGAATGTGGTGATGTTTTTTTACTGTTGGCTCAAATTACACTTGTATTTAAGAAAAAAAAAAAAACAAAACAACAAAGCAGCTCCTTTTCCCTATTAGATAAACTTGGCAAGAAAATTCAATATATTGATCAAACTGAATTTAATGGCTATAGTACATTTTCCACTTCTTGGCCGCAGGCAAATAAGTTGGCATGGAAGAAAACTTTCTGCAGTCAACTTCTGTTTCACATAATTTTCTTTGATTGCCAAATTAGATTATTGGTACAATGCTTAGTATCCTGCCATCTTATATAACTACAGAGACAAGTTGATAATTTTCCTAGGTGGTCCCTGTGTGTTGGTTTTCTTAGAGTATCTGAAATTCTGTTACTTAACCTCCCCTGGAGTCATGGGGAGCTGTTCTTTGCTGTGAGAATTTGAGTGTTTGCAAAACACGCTCTGAAATCAGTTAAAAACATTTAACCAGCTTAAGAAGAGGGGGCTCTGTGAACCCTTGCTGCACACTCAGAACATCCCCCTGTTCTCTCAGGGATAACCAACCCCCCCTTTCTCCTCTGCACCCTTGCAGCCGGCGCAGTGTGGCTTAGACCTGCGGCACGTCACCGTGGTGGAGCTGGTTGGTGTCTTCCCAGCACAGATAGGGAGAATAGGAGTGAAGCTGCTGCCCCCATCACTTGCCCTGCAGCTCAGGTAAAGGAAGCTCTCACTGCTGTTGTGTTTGCACCTTATCCACTTTATGCTTTTGATCCCTGCAACTTACTCTCCAAACACCACATCTCCTACTCTAACGTACACAGCTAGACACTGGAAAGTAGATATTGGTGAGCGCACTTCAGGATTAATTTGCTGTCTGTGTAATAGCTACAGCAAATTAAAACACAATAACAATTAATTTAATTATATATTTAATATTACTATGCTCATAGGGATTTAAGTCTGTATTTTTGGGTGCTGCCGCTGAAAATACTTCAGTCTGTCTGTATTTGTATTGGAATTGCTCCTTTGCAAGGACAGCCCCAAATGGCAGAGACAGCTCATCCTCTGCACCAGGGCTGGTGGTGGTTGTGGCCAGGCTAAAGGAGATACTCTTTGAAGTCCCATATGTAGGAATAAGATGGGCAGTATTTCAAAGGGGAAATTATCTCAGCCTCCCCAGCCTGACTGCAGCATCAGCAGTTTTACTGAGGTGCCTAAACTGTTTTGACTTGGGTTTAGGCTGGCAGAGGATTGGTTTTCACTTGAAAGGAAAACTTCCAGGGCCAGCATTTCCTAAGGACTGGAAAAGGAAAAAAAGCCAAAAGTGAAGGCCTCGCTGGCAGGAAAAGAAAGAGTTGTTTAGAAAAAAGTCAAGGAGCATTTTAAGCAACATAATCTATGATATGCCTGAGGAAAGGGAGTAAGTTTTATTTGGAGACAATGAAAATTGCTGACACAGCAGAGTGGGGATTTTTTAAAAGCATTAAAAAAAACCTGTTCTCAATAAATAAAAACTCTTTTTTTTTTTAATAAAGATGCTTTTACTAAAGTTTAAATGGTTTTCCTGCGGCTCTGTAGAAAATAATAAGCTCTCTTAAGATTGCATTCCCTGATCCCTTGCAGCCTTTTATGAGGCTACATTTCAGAAACTGGTGTAGTGTGACCTGTCCTGCACACAGCCAAAGTTAGTTTTCCATTGATTTTGTCTTTGTAGTTGCTTAGTGTGTGAATTGCAGCTTTCCAGTTCTGCAAGGTGCTCAAATCAATATGAAATGCACTCTTAAGAATAAAGGTGTTGTCCAGAATTGACATTTCAGTAAGCTAATGAGCACAGGTACCCCAGTTAAAACTTTGGAAAGCACAGAAGTTTAGCATTTGGCTTTTTAGAAGCATTTTTTGTTAGGTAATATATGGTACAAGATGAATGTAGTTTTCTGTCACTAGTGCTTAGCTTTAATCTTTATTTTAGTTTGAATGTAATGGCCAAGCTCCCTAATTGCAACAAGACTATGCCTAGAGCACTCAGACTTGTTAGGGGGCTGAAGAAGGCCAATTTTGACGCTTCATACCTTTCCAAAATCCCCTCAGTTTCTTCTTCATGGCAGCTTTCTCTCATTTTCTCATGGCAGCCTGAATTTATTTACCCCACACTAATGATGTTGACTGACTGCATATCCAAGCATCTTCTAGTACATTACTCCTTCAAGCAAAAGATGAAAAGAGCACCACAGATAAACTTTTGTTACTTATGTAGCTTTTGCTGCTATGGGAGCTTAAATGACCACTTCCACCACTTTGAAAGAAGGACTCCTCCATGATTAGCAGTGGCTTTTGTTCCTCTAAAATTAGAGTCACAACTGATTGCTATTATTAGGTAGCAGAGAAAGCAGACTCCAGTAATTTTGTCTTGTTTTTTCTTACTGTGACTTTTTGTCCTGTTTTTTCTTACTGTGACTTTTTGTACCAAGGAAAGCCAAGATTGTCTTACTTGCAACTCAAGCTTCATCACAAGGGTTTTCTTTAGGCAATGTTCATACTAACCTTGTTTCACTCCTGTGACAGCAACGAGTAATGGCAGAGAGCAGAGCTGGGTGCAGTCACCTTGACACTCCTCTGATGCAGAGGGCCCTTTATCTGGCTCCTTGTCAATGCTGAAACCAAACCTACACTCTGTGTAGCCCCTGTGACCATGCCCACCTTCCTCTGCTCAGACCCAAGAGGCTGGTGCTGCCCTTTAACAAAACCAGTTCCTTACTTTGCAGGCTGCTGCTGAGGATCCCCCATTACAACTTCAATATCGTGGTGATGGACAAGCACGGCATGGACAAGGAACGCTACCCTTTCCCAGCAACACCAGCTGAGCTCTTTGCCCTGATTGACAAATTCCCCTTGAGAAAAGATGAGATGAAGCTGCAAGCAGAAATTGGTCAGTCATGTCCCTAATTCAGCATTTCAGGGCCTGCAGTTGTCGGTGAATTTTTTGTGATCTACAGAATTCTCCCCTTGGTGCTACACAAAGCATGGCTTTTTCAATCACTGATGTGATTTTTTGTGTGTATTGGTAAATCTGTCCAGCCATGCAGCTGCTCTGCATAGAAGGGTGCACGATGCTCTTTTGTACTTTCAGTCATCTTTAGACCATAGAATGGCCTGGGTTGGAAGTGACTTTAAATATTATTGAGTTCCAGCCCTGCTGCCATGGACATCTTGCACTGGATCAGGTTGCTCAGAGCCCCATCCAACCTGGCCTTGAACACTTCCAGGGATGGGGCAGCCACAGCTTCTCTGGGCAACCTGTGCCAGTGCCTCACCACCTGCACAGTGAAGAATTTTCCCCCAATATCTAATCTGAACTTGTTCTCTTACAAGTTCAAGCCATTCTCCCTTGTCTGTCACTCCAGATGCTTGTAAAAAATCCCTCTCCATCTTTCCTGTAGGCTCTGTTCAGGGACTGGAAGGCCACAATTAGGTCACCCCTAAGCCTTCTCTTTTCCAGGCTGAACAATCCCCATTTTCTCAGCCTTTCCTCACAGGAGAGGTGCTCTGTCCCTGTGATCACCTTGGTGGCCTTCTCTGGACTTGCTCTGACAGGTTGATGTCTTTCCTCCTGCTGGGGACCCCACAGCTGGATGAATGTGGATGTAGGATTTACTACCTAATGGAATTTCTTGTACAGAGAGTGAAGAACTGAGGCACAGTTCTGGGAGTTTATTTTGGATTTTTCATTCAGTGTAAAATTGGGGTTTCTTTCTTACTGTTTATAATTCTTTTTATTAATAAAATATTGTTTTGCAAACAGATAGTTGTCTTAAATTCCTCTTGGGGGTTAAAGTTGGTCAGTTGATACAAAAGTTGGTTCAAAATATCTGTCTGCAAACCATTATAAAAGACATTAGCCTCACACTGAAAGTGCATTAGGAACCCACTGGTGCCTTTTAGTTCCACTAAAAAAAGTGTCAATCACAGACAAAAAGCATGAGCCAAAGGCAACATGAGCATTGATTTTCAGCAGCAGCAGGGAGAAAATTGGTGATAGCAGGAGCATGGAAGTCATTGCCACAGGGAACATGATGAAGGAGCAGTGATCAGTGTAGAGGATGGGCAGTAATTACTGTGCCCCGTGTACTGCAGTTCTTAATAGGAACATATGTTCTTACCTGCTACACTTCTGCTTCTGGCTTTTAATGTCCAACAGTCTTGGAGTAACAGACTTTTTTCCCCCCCTCTTCACCTTGGAGACAGACAAGGCTGTTGATTTGATGGCAGGGAAACATTACTCCAGGGAAACATCATCAAGGATTTGTCACTTCCAGAGCTGTGAAAATACTTGTTTGCAAGTCATCACTTGAAATTAACAAAAAAAATTCCCTGTTTAATAAAAAAATATCAAGAGGCAATCAAAGCAGGAAAAAATTTCATTTGTTTTATTACAGCCCACAGTCTTGACAATCCACTGCAAAGAATACACATAATGCTTAAAGAATACAAGTATCAGAGGAGTGAAAACTGTGAGTTACAGTTTGGATGCCTGTTCACTGGGTATGATGCATGATTTGACTGTCTGAACTAGCACCCAGCATCTGTGCTGTTCATTCTTGTCCCTCAAGAATACAGTTTTTTTTCAGCCAAATGCTTGTTTGACTGTGACCATAAGGTAGAGTTTTAAATTTTATAGTGGTGTCAGCAGAAGAACAGTTTTAGCACCATCTTTAAAGCAATCCTTACCAGAATTTGGTCTCTTGCATCCTCTGAAATGAAAAAAAAAAAAAAAAACACCAAAAAAGAAAAAAACAGGAAAGAAAACTTTTTTAAAAGAAGATTGGCCCTGCAAATGAATTAGAGAGGGTGTGGATGCAGAGTGAGGTAAGTCAGCCTTGAGCAGCTAGCAAAAGCTGCTGAAGTGTGACAGCCCAAGGAGGAGCTGTGTGGGGTATGCCATGTCTTCTGAACAGGGTGATCTGCTCCCCAGGGTTAGGAGGGTGTTGCTGAACACACAAGAGCAGCTGCAGAGGGATTTTCAGAAGGGCATGCAGTGATAGAAAAGGCCTTAAGCTGAAGGAGGACAGGTTTAGATTAGATGATAGGAAGAAATTCTGAGGGTGATGAGGGCCAGGAATCTGGAGGCTTTCAGGGCCAGGTTGGATGAGGCTCTCTGAAGCACATCTTGTGGAAGATTCCCTACCCACAGCAGGGAGATTGGAACAAGATGATCTCTGAGGTCCCTTCCAACCCAAACCATTTTGTGATTCTGTGCCTGTGGAACAGAGGCAGCCAAGGACACATCCACACAAAGACTGCTGTGGCCCCAGTTGTGGTTCAGGTTCTTTTGCATGTACATGCTTAGAGCATGAATCACAAGTGGACAGGTTTAGGGGGGTTTGTTCCCTCACTTTTCCTCACTGAAAACATGATTTCCAATTATGTAAAATATATTACAAAATAAAAATCTCAGATGGGTCTGATTTTTCTCCTGTATTGCTGCAATTCCAAGATGCTGCTGCTCCAGTTTGATTTAGGTAGAGTCAATGCATCCAGTCATCTTTCACAACTGGATGAACAGGAGCAGGGTTTACAATTGTTACAATCAGGGAAGTGATTGCAATCACTAGGCTGTTACAGGAAATTGAATTAAGTGGAGGAGAGTGCATGAGTGATTGGATTACTAGTTATATTCTGCACAGAACATCTGTTAAAATCCTGTGATTAAGAAAAACTGCTCTTGATTAGTAATACAAGGTTTCTGGCATTTTCTGTTGTATGTTTTTGTGAGGAACAGTGAAAAATACCATGTACCATCTCTGTTTTGGAGTTGAATTAGCCTGCATGTATGGTATGCAGGAATTTAGTAGAATGGCCTTTTGGGAGTGTTTGAACAAGGGATTTAGTAGTTCTGGCTTTAGCCCAGCATTTATATATGCAAATATATTTCAGTAACTCATCCTGTACACTTCTGGTCCCAGAAAAATAACACTGCATAAGCAAGGTCCAGTATCTACACCAGTGCACTTTTTTATTAAAGGTTTCACAAAAAATTTTCCTCCCTCCAAGTTACGCTGGCTGGAGTCTCTTTCATACTACCAACACAGCTCTTCTTGCCGTAGCTCTAATCCTACCACTGCTGACAGAATGCAAATCTGATTGAAAACACAAATATTAGACCTGCCATAAGTCTCACCCTTTCCATCCCACCTCCAGGCTGTCATTGCAGGAGATGTGACATATCACAGTGTGTGGAGAGTGTCATGGGCTGGAGGTTCCTACATAAATCTGGAAGTTCTGAGCATGAACCAGAAGACTTCCATTATTTCAGATGAGAAAAGAATTACTGCTCCTGACATGCAGCATCTTTTACAAACAAAACTATTGAGATAAATTGTGGGAGGCAGCAGTTTTATCAGCAAAAACCAATTTTGTAAATGGCCTGATTTTCCCCAGATTCTACCCAATAATCCACCTAATTAGATGAGAACAATCCCTGCTGTCACACACCTCCTTTACAGCTGCAGAAGAGAGGCAAATTTGAAGTTGCACATCCCTATTCTTGAAGTCCAAAGCCCTCTGGGACAGAAAGTGTTGTGTTTTAAATGAAAACACCAATGATCCTTCACAGCTCTGCACTAAACAACCACAACATGGGACTTCATTACAGCTCAGTACTTACATAAGAGCGTGAGTCAGACTGCATCACATAATTAATGAAAATGCAGAGCCTAAAGAGTAACCTGGAGTATATTTAAATACTCTTAAAATCACAACTCACTTTTTAAATTGAGGTGGGGGAATAATAGAGCTCAAGCTGTGCAATCTCAGTGCTTGATCACTTCCAGCCACTCACCACAGTCTCTGTTCCTGCTGTACATCCCCAGGAAGTGCTTTACACCATCAGGGGGTGGCTCAGCTCCTCTTGGCCATGTAACTGCTGCTCTTTTCTCTCCCCATTTGTGGCTGGAGGATATTTTTATGGCAGCTTGGGGAAGGGAAGAGTGGGAAACCACCTGCAGGTTCTGGAAGGCAGAGCAGCAAGGTTGCCTGGGCTAGAGGAGCCAGTGAGGATATGGGCAGCTGAGGAGAGCACGTGTTTTTTCTCTGGCCCCTTTCAAGCAGTGACCCAGCTGCTGCATGCTCTGTGAAACACAGAGGGGACAAATGGGAATGCCAGTGTCCATGCAGAATGTGCTAGTGCATCTCTAGCTACCAACACGTCTCCCATTGCCACCCACGCAGCCAGAAAGTAACCAACACCTGAATTTCAATAATTAGGATGGCTCATACTTCGAATTTACAAGGAGAATTTGTTATCTGTCACCTCCAAGAGAAGGGGAGGAGGAACTAATGTCCAGTTGTACAGGAGTGACAGGGGTGTCTTGCAGACCCTCAAGCAAGTCCTTGAGTCCTGAGCAAAGGTACAGAGAGCAGAGCAGTGGCAGGAGGGCTCTTCCCCTACCTGCAACTGTTTTCCAGTTTTTGGGTGTCTGACCTGCCCATAAAGGCCAGGACCAGCACAGGGACGAGCTGGGCAAGGGTGGTGTGAAAGCTGAGAGCACTGAGCCCTGCTGGGCTGGGCACAGGAACTGAGCCAGGCTTTCAGAGTGAGCAGAGGCAGCACAAGCCCAGAGCCCAGGAGCAGGGTTTGCTTCCTCTCTCACTGGGAAGGCACAGCAAGACACAAAAGCCCAGGGCACTGGAGAACCACAAGATGATGTAACAGAGCCCTCAGCTCTGAGGTAAGTTGAACTGAACACAACTCTAATGAAAGTGTAAATTGAGGGGTCAAATGCTTATTGATTTTTCTTATAATTAAAAAATAAATCAGCACCAGAAATTACAGAAAATATGCATTTTGAACATACCTGCATGTTCAGGTGGGCATGACTTTGAACGAGGGAAGAGGCAGGAGATTCAGACTTGGAGGGGAGGACCTGGTGAACAGGTGGAGTTAATATACATGTAAAATAATTTTATAGCAAGGAGAAAGAATGCTGTATTTTCCTTTTCCTTAGAATTGCATATTTAAAAGAAATCAGATTTAATGCTTATGAAATCAAATATAGCTTAATTTCTATACTTTAAGTGCTTTTAAGACAAAAAAAGGAGAGACGGAGACACCATCAATGGAGTCCCACCTCTGAAAACATGCCAGAACCCTTGCATCACATACAAGCGATGTCTTTACCTCAGTGAAATAATATGGGATACTCCTGGGAGACATAGTTTCCTGTAATTCATTTTAGGAGAGACAAAGACACAACAGCATTTCAGTATTTTAATTTAGAAGACGAAACAGAAATCTTGACAAGAGCTGCAAATGGCTTACCAGCCATCTTTGTCCACAAAACAATGTACAATGCACAGTACAAAAATGTTCTCAGCAGAAAA